>NW_027507718.1:236694591-237294591 GCF_037356315.1 Lithobates pipiens
CCAATGCTAAAGAGAGCACAATGATATTATCAAATTATATTAATCTAAGAAGAAATGTTTAACTGCAATATCAATGCATGACATTTTTCCCTTGCAACATTAAAAACTAAAGTGATTGTAAAGTGTTTTTTTTTGTATTAAAATAATAAACAGGTTTATTCATACCTGCTCTGTGCTTTGGTATTGCACAGAGCTATCCCAAACCTCCTCTTTTGGGGTACCCCACCTTGGCTCCTCCTCTTCTGTGTCTGCCTTATAGCAGGCCACTTGGTGTGGGGGGGGGGGGGGTTTGGGGCAGACGTGGGGGCTCGCTACCAAACTGAGCTGTTTGTGTCCATAGACTGGATTTGACTGACAGCAGCAAGAGCTAATGACTCTTCCTGTTTTCAGCAAAGCCAGTGAGACCAGGAAGAAAGAGGGAGAAGACCTGCAGCTGATCACAGCTTTGGATTGATACAGAAGTTAGGTAATGGTTAGGGAGGGGGAGGGGAGAACACATTGTGGTAAATTTATTAACCACATGCTGACCAGCGCGTAACGATGTACGTCGGCACAATGGTATGGCTGGGCAAATGGGCGTACAGGTACGTCCCCTTTATATCATGTCATTGTGGCCACTCGCGCCCGCTGCGTACTCCGTGACCATGCCCGCGGGTCCCGCAGGCTCTATGTCCGCCGGGGGGCCCGCAGTCATGTCACGGAGCAGCAGAACAGGGGAGATGCCTATGTAAACAAGGCATTTCCATGTTCTGTCTTGTGACATGACAGGGATCTACTGCTCCCTGTCATGTCAGTGGTAGTCCACCCCCCCCACAGTTAGAATCACTCCTTAGGACACACTTAACCCCTTGATCGCCCCCTAGTGTTAACCCCCTTCACTGCCAGTGCCATTTACACAGTAATCAATGCATTTTTATAGCACTGATCGCTGTATAAATGACAATGGTCCCAAAATAGTGTCAAAAGTGTCCGATGTTTCTGCCATAATGTCACAGTCACGATCAAAATCGCAGATCGCCTCCATTGCTAATAAAAAAAAAAAAAAATTACCATAAATCTATCCCCTATTTTGTAGACGCTGTAACTTTTGCGCAAACCAATCAATATACGCTTATTGTGATTTTTTTTTTACCAAAAATATGTAGAAGAATACATATCGGCCTAAATTGAGAAAGAAATATTTTTATATATATTTTTGGGGGATATTTATTATAGCAAAAAGTAAAAAATATTGCTTTTTTTCCAAAATGTCACTCTTTTTTTGTTTATAGCACAGGTGATCAAATACCACCAAAAGAAAGCTCTATTTCTGGGAAAAAAAGACTCCAATTTTGTTTGGGTACAACGTCGCATGACAGTTAAATTGTCAGTTAAAGCGACATAGTGCTGTATCGCTGATCCGGGGCTGAAGTGGTTAACCTTAAAGTGGAGCTCCACCCAAAAGGGGAAGTTCCGCTTGTTTGTTTCCTCCCCCCTCCGGTGCCACATTTGGCACCTTTTTGGGGGGGAGTGGGTGCCTGTTTTTGACAGTTACCTGTCCCCACTTTCGGGAGACCTTACCGCAGACCGATTCCCTACTGCGCAGCATGCTTTGTGCATGCGCAGTAAGGAACCGGCTGTGAATCGATGGGTTTAGGTACGCTTTAATGCAGAGAATGCATTAGTGTAAAATAAAACCCTTAAAGTCGAACTTTAGTCCAAAAATGAAGTCCTGCTAGATCACTCTAGGCTAGCCCCTTTTGCAGGTATAGCTATGCAAAAAAAATTAAAATGAGGGGCGATACTGTTTAAAATCCAGTAATACACTGTCTCACCTTGCTCCGCACATGCTCAATTGCTCTTCATTTTTATGTACTGCTAAATTTATAGGGGCCGATCTGCTGACAACCTTAAAATGGAATTAAGCCCTCCTATCCTTTACAGCCAAGGAAGCTGCTTCTGTTTGATCTGCAGCTGCCATGGTGCTGCACACTGTAATCAGTTATGACACAAGCAAATGTGACGGTTAATCCTGGCATTCCAGGAAAGTAACTGTTTTTGAAACCGATAAACCAATGAGTTTAGTTCCACTTTATGATTTACTGCTCGGACTCTGGGCTTCGGCAAAATGGCAGCCTCCGGTAAGAAGAAACAGGAGCAATGCTGGGGGCAATTTATAGCACATACTCATTTTGGTAGCATAATTATTAATGTGGAATTTATGTTCCTTGCTAAAGTTGTTATGGGTAAAGTTCCACTTTAAAGCAGGCCATAGACGATGCAAAAACTGAACAAAATTTTCAAATGCTTTGTTTTTCACATCATTAGTGTTCCAGCTGCGACAGGAAATTTTTGTGCCTCAATCGAAAAATGTGCAGAAAATCTGCTAGTGTGTATGTGGTCTTAGACTTTGGAACCACTTTAATAACGACAATGCAGGCATAGTCAAGTAGTGTTTGCGAAGACCATTGCAGTGTACCTTTAGCACCCCATGAATCCTGGGATTATTATTATTACATACAGGATTTATACAGAACATTATAAAGTGGAGGGAGATGGTACAGTTACAATTCAATTCAAGAGGTCAGAGAGTCCTACTCAGGATACTTTAACATACAAGTTTTATTTTTTTTGGTCTATTACTATATTAGAAGGCCCTACTGACCAATAGAAATGTGCAGAAAGGGAATGACCTTTGCTTGGTGCCATCAGTGAAAGATTCTTGTTTTAGCGCCCCAAGATGTGGAGTAACCTCCTGAAGACTGCATGTAAAGGTATGGGCACGTCCTGCTCTGGGCGTTGCATTGTTGTTCTAGAACAAGTTAAGTGCCATTTGGCACTGAGAGGTATACCCTAAAGTGGAACTAAAGTTTTAAGCAAGTAGATAGAGGCCTGAGGTTGAAGAGACTTTTTATCTTTTCTGCCAAAAGACTAATTTCTCCTAGGAATTTTTCTATCGTGTACATTACCTGTGGTGCATGTATGTACAGTGTACACTCTTTATCAATGTAGGAGTTATGCCCCATACACACGATGAGATTATCGGACGAATGATCGTCCGTTTTTTATTGCATTCTAATCTCAGATCGAATCTGATGAGTTTACTAAAGTCACGAAAATTCCCTCACGACAGAAAAAAAATTCGGAAGTGATGTCATGTGTTGTAATGCATTTGTATTGCATTTTCGAACGATAGCTGTACTGATTAAACGAAAATCGTACGATTTGGCATCGTACGAAAAAAATTTCCGTGCATGTCCGATAGAATAATATCGGATGTACTGTTCTAATCGGCTCTCGAAAGCTCTGTACTAACGAACCGATTATCGTACGATCGCTTCGAAAGCGGTATTTTCCGTACGATTTTCGGATCGTGTGTACGGGGCATTAGGCAGGCTATAGACGAGTTGAAATCTGAAAGTTACATCGAGCGAAAAACAAAAATAGCTCATACTTTGTGCTATCAATTATTTTGTTTTTCTAATAAAAAAACATCATGTTGGATCAGGCACTTTTGATTGCAGCACGAAAATCGTGCGTCGCAGCTGTCGTCACAAATGATGCGAAAAACAAATGATTGAAATTTTTTGGGAGGTTTTCGCATTGTCCATGGCCTGCTGTAAGTGCTTTGAAAATGTAACTCCAAGCGTAAGATTACATTATTAATGACCCCCTAATGGGTGAAGAAGCGGCCAAGAACATGACAGCATCAGTTATGCATTGAAGAGCATGGGGTTGTCAGTGCTGGAGGGTGGCAGCTGAAAGACAAGTCTGCCATAATGTGAAAGTATGCTAATATTGATCATTATGGTAAGAGCCATTCCCAGCTTTGTGTCACTCTAGGGCTAGCTGGGTGAGAGAAACAGTGGGGGTTATTTACTAAAGTTAAATCTACGTCACTATACGAGTGCACTGAAAGTGCACTTGGAAGTGAAGTCGCTGTAGATCTGAGGGGGGCATGCAAGGAAAATAAAAAACAGGATTTTTGCTTGCACATGATTGGAGGATAAAATCAGCAGAGCTTCCCCTCATATCAGAGCGCCCCCCCAGATCTGCAGCGATCTACAGCGACTGCACTTTCAAGTGCACTTGTAGTGTAAAGTGGATTTGCATTTAGTAAATCAACCCCAGTATATCAGTTTATTTTTAGATTGTAGGAGAAACTGGAGGAAACCCATGCAAAGGGGAAGATGCTTATTCTGTGCCGACAGTTTCCCTGGAGGGAATTAGACTCAGGACCCAGAGCTTCAATATCATAGTATTTAAACCTAAGGACCTGATTTACTAAAGTGCAGTGAAGCTGACACATCGAAACATGTGCAGAGGAAAAAAAAGAACTGTGCGTAAGCATTCTCACTTTAGTAATTTAGGCCCTAAGTGGTTGTGTTCAAACTGTGGCTTACTGTGATTTGCATGGTGGTTTTTGCTTTTTTTGGAATGTTTAGTGGCAACAGTATATTTTCCAAACTGTAGGTGCAGTAAAAATAAGCTACATATTGAAGAGTGCATACAAAAAAAAAAAAAAAAAAATAGAGGAATATTTTTAAAATAAAAAATGGCATTTTTTTCCATGAATGTTTACTCCTCCATGTCATTGCACCATTTTTTTTTAATTGTATTTGGTAGCTTCATGCATTCAACAAAAACTCAACAAGAAGTAGAAAAGCTTTCATAATTGCACCTCTTTAATATATGCAATAAAATCTAACTGCAGCCAAATGTTTTCCTTGTGAGAACCATGAGAATATCAGATTTTTCCCTCTCTTAGTAAGAGTGTAGCTTCTCAATGGTGACACAACTAGCAATTTAAACCTGACAGAGAATCCAACCCAAACGAACCTCTACCCAATACCAAGAAATACTAAGAATTTTTTTTTCTCTTGAGTTTTACTCTCAGAAAATGGCAAATGACTTCTGTAAGCTGTGAACTTCCCTTCTTGTTAAAGTGGAAGTAAACCCATCGATTTAAACAGTTTAAAAAAATGGCATGCCAGGAATGCTAACTGCACATTGGCTGTGCTCTCTCAACCAAACTGTCAAACCACCCAATGGCTGGTGTCATAACGGATCACATGTGCAGCACTGTGGCAGCTGAAGATTAAATAGAGGCAAAGATGGCAGCTTCCGTGGATCAAAACGATAGGGGAGTTTACTTCCACTTTAAGAGCGTGCAAGAAAGGAAAGTGGTAAAGTCACACAACAACACTTGGTGGACATTAAGAAAAATGGCAGCCAAGAGTGTAGGTCCACAGGTGCACTGATGCATATATTATGGCATTGTAAACATCTCAATAGTTTCTTGATTACATTTTTTCAACTTATAGCAGGATTTGCTGGATTTCTACTACCACCTTTTCTGGCACTGGCAATATTAAATCTTGAGATAGGCAATTTCCCCCCGGTATCTTCACACTGTCGTTACCCACATATAGTAATGTTAGCTGCTAGTATAATGATTACTAGAAATTAGAAACAACAGTTAGCTCTTGGTTCTCCAATCAAGCTGGTTAAAACCATTTTTGTATATGAACAATTATTAGCCATTAGATGGGACAAATTCTCAATATTTGTAAAAGCTTGAATACCTTGGATTATTGATGTCACACATTTCGTAATTTCTCTGGTCTTTTCTATTACACTGCAATATACCCCTTTATACTGTATTTTTAATTCCGCATAACTTTGTACTGACTTTATATTATTTTCCTCCCAACTGTCTGGTATGGTTTGCTGTGTTTTGACAACTAGGCCTTGTTTTTACTTATTTACAAAAAATGTTAATAAAAACTAATTGATATAAAAAAAAAGAAAAAAGAAAACATGGTGGCCACTATTAAAAGAGATGTCTTGCAATTTCTTATTGGGAGCTCACTCCTGTTAGGTTGCTATAGATAAGGTGGTTGGGGAAAAGTGACAAAAAATTCTTAAATCATTCAAAGCGTGCTCAACCAAATACGTTTTATTTTATTAAAATAATAATAAGTGAAGGGACAAAGGAACACAATTGCCTTTGTTTTATGTGAGTCATGCAATTTCAAGGTACCATAATTTCTATCCAGTTGTTTGTAGTTTTAGACCTTTTCAAGATGTTTATGTGAAAATTAAAAAAATTTTTGTGCAGTTGATACATTTAGAAAGTTTTTGCGTTATTCTAATATTCTAATTCTAATGTGTCTAGGGAATTGAGCAACTCTTATTTAGTGTAGCTAATTTTTGCAGTACATGCTCTCAATTTTAGTAGTAATTCTTAAATCTGGGACTAGTCAGATCCTGTAATAGAAAGCAGAAGCAGGATTTATACCTATGAATCCCCCCCCCCCCCCCGATACATTTTCCATTGAAATCAAAGTGCATCAAAATGATTATCAACATGTGATAATGTGTGTTGTCACTCTGTCAACTGGGATGTCTTGCACACAAATTTCTGCTCTCAGACCTGCTTTTAAGGTGGCTTTCCCTGCACGTTGTGTCATGTGATTTATGGTCAGTTTTCTGTCACATGACACAAAGCATACCCCAGCTTCCCTGCAGTGTGTACTAATTGCCTGTCTGACTAAGAGGATTGTGAGGGGGATTTCTGCAATTAATGATTACAGTAGGGTTTGACTAATGTAAGCCATAGCTATAGCCATCAAATGCTACACCACCAACAATGATAATGAAGGGGGACTATAGGGGCGTGAAGAGAGCTGTGTCTATGGCTGTGTCCTTGGGTTCAAATGTATATATAGTATGTGGTGGTTAGTTTATATATGACTACTATATATGTGTGTGTGTGGGGAGACTGCATACATCATATTATAGTTGCATTGTTGCTGGCTCCTAAAATTTAGTGTGATACTGACCTAGAGCAAGCATATGCATATCAAGTCTAGGTCAGTGGCCCACTGTAGGCTCAGTCCACTTATCTGTAAGGCATGCATTATCTGCTTTAAAAATTCTAACTTCAGACACCTATTAGGCATTTTTGGCTTCCACTGGCTTTCTTTGAAATAACGGTTGGTATGGAAATAATTACCTTGAAAGCTCAGAGAACTGAGCGTTTTCTAGTAAACTGTTGATAACAATGACAACTCTGCAGAACTTCTTCAAATGAACACCAATTAGCCATAACCTTATTAAAGGTAAAGTGAATAACATTGATTAACTTGTGACAATGTCACCTGAAAGTAGGTGAGCTATATTAGGCAGCAAGTAAACATTTTGTCCCTGAAGTTGAAGTGTTGAAAGCAGAAAAAATGGGGCAAAGCGCAAGGATTTGAACGACTTTGAGGATGGTTGAATAGTAATGGGTAGACGACTGATTCAGAGCAACTACATAACTGTAGGTCTTGTGGGATGTTCCTTGTCTTCATTGGTCAGGTTCTACCAAAAGTTCCAAAGAAGGTATACCGATGAGCAGGGCTTGTTGATGCACGTGGGGAGCAAACGCTGGGCCGTGTAGTTTGAGCCAATAGAAGAGCTACTGTAGCTCACAATTGCTGAAAAAATGAATGCTGGTTCTGAAAGAAAGGTGTCAGAACAGAAAGTGCATTGCAGTTTGTTGTATATGGGACTCCATAGTCAGGGTGCCCATGCTGACTTGTGTCCACAGCATAAAGAGACTACAAAGGGCACATGAGCATAAGAACTAGCCAAAAAAACGATGAAAAAATGAGGCCTGGTTTGATAAACTCAAGAATGGTTTGAAGAACACAGTAGTGAGTAGGTAACTTGCCCTCCGAATTGTCCAGTAAACGAGGATCTATGGGATGTGCTGGAAAAACAAGTCTGATCCATGGAGGCCTGACCTTGCAACTTACAGGACTTAAAGAATCTGCTACTGATGGTTTGGTGCCACATACCACAGCATACCTTCAGAAATCCATTACCTCAACAGGCTTATGGTGTGTGGTCATGAAGTTATGTCTGATAGGTGTAAGCCAGCAAAGGAAGCACCTTAAGGCTTGATTCACACCTATGCATTTTTAGTGCTTTTTGCATTTTTCAGATTTGTACTACAGCCCATTTAACATGGTTTCCTATGGAACAATTTCTGTAGAGCAAACCTGCAAAATGCAAAAAGCACTAAAATGCATTTTTGGTTGACAGATTTGCTTTAGTTTGTGAAAAATACATGTTTTGGGGCATGATAAGCATATTATACTGGCAAAAAAAGCTATTAACAACAGAACTATTTTGCACAGATTTCTAGCCTAAAAACTACTTTAAAAACACCAGTATTTATAATCCCAAAGTACCTTACATAACCTAATCTGTGTCATTAATCTTTTTGAAATCAGTGACATAAAAGGTACTCTTTTCTGAGCAGTAAGAATCTAAATAACCATTCTAACAAAAAACAAATACTCTTGCGCACGGGTGTGTTAGCTAGATGATCCAAAGGTTCAGAATGGACAATACATTTCAGCCTTGCTGCCCTCCAGGATAGGGATATCCTAGTAGTCAAACAGAGAACAAAAAAAACAGAGAGAGGGCCCACCATCCTAGTGCATTTTCATTTAGTACATTTATTCAAAAGACATAGTTAAAAACGACTCACAAAAGTAGAAACAAAATCACGCTTATAGTAATCATATGGCAGTCTGTCCACTGGTAGCAGTTTCCAGGTCCTAGGGAGACGACGTATGAACCACTGCTGTCGGACACGTTTCGAATGTATCCCTTCTTCCTCAGAGCCTTGTACCTTTGAAACGCGTCAGCCAGCAGCGGTTCATATATCCTCTCCCTAGGACCTGGAAACTGCTACCAGTGGATAGACTGCCATATGATTACTATAAGTGTAATTTTGTTTCTACTTTTGTGAGTCGTTTTTAACTATGTCTTTTGAATAAATATACTAAAGGATAATGCACTAGGATGGTGCGCCCTCCCTCTCTTTTTTTGTTCTCTGTTTAGTTAGCAATTTTAACTGATGCTGTCTATCAGTGTGTGAAGTGTACATAACAATCCCTGTAACTCTGAACTGTTAGTGTTCAAGATGGCTTCGAGCAAGAACATACCGACGACTCATAAAAATCAGCAAAGATGCAATTCATAACTGACTTGAAAGTAGTATGCTTTTCATTGACTGTGTGCCTTTTTCTTTTAAAAATAGCCCTATACCTCACAGTAAATACCCCATGGGGCTTTCAGGCTGTAACAGCTCAGCATAGCATTCCTATCCTAATGACCTTTTGGATCAGAACCAAATGGAAGGATTTATTACTGAATACTGAATAGTTTAGTCAAGATAATTCGACTGCATGAAATCAGATATATCATTTTTTATTTATTGCAATACTGCTTAGAAATTAGCTCATACACAACATTTATATGTTAAAGCTGTATTAAACCCATAACCAAAAATGTAATATATTGCAGCTTACCAATCCTTAGATTAGGTGGCTGCATCCATTTTTAGGCTTTTTTCCCTTTGTTTTCAATCGGTGATCTAGCTAGTACACCTCCTGTATTAGAGCGCTCCCATTCTGGATGAATAAGCACAGGGCACACAGCAAACAGCAGCATTGTCAGTCTGGGGGGAAAGGGGAGCATTAGATGTACTAGCAGATTTAAATACACTAACACATTGAAACCAAACTCATACACATTGAAACCAAACTCAGACTTATACTTTATAATCAGCTATTTTTGTTCCCTTTTGGGCTAAAGGTTTTACATAAATGAAATAAATATGATCATTGTAAGCATTCTGTCATTGTGAAATGGTTTGTTTCATCCCTCTAACTACAAGACAGCATGTTCTGTTGAAAAACAACAAGTTTACTACTCAGATCACCAGATGAAAATAGAAGAAAGAAAGCCAGACAAAGAAAACGAATGCAGCCATCTAAGAATTGGTAAGCTGCATATAATAAATATTAGCATTTGGGTTTAATACTGCCTTTATGAAAAAATAGACCTTTTTTAGATCTTACTAGTTTTGTCATACTTCAACTGCAATAAAAATGCTGCATTTGTTTTTTGGGATTGCAATTTAAAGCAGCAAATAATGTAATTATATTACGTGAATAATTGAGTAATAAATAATTCCGTTTAGTATAATACATTTTCAAAGCAAAAAAAAAATGTTAAAAAGAGGAAAAGTACCAAAGGATTGTTAGGAAATTAAATGCATAGAATGCCTGAAGCAAAAGACAGTAAGTGATAACTTCACAAAGTCCCTACATTTGGTTACAAACCCATAACACCTTAATTCTTTAAAATTTAACATGAAACTCAAATTTTCTTGAAAGATGTGGTTAAAGTATATGTAAACCATTTTGTCTGTTGTATATACATGTAGCGCACTACTCCCTTGGGAGCTGCAAAGTTGTTCATTACCTTTCTGCTAACGGTTCTGTTCTTCCCATGCAAAGATCCACAAACAGCAGACAGTCTTTATCTTTTAAAAGGCTTTATTTCTTGAACTTGGGTCTACGTTACATTTGTGTACATTTGTGTAAAGGATATGAGTTGCCTCTAATAAATCTGGTTCCTAACTCTGATCCTGTGTACTTCCCTTTAGTGAACTGACCAGCATTACTCTGAATAATACTGTGGGCTGTAGATTCCAAAGTCCCAAGGCCTTACCGCCTATTTCCTTGACTCTTGCAAATGCAGTTCTGGAAAGTGTCTCTCACTAGGTCCTTGAACACATAGCAAGTTTATGGATAAGCATCACTGGGTTGCACTCCCTTTGCTCACCTCCCATCGACAGTCCATGTTTAACACAGAAGGTCGATCCCAGTTTACTCCGTCCGCTTTACACCTGCTTCCTCCTCCGCATGGTCCGGTGCATCCCCGGCTAGCTGGGACACCTGGCTTCTTCTCTGGACTACATTTCAATAACTGTTCGAGTTATCCAGTGCTGGGGTCTCTGAACCCCCAGGCCTTCAAACCCGCTCCTACGATCCAGCACTGGGGTCTCTGAACCCCCAGGCCTTCAAGCCTGCTCCTGCTGCACTCTACATCTTGGGTTTTCTCCTCTCCTCCTGGAAGCATGTGACCCCCAGCTTATATGTGAGTCCTGCCCCCGCCAACACAATTTAATGATTGGTCCAGAGCTCTCCACATGCCTGCCACTCCAGTCCCAAGTCCCTTCCTGAACATTTCACTGAAAGGCTGAGGGGATCTCTTTGAGCCAGAGTGTAGGTGGCCACACCCCACTCTATTCTAGCACTCCCCTCTCCAAAATAAACAACCAGGCCTAGAAAAGTGTAAGGCCCTGGCCCAATTTACCTATCACTATGTACAGAAAACCTATTTAGCACCCACCTAAATGAGGTGGGCGCTACATTCACCCCCCTCTGAAATCACAACTGTCCCCAGTTGTGGAAGAAAGAATCCACAAACCTGAGAACTGTTCTACACTTTCTTACTCACAAAACATAATGAGGCATCTCATATTCTCCTTTGGTGCAAGTGTGTGTGTAGCGTAAAAGTTACATGAGGGAATTATATAAAAGCAAAACAACATCAAATCTCTACATCACATTCAACATTACCTAACTATAAGTCCCTATAGTTAACAGCCCATTCAAGTGGAACCAAAGCACTACTCCCGAAGGAGGAATACTCTGGTTGCCACAGGTCTTCATCTGTGTTCTTTATGCAGGATAGACAGCCCTCACATCTGAACATTAAAAGAAACAAAGAAAAGATATACATCCTAGTCTACAAGCTAACTAATAAAATGATTCAAATTGGCATGGGTAATTCTGTCAGGACTGTCATTCCCACAAAAGAAGTCTAGAGAACTCCTGCAAGATGCAGCCTGAGCAGACACGCCAGTAAGTATATACATAAGTCCATAATCCAAACTACTTACTGATTGGCTTCTAAACGGAAGTCTTTAGCTTTTTATTTCCCAACAAACAAACAACAAAGGGGAAAATAACGGACAGCACACAGCAGTGTCCATAACACTTGCCAGTTAGGCACCTAAAGCTGTAGCACTGTGTAGGGTGTCAATGGGACAACCCACCCTAACCCAGCTGCTCACTTGCAGTCCATAGGTATTTTTCCGGTATACCTGCAACTACTTCTCCTGCAGTCCCGATTACAAGTAATACTGGAGTTCCGGCAGTCTTTTGCGTGTGTTTCCTTCCTCTCTTACCGAGATGGAGTAGCTCCAAGCATGCTGTCCTGCTTTAAGGACACGGTCCCTGTAAATTACTCTCCCAAGCTTCCACTCATGGCGAATGTCCTGGAACCTGACCCACACTTCGCTGTCAGGTGTCCTTTGAGGCTTAGGAACATGCAAATAGTCCCAAACAAGGCCATTCTACCACTGCTCCCAGGAGATCTCAACGGTTTCCATGACCTGGTCTGGAACATAAGGGTAATCGAACCCCCACTCCTGTGCGACTCTCCTCTGGACATCCCCGTTGGAATCTAGATAAACATAGTAACTCCTTAGGCCTTCCCCACCCAGGCAGAACACATGAGTCTGGGGCTCGGATAGCCCATTGTTGGTAGGTGGCTACTCAATGAGGAGCACTTGAAGAAAGTTGAATAGGGGGTACTGGGGGTTGTGGAAAGGTGGAGGTGCTCTCCAGAGCCCCCGCTGAAGTCCCTGCAGAGGTGGAACTTTCCAGATACCATTCATCTTCCTCACTAGAATCACCTTCCTCTGGAGATGACCAGACAAACAGGTGCTCCATAGATCCATACCTGTCCAATACCTCTGGTGACCCCCAGTCTATAGCCCGGCCCTTGCCTACCCTGTCCGGCTTACCCGGGGGATCCCCCTCTTGTAACTGTGGCTCCTTCTGGACAGGCTTGGCAAGGGGCTTACTTGGAGCCGTGTTCTAAAATTTCCTGCAACTTATGAAATTCGCTCACCCCGTCACTTCCGGTGCGGCTCCGTCACTGAAACAGCTGACAGCGGGCCTGTACCGCGCATTGCGCCAATCCCCTGCTATTAACAGCGCATGCGCTGTAGATTTATTTTCACGGTGGAGAAAAATTATAGCCTAGAGTGGGCGGAGACTTGCGGGTCCGCTTGAGTCTATAATTTTGGTTGAGTGCTGAACAAATATCCCGCGCATGTGTTAATACAGCTTGAAGCCATGATTTTTCTTGACCAGTGAAGAAAATCTTGGGGTGGGCGGGGACGTTCTCACCATCTGTTCAGCTCCGCCCGCCCACCCGCAAGTCTCCGCCCACTCGAGGCTATAATTTTTCTCCACAGTGAAAATGCATGCGCTGTTAATAGCAGGGGATTGGCGCATGCGCGGTACAGGCCCGCCGTCAGCTGTTTCAGTGACGGAGCCGCACCGGAAGTGACAGGGTGAGCGAATTTCATAAGTCGCAGGAAATTTTAGAACACCGGCTCTACAGGGTGATCTTCCGGAGACTGCCCACTAACAACAACAGTCTCCAGGTCCCTGGCCAGGCCATAGGCTTCCCCCACAGGTCCTACCTAAACCTCCGGTGTCTTCGATTCCTTGGAATCAGCTGGGAACTCCTCCGTTACAAATGCAGGTGACACACGGTCCTCTTACGCCTTCTGGGTCATCTGGACTTGAGGCAGGCAGAGTCCGGTAGTAGGGCTGGTGAAGTAATACTGCACCTCCTGCTGCACAGGTCCCAGGTACGTCAGCTGCATCCCGCAATGGCCACACTGGGCCCAGGCACTAACTCCCACAGTAGGCCTCCGACAGCTGGGACGGAGCATGCAGAGTCTCTCCACTCCATCGATGACTCCGAGAGCCAACCCTCCGGTGAATTCTAGACAAATACCGGTGTCCATGAGGACCTGCTCCTGCAGATCAGTTAAACGCTGCATGGCGGGTGCACTCTGCACACTCCGGCCATCTTCCTCCGCCGTGTATGAAGCGCATGGCACACTGAGCACTGGGGTCTTTTCCTCCTGGGAGTGGCTCCGCCTCCTTCACTTGTTGGTCCAGCGTGCGAGGAACTGTAACCATACATTTTCTTGATGCACCCCAGCGACACCTGGTCGTAGGCACTGTAGAATTGCAGGTTAAGGCAGCAGTCACTGTTTTGCAGTAGAAATGTCCCTTGTGATGTCCCAACTGTAAGGAACCAACTTCTCTGTAGTTCCCGGCCACACCACCCCTGGTGTCCATGTTTCCAAGGGCAACAGCGACATCCACAAGCCCCATCCACATTTCCAACTGTGGTGCAGGACAATTTGTGCAGATAGTAGCGGTGTCAGCGCTATCCCCACGTCAGACACCTCTGTAAATAATGGCACTGTGCCGTTTGCGATGGTCACGTATGACTACATAGGTTACAGTCACTGAATGCTGAAATCTGTCTCTGTGTTGCTATGGGTAACGGGTTAACAGTAAAGATTATCTCGGTGGGACCTCCAACAACAACTGCAAAGTTGTTCATTACCTTTCTGCTAATGGTTCTGTTCTTCCCATGCAAAGATTCACAAACAGCAGACAGTCTTTATCTTTTAAGAGGTTTATTTCTTGAACTTGGGTCTACGTTACATTTGTGTAAAGGATATGAGTTGTTTCTAATAAATCTGGTTCCTGACTCTGATCCTGTGTACTTCCCTTTTGTGAACTGACCAGCATTACTCTGTATAATACTGCGGGTTGTAGATTCCAAAGTCCCAAGGCCTCACCGCCTAATTCCTTGACTCTTGCAAATCCGCCAAATGACAGTTCTGGAAAGTGTCTCTCAATAGGTCCTTGGACCTTATGGATAAGCACCACTGGGTTGCACTCCCTTTGCTCACCTCCCATCGACAGTCCATGTTTCCCACAGAAGGTCGATCCCAGTTTACTCCGTCCGCTTTACACCTACTTCCTCCTCCGCATGGTCCGGTGCATCCCCGGCTGGGACACCCGGTTTCTTCTCTGGACTACATTGCAATGACTGTTTGAGTTATCCAGCACTGGGGTCTCTGAACCCCCAGGCCTTCAAGCCTGCTCCCGCTGCACTCTACATCTTGAGTTCTCTCCTCTCCTCCTCCCCCTGGAAGCATGTAACCCCCAGCTTATATGCGAGTCCTGCCCCGGCCAACACAATTTAATGATTTGTCCAGAGCTCTCCACATAAGCTGCCTGCCACTCCAGTCCCAAGTCCTGCCTCCCTTCCAGAACATTTCACTGAAAGGCTGAGGGGATCTCTCTGAGCCAGAGTGTAGGTGGCCACAAACCTCTCTATTCTAGCACTCCCCTCTCCAAAATAAACAACCAGGCCTAGAAAAGTGTAAGGCCCTGGCCAAATTTACCTATCACTATGTACAGAAAACCTATTTAGCACCCACCTAAATGGGGTGAGCGCTACATACCATTGAAAGCATGTCGGTGTATCTATTCAATAGATGCAAATATTAAATATTTGTTTCTATTAGAAATCTAGTGCTGTGCTGTACCCTATCCAACCTGGAGTCTTGTCTCAAACAAAGGTCACATGAAATGTATAAGGATTACATACCCCTCCTCCATGTTATAGAGAAGGGGAGGTGTTCTGTAGTCCACACACATTTTTTTTTTTGCTCAGGGTGACAATGATGCTGCTCCATAGATACAGTACAGTAGGTGAGTCTTGCCACTTTTGTGATGAATTGGGTACTACAAGTGTTATTGGTGGCTAAGTGAAAAAGTCTGCATTTAATGTCTACATTATAAAGTCAGGTGTGATCATTGCTGTAGTCAAGGCTTTCAACTTTATCTAACTTCCTCCATATCAGAACTATATTTACTTATCAGTAGTCGGATGCCTCCGGGTTTTAAATCATAACTGTACCTTGTGTACATTTAATTTTTTTAATAAATGAGGTCCCCTCCTGACATCCCACTGACACAGAACAGAAGGTATATGGTTTCTGCTGGGCCATTATTCCTAATGTATATGGCAAAACCCCTGACCTCTCTGTCATTGTCTCTATGTCCACCACGTTCATGTCGTTTTCTGAGGGCTACTTTCAACAGGAGGCACAAGCTTTGTGCAGTCTAGTCTGTGGGGATACAGGGTTCTTTTAAAGGCCAGTGGTAATCTATTTTGTAGTACATGGAGCCTTTGTTCGAAAAAGTAAGTGTTTGCAAAGGCTTAGATATTCTTAAACCTTGAGAATACGATTCTTCAATGAAGTAGGAACCAAAGACAACAAGGGCTATCATCAACATAACTAACCTCTGCCACCAAGGTTTGTTGGCATATCCTATAGTCAAAAATGAGATCAGTTACTGTATATGACATATCCGTATCCCCTAGGTGAACTGGATAATAACTGGATGATTTTATGTTTTTCCAGAGCTTTACGTTGATGGTTTCTTAATTACAATACCATTTCCAGATGTCTATTTAGCTAACAGACTATGCACTAAATCTTAGTAATATAACAGTTACGTATATTTACTTCTTAATAGATCTTTTTGAAATCTGACAAATCTATTGGTTATGTCCGCACTTTAACTCATTCCCAACCAAGTGAATTTCAGTGTAGCCTGTGCACAACAAATTAAATTATACAGATTTTAATGGCCTGTCAACAATCATACAGTTACAAAATGTTGTTATCTGTTGAGAAATGAACAGGATTCACAAGATGTAGGCTGTGGACAGCCTGACCTATTTCTAGAAACACTTTAGCATTACATGAATGAACGCCAGTGCATCCCTGCTGTCTGGGTAGCCATAGTGACTTGCGGGTTGTCTGAGAGCAGCTAGAGACCATAATTGCTTTGGATCATGCATTTTACGCCCTACCTTCAGAGCATACAGTATGACATGCTACAATAAAGGGTGTTGTCTCTTAGCTGTAAAAGATTATACTTTATTACATTAGGAAAATAAGATATAAACAAGATATGCATGTATAACTTAATACGATTAATAGATTAAGTAGATGATTAGAATAGATAGGTTAAATAGATTTAATAAATGTAAAAAAATAATAGAGGAAGTATGAAACATGCTATTTTATGTCAACCCACACATTTTTTTAATCCTATCTGTTAAAAAACATTGTTTATAGGTTCATTCTTTAACAGTAAGCCATATGTGAAATAAAAATGTGACTTTATGTGGACCTTCCTCATTTTAAACAACTCAGTGTTGTAAGGACCATGTCATAATAACGATTTTGGCACTGGCTGCTACGGATTCTCTAAAGAGACTACTCACCTACAGGTATGCCTCTCTTGTTGTCCAAAATGCTGCAGTATATCTTGCTGTTAGCGATTAAATCCCCATACACACTATTCGATTTTCTGCAGATTTTTGTCTTCAGATTTACCAAAACCATATAATATGAGGTCAAACCTTAAGAGTTTCTATTGGTATGCAATCAGGCAGGCCGTTTCACTATATGGTTTTGGTAAATCCGAAGGCAAAAATCTGCAGAAAATTTAAGCCCCTGTACACAAGGTCGGACATTCCGACGGAAAATGTCCGATCGGACCATGTTGTCGGATAATCCAACCGTGTGTGGGCTCCATCGGACTTTTTCCATTGGAATGTCCGACCAACAAATTTTGAGAGCTGGATATAAAATTTTCAGACAACGTGATCCGATCGGACTTTGTCCGATCGTTTGTAGAGAATTCCGATCGGACAAAGTGGCACGCATGCTCACATCAAATTACGAGACCAAAGCTATTGGCTACTAGCCTGAACGTAGTCCCATCGTAACGAACGAACGACATCGCGTTCCAAATGATCGGATTTTCTGACAACTTTGTCCGACCCTGTGTATACAACACCAGTTTCGGACAAAATCCGTCAGAAAAAATCTGACAGATTTTGTGGTCGGAATGTCCGACCATGTGTACAAGGGCTAATATTAGTGTGTATGGGCCCTAAGCAATGACGGAGCAAAGTTGTAGGAGAAGTTGCTCACAAACAAACAGAATTTGTGACGTGGGCCTTAAACGTGAAGATCACCAGCACAACATGGCTTCTTCTGACTACCACTAATGTTAAAACAATTTGGTGAAAGATAGAAAGTATGACAGGTATCTGGTTTAAGAAATCAGTGAACGTTATTTCTTTTCTTACATCAGGGGACACAGAGCCATAGTAGCTACTATGTGGGTTATATGGACCACTGATAGGTGATGGACACTGGCACGCCCATAAGGCAAGATGTGTACTCCCTATATAACCCCTCCCACTACTTGGAGTCCTCGATTTTTTCACCAGTTTCTAAGGTGTTGGTCATGAGTAAAGATGTGCTGTGCTGAGCTCCACTGGAAGCTTCCTTGCTGGGGCTAGCCATGCTGACCGGATCCGTTCTGATGTCCTTTCATGAGCTAAATGAATGGTACCCGGGCCTTGTGTCCGAAGAAACGAGGTGTTGCTTGCGAACGCTTCTCTTTAGAGAGCTGGACCCTGGGATCCAGTACCTTTTGGTAGTAAGGCCATAAAGTTTTTACTGGCAGGGTGCTGTCGCAGGTCCAGGATTATGGGTAACCTGAGGTTCCCTTGTTCCTGAAGGTTTCCTAAAGGTTTAGGAGCCCACAGTGAAGTTTGAAGATTGGGTTTTTATCTCAGATAACCCTGCGAGGAAAAGGTAAGGGAGATTTTCTCAGGAATTTCTTCTTCTATGTATAATGTTGTCATGAATATGTATCACCACTGGGGGCTGTATTGAGCACTCACCGACCTGATGCTGGAAACAGCACAGAAGCCTTCATATCTCCTCTCCTCCGGCCACAACAGATCCTCCGGTAAGAAGGGGGTCTGGTTCTCGTCTTATGCCTCACAAATAGTTTTTTTTGCCCCTTCGGGGGATAGGATGCCAAACTAGTTTCCTTTTTTGCAAAAAAAGGGGACAGGCCGTGGCCGCTCAGCGGAGGATTCACCCCCCCGCCATGTCTGCAGGTTCCACAGGATGCCGCTCGCGTGGGAAAGCACTTTCCTTTGAAAGGAAAGGGGGGGGCGTAATTTGCGCGGGGGCCTGGCTAATTGCGTCAGGCGCCGGCCACACATGCAGGAAGTTGATTTAATCACTGTGTGTATCTAGCTGCTGCTGGCTGTGGAGGGACAGAGCAGGAGGTTGGCTGGATCAGGTTTGGTGACATAAGCATTTCCCTTTGACACATTGTACTTTAACAGGCTAGGATTAATAGCAGTTATTATGCTGGACTACAGCCTAGCAGTGTACATTCTTTTGTTGGTAGTGCCTCTGCTTGTGCTTATCTGGTTTAAGAAATCAGTGAACGTTATTTTTAGTAGGGAAAATCGTTAGAAAAGAAACATTTCGAAATCTAAACAATGCTGTCTTTAGTAAATAGCTATAAACAGGTGTTCTATACTCAGGAGGACATGGAATGGAATTAAAACCTAATTCTTTAAATGTTTTTATTTTAGTAAGGAGCTCCTTATTGTGTCCCTGTGTCGCCTGTAGAATAAACTAGGGTAAAAGCATTACCAGTACAGGCAGGGGTGGTGCAAGAATTTTTGACACCCTAGGCGAAACCTCATTTTGCTGCCCCCCCCATTGACTCTGCCCATGACTCCACCCCCTTTGCAATATGTGACCCACCTGACCATTACACATACACTGACCCACCTACCTGACACATACACTGACCCACCTGACCATTACACACACACTGACCCACCTACCTGACACATACACTGACCTACCTGACCATTACACACACACTGACCTACTGGACCATTACACATACACTGACCTACCTACATGACACATACACTGACCTACCTGACAATCACACATATCCTGACACACATACACTGACCCACCTACCTGACACACATACACTGACCCACCTGGCACATACACTGACCTACCTGGCCATTACACACACACACACACTGACCTACCTACCTGACACATACACTGACCTACCTACCTGACACATACACTGACCTAGCTGACCATTACACACACACTTACCTGCATGACCATTACACATACACTGACCCACCTACCTGAAACATACACTGACCCACCTACCTGACACATACACTGACCTACCTACCTGACACATGCACTGATCTACCTACATGACACATGCACTGACCTACCTACCTTACCATTACACATACACTGACCTACCTGACCAATACACACACACTGACCTACCTACCTGACACATACACTGACCTACCTACCTGACATACACTGGATCTACCCTCCTCTTTACTTCTGCTTCATCGGCCATTACATCCGGGGCTCTCCTCAGCACTGGGCGGGCTCTGGTGTCTCCACCGGGAGGTCAGCTAACAGACGCTGCACCACTCGATGCTCCAATCTCCACCGAGCCCCGCCCCTCTGCTGCACACACACAGACAGACAGCGCCGCTCCAGAGAGACAGGCTGGAGCAAAGGAGTCCCGAAGTGGCGCTGTGAGCTTTTACTCTACGAAGAGAGCGAGGGAACAGCGGGGCGCTCAGCGGGACACATTGGGGGATTGGAGGCATGCACCACTCGATGCTCCAATCTCCACCGAGCCCCGCCCCTCTGCTGCACACACACAGACAGACAGCGCCGCTCCAGAGAGACAGGCTGGAGCAAAGGAGTCCCGAAGTGGCGCTGTGAGCTTTTACTCTACGAAGAGAGCGAGGGAACAGCGGGGCGCTCAGCGGGACACATTGGGGGATTGGAGGCATGCAGTTCCTGGGACAGAGGCCTTGGCTGCGCCCTGGGTGGGTAGTGCACCCTAGGCGGCTGCCTACTCCGCCTAGTGGTAGCACCGGCCCTGAGTACAGGAAGGCAAAGAGAGCAATAAACACATTGTTAAAAGTTGTAACCCTAAAGCCAAAGCTAAACTTTAGAGATCCTGTAAATAGGGTTCAGTAGATAAATACCTTTGGGTGTCCCCTGCTGGGTGCCCAGGCTTTTCCCACCAGACTATTGCACTATACACATTCCTGACACACCTGAAAGTGTTGACTAGCGGTAGAGCTTGGAGATCGTGAAACAAACATTTGCCTTCTTCCTCCCCACTCTCTCCAGAGAGGTGAGTTTTTATCTGCTTCTTTTATAGGGTTCAGTTTTGTCACCAAAGTGACTGGGTTGCTTATCTTGTAGCTGTTTTCCATTTTATGCAGCTAGCAATCATAAAAGCTGTAATTTACAGTTAATAGCTTTGTGTAATATCTAAGTCCCATAAATAATCTCAAACCTACAGTCCCAATAAGTAAATTGATTAGAACAAACACCAGAGAATGCCTTCATTTGATTTCATTAGAATAGAGCACCATGGTATTGGCGCTACTGCATTTTATGTTGATTGACTGTTGTTGAAGCATTTTCCATTGCTGATCATGAGTGATACATGAAAAGGAACTTCAGTTGTTTAACCACTTCAGCCCCGGAAGAATTTACCCCCTTCCCGACCAGAGTACTTTTTGCGATACAGCACTGCGTCATTTTAACTGACAATTGTGCGGTCGTGTGACGTTGCACCCAAACAAAGTTGATGTCCTTTTTTTCCCACAACTAGAGCTTTCTTTTGGTGGTATTTGATCACCTCTGTGGTTTTTATTTTTTGTGCTATAGACAAAAAAAACTCCTCAAAATATCCCCCAAAAATATATATAAAAAACAAATTTTTTCCTCAGTTTAGGGCGATATGTTTTCGTCTACATATTTTTGGTAAAAACGAATTGCAATAAGCGTATATTGACTGGGTTGCACAAAAGTTATAGCGTCTACAAAATAGGGGATCGATTTATTGCATTTTATCATAAAAAATGTTTTTATTAGTAATGGTGGCAATCTGTGATTTTTATTGTGACTGTGACATTATGGTGGACACATCGGACACTTTTGACACTATTTTGGGACCATTATCATTTATACAGCAATCAGTGCTATAAAAATGCACTGATTACTGCATAAATGACACTGGCAGGAAAGGGGTTAAACACCAGGGGCGATCAAGGGGTTAAGTGTGTTCTAGGGAGTGATTCTAACTGTGGAGGGGGGGTGGGCTACCTAGGACATGACATCTACGTGGCGCGATCGTGGGACACAGGTGAACATCGAGTCCGCGGGTCCTGCGGGCGCGGTCACGGAGCACACGGCGGGAGCGTGTGAGCCCACAATTCCGCTTCTTAAAGGGGACATACCTGTAAGCCCATTTGTGCAGCCGTGCCATTGTGCCGATGTATGTCGTGCACTGGTTGGCAAGCGATTAAAGAAAAAAATTAAAGTCAGCAGCCACTGTGCCTTCTGACTTTTAAGAAATATGCACAAAGTGCATCCAGCAGTAATCACCGCAGGTAATTGCTGGCTGTACAGAGAGTCACGAATAGATGTGGCCACCTCTGACCTGTCATTGACTGGGGCTGGCAGCCGCAACTAGCCACTCAGAGCTGCAGCAGGCATCAGAGGATTTCTGCCTCTACAATTCGCACCAACCTAAATCGCTGGTGTGAATGGGGCCTTATGCAGCCTCCTGCAAACAGCACAGCCTTGTCTGGCAGGGCAGGAGACCTAAGTAACATTTACAGTTTAGGTCTTGTCCATTATTCTGTGAAAGGGAAATCATCAGGCTGTTCAGCCACCCCCCTGACATTCATCTCTCTCCCGCTTTCAGCGTGTTTCTTTCTAGCACTTGAACCCTGGTTGGCTCCATGTGCTACTTCTCCCTCTCCCAGTCAGGTTTGTGCTGCATAGGATTTGTAAGAGCAGATAGCAGGTAAAAAAGCAGATATTTACATTGCTTCCATTAAAAAAAATGCAATCGATGTGTTAATGAAACCGAGTTATGAGTCAGCATTATACGTGATAAAATGATAATGCATGTTGATATGCAACACTAACATTTTGGTTTACATTTTTAAAAAGACCTGTCGAGTCTATCCTAAGTAAACTCTTGGAAGTCTGTTTAATTGAATTGTTCAGATATTACAATTTAAGAGGTTATATCAGTTAAAATTTTCATCACAACTTAGCCTTTGTTATGAGTTAATAAAATCATGTGGTCTAAATGGCCTTTACTTGGTCTGCCTGTCTTGTTGAATTACTTTGAATAGGTGTTTTGTTGGTTTGATATTGATGTAAAATGACTGACTTTAATATACTGTAGTTTCAGTACAGCTATTCTGCGTGCACCTGTGTACTCGGTCTGTCCTTTCTGTCTTAGTTAATCTGTAAATAGAGAAAAAAAAAAGTAAGAGTATAGTAAATAAAGCATGCATAATGGTTTATAAACACATCATATGAATAATTTTTTGTTGAAAAAAATATACTTTAATTCATATAAACTATATAAAAAACAAGATACTTTATTGGGGTACATTCCACCCTGTACTTCGATACAGCACACAAATACCCTACATAACAATACAGTTCCAGTCACACAATAAATACATTCACTCTACGCTATGATGGCTAACACGTTGCGCGAAGAAAAGTTTCCCAAAACATCATGCATGACGCCGCATACCCCAAAAACATTGTGTGTCCCCTAAGGTACCACTGAAATACCTAGCAGTTCAATGTCATACATGCGGTGCCTGAGTTAGACCCTGTACCGCACATCCTACATGGCGCTGCAACTAAAACAAACCATGCAACATTTTAAAAACAATTCAATAAGCCACAGGTATGATAGGGAAGAGGGATAAGGGAGAGGAAAAGAGTTTACAGGCGTGAAGCTTTAGTGAAAGGACAAAGATACACAAGGGAGCGTGAGGGAAGGGGAAATCCAGATGTCCTCTTCCTCCTCAAAGTTCATAAAGTTATTGTCTCTGAGCAGACTGTGGATCAGTCTGCAGCAGTCCTCAATGGACATCCTCTCCTGCTGGTGGATAGGGCACTTTCTGGCACACCATACAGCGTTCCTAAAGCAACACATCACCTTCATGCATCAATGTCCTCCTATGTAAAAGTCCCACAGAATAGTCACACCAAAGTGTGTGATGACTGTCTGTAGTACAAAGTCTTTGAGGTCTGGTTTCTAGGCCCTCAACAGGTCCTGTGCAATTGGGCATTCCCAGACACATCATATGGACAATTAGGTAATTACTAGAAAGCATTGGAAGGGAAGGGAAGAAAGTGCCATAAATATAGAAGAATTGGCCACACACCACAATAGATCCAAAAACCTTTTATTGTAACATCCTAAAAACACTACAGTAACAGAATGCTGGTAGATGCGTTTTACACACTTTAGGTGCGCTTAATCATTACGTAATAGATAATGATTAAGCACCCCTGAAGTGTGTGAAACGTGTCTACCAGCATTCTGTTTCTGTAGTGTTTTTGAGATATCGCAAATGGCTGCATGCAGGGTGCACATTTAGAAGATATTTTTACCTACAGTTAAACCTTATTGTAGGCTTAGCTGTAGGTAAAAATGATGACCAAGCAGGGTTTACAACTGCTATAAGAATTATTAAAAAAATATTGGGTGAGCCATCAGTGCCCTTTACCCCTACTTTTCCTTCATACTGACTGTTAAAAATAACAAATTCAATAATTTAGTGGTTGGATGAATGGTTGAGTGCATAACATTTTTGGTAAAGAGGTCTATACATCAGGCCAAAGGAGGGATAACAAAGGAGGAAATGAGTAAAGCAGGGGTTCGGCAACCCACCGTTCACTATATATCCATTGTCATTTTGGGCAGGTAACGGGTTGATCGCATCCTTTCCTTGCCGACCCCTGGAACCTGGACAGGAACAGGGGTGACCTTTTCTGAAACTGGTCCCCTTTCCTCCAGCAGCAGCTAAAACCCTACTTCTCCTCCTTTCCCTCCCACTGGCATTCAGCTGCTGCCAGAGAAAAGGGGAGCTGTTCCAGTAAATTCTGTCCTCACTGTCCCTCCTGTCCCCACCCTTCTGCTGCCCAGCCCCCCTGTGTGCTCCCTTGCCCCCCCTTCTTCTCTCATCTCCCATCGGCTGCTGCGGGGGATCTGCAGGATGAAGAGCAGGGGAAGGGGCTGGTAAATATGTAATTTACTGGCACCTTATTTTTTTGAATGAATACAGTAAGTGATAGGTATTAATCTCTTACTGTATTTATTTATAACTGAACCGTGCTTCAGTTTGTCAATAAACAGGAAGCTCTGTACAGAGATATTCATGTTCATTCATTCTGTGCAGCTGAGGCTGCAGAGATAGAGGTTGAGGACTGTGTCCTCAATCTCTTTTCTCTGTCTCAAAAGTGAGACATCAGAGGTCTGTTTAGACCCCTAATATTTCACCAAAACAGGTCTGCTAAAATAACGCCCACTGATAACGCCCACTGTTCTAATGACACTGTCCTCTGCTCTACTGACACCATCCACTGCCCTACTGACACTGTCCACACACCATCCACTACCCTACTGACACTGTCCACTGCTCTACTCACTGACACTGTCCACTTTTAATGTAGGCTAAGTTTATATTTTTACAGTGACATTTGTTTCCAAAAAGGGTGCTGAATCCCGGTGATCTTTGATCTCTTTCATGCACTTTGGGTAGATCTCCACCTCTCAAAGGATGCCTAACCTAAAGAGATTTGATTACAAAATATGGACAGTCCTTACATATGAGGGACAGTTGGCAGCTATGCTAATAGCATCATACCTGAAAAAAAGATATCTATGTGTCTTAAAATGGCATACTAGCAAGAGGAGATGGTGATCAGATTTTCAAATCACCAAAAAAGTAGCTATTATATACATTATGCTTCTTGTAGTTCACCTGCCACATGCTAGCCCCTAAATAGGCTGACTTGAGTGGCTACATTGTTTATCAAATAGACTTAGCCCCAGTCACACTGGTGTGACTTGTCATGCAATAGACAGTTTCAAATCACATGATTTGCACCCTATTGTCCACATGGGAAGCGGTTATGTGCGAGTCAGAACGATTTTGAAAGTACTACTACTTTTTGCACAGATGTCTTCCAAGTAGCATCTGAAGTAGCACTATTTTGAAATCCAGCTACTTCAAGTGACCGGGGGCCTGAAAGTCTGCATAGCAACTCAACAGGAAAATAAGATATTTGGCAAATAAAAGGAGAATCAGACATGCAATAAAATAACTGTGACTTTAGGCTCATACAGCTCCTGAACAAGTTCAATTAAAATCAACACATTGTCATACCAGTAGCCTCAAATTATTCCTAGCTAAATTCCATATTTAGGGATTGTTTAATATCCATTAAAAACATTGACAAAGGCAAGTCCCCCTGTGAGATAACAATGTCCCGGTGGGGCGGAGATGTTTGGGGGGGGGGGGGATACTTTTGGATACTTTTTTTAAGTATCCATTTATATTTTCTGATTGTGATTTGTGAAAAAACAAACAAACTAAAGTTATTTTTAATGCAAACACTCTGAAATTGCAAGTAAAAATAGTGCATGCAAGAAACAAAACTATTTCTTGAGCCTTTTTATATACGTTTTCCAGCTATTATACAGTGGTGGCTGGTGGGCTTTTCTTCTGGGGGGAGGCAGCAAATAACCAGCGCTACCCCCCTCTGGCTAGGGGAGCATGACACTGATGCACCCCCCCGTACCAGGCATGGCCAGCTAACCCCCTCAAGTCCTTCGCTTACAATGCGATGAGCAGGCTGGCTGTGTCCTCCTCTCCTCGCTGGCTGTGTCCTCCTCTTCCCACTGGCTGAATCCTCTGGGCAGAGGCGGGTCCGGATCCAGTGTCTCCTCTTCCACAATGCTAGGCATCCAATAGGATCGACTGGTGCTTTGGCCGATCAGGAAACAGGTCTCACTGACCTACCTCCTGGTTGGCGGGGGGGCACTGTAGTTTGAAAACAGCGTAAATTAATTCACTATGGTCAAAAAACACCCCCCCCCGCCCACCCCCACCATAGGAATCCATTTATCCAGTGTCCTGAAAGGGGCCCTGCACATGGATAGGGAAGGTGGTGGAGGCGTTAGAGGGGGCCGTGGGCTGCCGCTGCTTATGTCTGCATATCAATAGGAACTGGATTATCTATGGTCTCTTGGCTTGATCTTTGCTGGCAGCTCAAAGGACATGGGCTTTCCACACCTCATTCTTGGTATTTTTTTTATGCTCCTACATATACTGTAGTATGCATAAGCAAAAGAAACTATCACTGCACAGAACAATGTGGCTCCTTACAATACTGTCCTGTGTTCGCCTTACTTACTTAATTGGCAGCTGCATTTAATAAACCAAGTACGGTAAGAATTTTCTGATAAAGAGTAAAGGAAAAGGAGGATTGGGATTAGTATAGAACATGCCTTATTACACACCTGGTTTCTGGCAAACTAATTAAAGTATTTTTTATGGAGAACTTCAATTATTTGTGGAAATGATTAAATCACTGATAATATCAAATGTGAATAAAACAAAAAGTAACAGATTTGAAAGTGTCTACTAGAAACTGTTTATTCCTAGGTAAGGCTGTTCCACATTTTCACATTCCATACAGTTAGTAATTATTGTTATATACAGCGTATAATAGGGTTGCACTAATACTAGTATCGGTATCCGTATCAGTGCCGATACCGAGTATTTGCACAAGTATCGGTACTCGTGTAAATGCACCGATACCTGAAACCGATACTTTCAGGGTCGTTTCTTTGAGCTGTCAGTGGAGATGAACAAATGTTCCTCTGTTTAACCCCTTATTAACCCTTCATTTACTCTAATCAGCCTTAATTAAAGTGTAAGTAAACCCCCCTATCGTTTTCAGCCAAGGAAGCTGCCATCTTTTCCTCTGTTTAATCTACAACTGCCATGTGATCAGTTATGACACCAGCCATTGGATGGTTTGACAGTTTGGTCAAGAGCATAACCAATGAAAGTGTTACATTTCCGGCACATGCCAGAAATGAAACTGGTAAATGGATGGGTTTACTTCCGCTTTAACTCCCTATTCTACTCCATTTAATTATTATTTCCCTGCTTTTTCTTTTTTGTTCACTTGTATTTTATAAACGATAAACAATTAAAACTTTTTTTTGTTTGCTTTGTTAGTGAATATTTTCACAAATATATATTAACATATATTTACACATTTCAAATTAAAAAAGTGCAAAATTAAAAAACAAAATCAATTTATTTAATTTGTAAATGACTTTTCAATGTTTGTACCATTGCTGACAGCTGAAGTGTAAACAAAACAGTTGCGGTAGGTATCGGTAATTGGTATCGGCGAGTACTAAAAAAAAAGTATCGGTACTCATACTCATTGTAAAAAAAAATGGTATCGTGCATCCCTAGCGTATATATTTCATTCTTTCAGTAGCAAGGAGTGGTCAGGTGTCTTTTGTAATGACCTTAAGGAGAGCATATTTCTACCGAATTTTCTATATCATTTATAACATTTTATACTAGATGATCATATCTCCCCTTAATGGTCTCTTTTCAAGGATGAATAAATCCACTTTAATTAATCTTTCCCCATAGCTCCTTGAGGTCCTCCATGTCCTCTGTTAGCTTAGTTGCCCTTCACATAACCCTTTCTAGTTTTCTAGTACTTTTTTGTGAAATTTTGCCCAAAATTGAAACACATAGTTATGATAAAATTAGGGCTGAAACAACTAATCGATTAATTGACAATTAATCGATTATGAAATTAATCGATTACTATTTTCATAATCGATTAATCGAGCAGTAACATAATGGGGTTAAAAAAAAACTAAAATGAGACCTTTATAGTACAAAAATGTAATCACTACTGTAAATATTACTTTCACTGTTCTACACAACAAAATGAACCCCTTCCAGTAGTGATTATTTGCTTTTTTGTACTATAAAGGGCTAATTTTAGTCTTTTTAACCCCATTATGTTACTAAACATCTTGGTCTGGTTCACATCTATATGTTTATTGGTGCTTTTTGCAGAAACGCGCTACAGTTCATTTACATAGTTTCCTATGGGACACGTTCATATCTGTGCTTTTTTCAGCTGCTGCATATTTGGAAAGGGTCAGGGACTTTTAACGCAAAGCGGTGCTTTTTTGGTTTAATATACTTCAATGGAGAAGCTGCAGAAAATTGCAGTAAAATCATGTGCGCAAAAATCAAAACGCACAGCAAAAAGCACTGCAGAAACAGATCAAAAGCAAAAACTGCATAGGTGTGCACCGAGCCTTATGCTGGCCACACGGATCAATTTTCAGATGAGAATATTCAGATGAAAAATCTTTGTACATTCGCTGAATGAAAGAATGTTGTTTGAAATTTTCACTTCATTTCTGAGCAAAAACCACATACACTGTCTGAAAATTCCTTTGACCAAGAAGTTTTCTATTATTTCCAAAATTTTCCCGTCACTGTGGTTGAAAATGAACGTCATTGACCCACTTTTATTTTTTAAGGTTATTAACCGATTAATCGAAACAATAATCGGCCAACTAATCGATTATGAAAATAATCGCTAGTTGCAGCCCTAGATAAAATGTTCTTACTAATGCTTTGATAGGGGCCAACCTTTTATCTCTCTCTCTCAAACATAATACTACAAAGTATCTTGCTCCTTCTTAAAGATGCAGATTGGCTTTGCATATTGTTATTAAGGGGATGATCTACCAGGACACCCAGATCTTTCTTTATCATTTATTTAACTAGGAGTACAAAAACATCACAATAAGTCAATCGAGGCAGTAGCAACTACCTGATATATAGGGGTTGATTTACTAAAGGCAAATAGGTTGCTCGGTTTACAATAAAATTTCCCCCAGAGTTATTTGAATGTGGTGACATTTCACTTTGCAAGGAATACCCAATAATGTAATGTAAAAAAAAAAAAAAATTTTTGCTTTCACATGATTGAATGATGAAAGTCATCAGATCTTCACCTCATTTGGTAAGCTTTGGGGAAAACTTTCACAGAGTGACGTCCCTTGCAAAGTAAAGAATCTATTTGCCTTTTTTGCCTTTAGAAAATCAACCCCAAAGTCTCTGAGTGGATCAAGTTAACCACTTGCCGACCAGCCGCCGCAGTTGTACTGCGGCAGAATGGCACGACTGGGCGAAACGGCGTTATGTAACGTTGCTTCACCCTGTAGCCACTAGGGGGCGCGTGCGTACCACCGGCAGTGCGTGCCCCCTGCTCACCCATGGAGCCGATGCGAGTGCCCGGCTGTCGCGATCACCGCTGGGCTCCCGCAATCGCTCGGGGCACACGGAAAACCGGGATCTGTGTGTGTCATCTCCCCTGCACTGTTCCCTCCCCCTTCAGTTGGACCACACACTAGGGAACACATTAACCCCTTGATTGCCCCCTAGTGGTTAACCCCTTTCATAGCACTGATCGCTGTAAAAATGCCAATGGTCCCAAAAATGTGTCAAAATTGTCCGATGCGTCTGCCATAATGTCGCAGTCCCGATAAAAATCGCAAATTGCCGCGATTACTAGTAAAAAAAAAATTATAATAAAAATGCCATAAAACGATGCCCTATTTTGTAGACGCTATAAATTTTGCGCAAACCAATCAGTATATGCTTATTGTGATTTGTTTTTTACCAAAAATATGTAGAAGAATACACATCGGCCTAAACTGAGGAAAAAATTGTTTTTTTAATATATTTTTTGGGGAATATTTAGTATAGCAAAAGATAAAAAAAAAATTTTATTTGTTCATAGCGCAAAAAATAAAAACTGCAGAGGTGATAAAATACCACCAAAAGAAAGCTCTATTTGTGGGAAAAAAAGGATGTCAATTTTGTTTGGGTGCAACGTCACACGACCGCGCAATTGTCAGTTAAAGCGACGCAGTGCCGAATCGCAAAAAGTGCTCTGGTCAGGAAGGAGGTAAAATCTTCTGCAGTTGCGGTTAAAGAGTTTTTTTGTATTACAATTTCAAACTATAGGGGATATTTACAAAAGGCAAAATGCACTTGAAATTGCACTGGAAGTGCAGTCGCTGTAGATCTGAGGGGGACATGCAAGGAAAATAAAAAACAGCATTTTTGGATAATAAAATCATCAAAGCTTCCCCTAATTTCAGATCTACCCCTTAGATCTACAATGATTGCACTACCAAGTACACTTTCAATGCAATTTCAAGTCCACTTTGCACTTGCAGCTTGCACTTGTAGTGCAAGGTGAATTTGCCTTTTGTTCAAAATACTTCTAATTTATATTGTACTATTGTCTAGAATACATTTAAAGCAGAGGTCTGCCCCCCACTGAAAAAAAAACCAAAGAAAACAGCAGTTACACATACTGCAGCTGCTGGCTTTTAATAATCGGACACTTACCTGTCCTGGAGTCCAGTGATGTCAGGACCACCGCTGTTGTTACCATTAGCTATTGGGTGCTGCCGTTGCCATTGCATGTAAGGGTACGGCAGTGTAAGGCTGTAAGGATAAGTCAGTGTAATTTCCAAATTTCCGAATTTTAAAATTTCGATCATAGCGAATGACTCGAAAAAGAGGAAAAAAATTAAATTAAATGAATACGAAAACTAATGAATTTTTCGGCAGTGCACATGTCTAGTTCCTTATATGGTGAAGTTATCAGAAAAAAATAAAAAATACTGCCCTGATTGGATTTTTTTGAGTCTTTTGATAGTTAAATGTAATAATCTATGAATCTATTCAATATATGCCAGCTAGTGTTTATTTAGGCTATATAAGGTCCACGTGTTCATTCCAAACCCACCCCCCACCCTGTCTAAACATTTTATATGAAAAAAATTAAATAAATCCATTGTTCACTTGCTAAAAGTTACACTTCCCGACATCATTTTGCAGCTGAATAATTCAGAAACTGGTTTATGACTCTTTCTCTGGAACAAAATGTTGTGAATCACTATAGTTGAAATAATGCTAGCTACCAACGTGTCATAATTTTTTTCTGGAAAAAATAGATGTGGTCCTTAATAGACATTATGAAGCCCCTGGAAGATTCATTCCTCCTAATTTGAGCCCCTGTTTCATTTGATTTTGATGTGTCTAAAGTAAAGTCATTTTATGTGGCAACCTTGCTGGGGTCTGTTGTCATTTTGACAGCTGCAAGCAGGAGTCAATCAACGTGGCTTCTGCTTGAATAATCAACAGCCAGTTGTAGTGTTCATTTACTTTAATTTAGCAAAATTGTATTACCATGGCCTGATAGTACAGACATGGGCGTCCGCAGAACTTTTTCCAAGGGGGGGGCATCATTTTAAGGCCACTCATGCTCCGCCCCTTTTCGACAATCTCATGAAAATCTTTCCACCGGAAATACATATGTGTTATATAACAGATAATTCATCTTCACTTTGTATTGGAGGTTACTCTGGCGGCTGTGTTCCATGCCCATATAGCTTAGAGAATGTACATCTTTTTACATTGCAATACATCTGTTGTGGCCATATTTTGATCTCATACTGTCACTGTATAGATTGTTTTCATCAAGATAAAAATATGGCAACAACAGATGTATTGCAATGTAAAAATATGTACATTCTTTAGGCTATATGGGCATGGTACGCAGCCACCTGAGTAACCTTGCGGACGCCCATGCTTTCAAAAACCAGCCCTGGAAAAAATTTCATACCAGCCTCACAGCATTATTATACCAGCCCAAAAGCATAACGTCATTATTTTCTTGTTCATGAAAGGGAAAACCATACATTTTAAAGCATATTTGATGAAGAGCGTATTATATATAGATTTATAGATATGAAATCTCATAGGACTTATATTTTATATATATATATATATATATATATATATTCAAATTCCAGTTAATAGTGGTAAGTGATCAATCATCAAGGGGGACCCCAGGAACTCAGAACGTGTGGGGGGTGGCACCTTCTGCAGAAAGAATACTCTAAGGTAAGGTGGGTGGGTTACTAACATAAGGAGGAAACCCTTTATATCAGTGCCCCTTACATTATCGTATTCACCCCCCCCCCCCCCCCCCCCGACTGGCCTGACGTTGCTTTCACTGACCTCCTCTCAGGTGCACTGTGCAGGGTTCAGTCAGTCGGCTCCAGCTTGGTGGCTCTGGTTTTATCCTATAGTCTCCTGTCCACAGTCCACACAAGTCTGACTTTTCCCATGACCCCCATCTCCCTCAGAGACTGCAGACATGCTACAGGAGATGGTCAGAGACTGCAGACATGATGCAAGAGCTCAATGCAGCCTCACCAGTGCCCATCAAATGCAGCCTCACTGTGCCCACCAATGCAGCCTCACTGTGCCCACCAAATGCAGCCTCACTGTGCCCACCAAATGCAGCCTCACTGTACCCACCAAATGCAGCTTTACTGTGCCCATCATTGCAGCCCCTCATGTGCCCCATGTCCCAGTCTGCAGTCCCTGTCTGTGGGAAGGTGTGTTGTTGATGCTTGGTACGGTACCTTGCATGCCAGCAGGATATCCATGACGGGCAGCAGCAGGCAGGGTCTGTTCTCGTTTTCGATGGGGACGGAGCACCAGAGGATCTGTCTGCTGTGAGATGGAGTGGTCCCTGGCCACCTGCACCTTCAGCCGTCCTCAGGTCCTGGGGAAGTGGAGAGCACTTGGTGGGAGTTGGAGAGAAGGGGAGCACATGGGTGGGGGCAAAGAGCGAGGGGGAGTGGAGGGGGAGTGGAGATCACAGGGGTGGGGAGCCTAGAGCGCTGGGGGGGAACTTGAGAGCACTGGGGGGCCAATAAGAACAGGGGTAGAAAGCACGGTAGGCTGAGAGCACTGTGGGGGCTAAAAGTGTGGGGCAGTGAAGAGCACTGGGGGGGCAGAAAAACAGGGGTGGAGAGTACTGGGGGGGGGGTACAAAGAGCAGGGGGGAGTGGAGAGCACCAGTGGGGGTCAGAAAGAACAGGGGTGGAAAGCACGGGGGACTGGAGAGCACTATGGGGGGTGGAGAGCACTGGTAGGGTTGAAGAGCACATGGGTGGGGAGAAATGGGGGCTGGAGAGCACTGGGGTGGGGGCTGGAGAGTGATGGGGAGAGCTGAAGAGCACTGGGGGGGAAAGAACAGGGGGGAGAGCACGGGGAGAGCACTGGGGGGAGTGGAGAGCACTGGGGGAGAACGGGGGGGAGAGCACTGGGGGGAGTGGAGAGCACGGGGGGGAGAAAGAACAGGGGGGAAAAGAACAGGGGGAGAGCACTGGGGGGAAGTGGAGGGCACAGGGGGAGAACAGGGGGGAAAGCACTGGGGGGCAGAGAACTGGAGGGAGTGGAGAGCACTGGGGGGGGGAAGAACAGGGGGGAGAGCACTGGGGGGAGAACTGGGGGGAGAGCACAGAAGGGAGAGGACTGGGGGGAGTGGAGAGCACTGTGGGGGGGAGCACTGTGGGGAGTGGAGAGCACTGGGATGGTGGCTAGAGAAGGATAGGGAGAGCTGGAAAACAGGGGGGGCAAGAGAGTGTGGTGGTGGAGGAGAGCATGGGGGGGGGCAGGAGAGTGTGGTGCGGTGAAGAGCACTGGGGGAGCAGAAAAACATGGGTGGAGAGCACGGGGGCTGGAGAGTACTGGGGGGGTACAAAGAGCAGGGGGGAGTGGAGAGCACCAGTGGGGGCCAGAAAGAACAGGGGTGGAAAGCACTGGGGACTGGAGAGCACTATGGTGGGTGGAGAGCACTGGTAGGGTTGGAGAGCACATGGGTGGGGGCAGAATGCAGGGGGAGTGGAGAGTACAGGGGTGGGGAGTGGAGAGTGCTGGGGGGAGCCAAAAAGAAGAGGGATGGAGAGCACCGGGGGGCAGAAAGAACAGGGGTGGGGAGAATGGGGGGCTGGAGAGCACTGGGGTGGGGGCTGGAGAGTGATGGGGAGAGCTGAAGAGCACTGGGGGGGGGGGAAGCACTGGGGGGAGTGGAAATAAGAGGGGGAGAAAGAACAGGGGGGGGGGCACTGGAGGGGGTGGAGAGCACTGGGGGGGAAAGAACAGGGGGGAGAGCACGGGGGAGAACGAGGGGAGAGGACTGGGGGGAGCGGAGAGCACTGTGGGGGGAGAACGGGGGAGGGGGAGCACCGGGGGGAGTGGAGAGCACTGGGCGGGGGGACAGGGGGGGAGAGCACTGGGGGGGACGGGGGGGAGCACTGGGATGGTGGCTAGAGAAGGATGGGGAGAGCTGGAGAGTTGGGGGGGCAGCAAGAACAGGGGAGGAAAGTGTGGTGGTGGAGAGAGGGGGGGAGAGTGTGGTGGAGGAGAGAGGGGGGGCAGGAGAGTGTGGTGGTGGAGAGAGGGGGGCGGAGTGTGGTGGAGGAGAGAGAGGGGCAGGAGAGTGTGGTGGTGGAGGAGAGCACTGGGGGGGGGGGGGGCAGGGAGCACCAGGTGAACTGGGGACAGTAAAATAAGTTGGATAGGAGAATCGGCAGGGGGGGCCCCCTGCAGCCCCCCTCGATCCTCCTATCCAGGTACTGTGGCACATAGGGCGGGCTGTACCTGCAGCATCTCCTTCTCTTGATCATAGTGCTGGATGGCTCTGTAACATGGCCCCGCCCCCCCAAACCGGCTTGGGTGATAGGGGGAACGTTGATTCTCTTTACTATCACACGAGCTGGTCTGAGGGGGCGGGACTGTGTTACAGAGCGGCCGCCGAACCCAGAGCCATCCAGCTCTCTGATCCATAGGAGTCGGAGAGGGTGGAGGATGCAGCCGCCAGCAGCCAAAAAAATGAAAAAAAAAGTGAAAAAAAATGCAGCATGGCGGTGGCTACGACAGACACCTTGGGGATTCCAGGGGGGGGGGGGCACTTGACCCCCCTTGCCCCCTGCTGCGGACGCCCATGAGTACAGATCATAGACCAGTGATTCTCAACCAGGGTTCCTCTAGAGCAGGGGTAGGGAACCTTGGCTCTCCAGCTGTTTTGAAACTACAAATCCCATCATGCCTCTGCCTCTGGGAGTCATGCCTGTGATTGTTAGGGTCTTGCAATGTCTCATGGGACGTTTTGGTAGTTTCAAAACAGCTGGAGAGCCGACGTTCCCTACACCTGCTCTAGAAGTTGCTAGGGGTTCCTTCAACATTGGGCAATTTCTGCCTCTTAGATAAGTTCCCACTCACACCACTGATCTTTTTTTTAGCTATCTGTACGGAGGTAATTCTTCTCAATGACCACAAGTGTAAGGACCATTCTTCCCACTGACCATCACACCAATGTTCAGGAATGGTAGACTTCTAATTTTTAGCATTTTTAGCCTAGACCAGAGAACGATTTCAAAGGTTTCTCTGTGTTGCAAAGGTTGAGAAAGGCTGTCATAGACTAATATAGTAATCTTACCCTTAAAGATTTGCACCATCTAGTGTAGTGAAAAAAAAAGGACCCAAAAAAAAGGATACAAAAAATAGGATACTTTTAGTTCTTTTTGCAAATAACTTCATCTTGTGGGAATATCAGATGAACACAATTGGTGTGCTATGTTAAATTTAAAATGTCAAAATAATTTGTATGATTCATTGACGGTCTGATGTCTCACCGCATATTGGTTATCAGCTTTGTACCCTTCCTTTTTGTACCTTACATAAAAAAAAAACTATTTAAAAATTGAAAGTAAAATGTAAAAATAAACAAGTCTTGCAAGACAGTACTACCAAAAGAGGCTTGTTTGTTCCAAAAATCTGTGTAATACGTCATAGGTATTCACATATGTTACATAACGTGTTAAGGAAGAACTCCTACGCAACCTTTTGGGCGAAAGTTTATACCACATATACTGCCACCCTTACACAGCACTGCCTAGTAATTTAAATTGCACTAAACTTTAGGTGACCTTTTAAAGCCAATCTGTGTTGCATTAGGAATAATAATTCCCAAACTTGGTTCTTAGGAGACAATTTTGAGCAATAACAGACTGTTTGTTAAGCTGTTTTACTATCTCTGATTTTATTTTTTATTTTTTACATTCATATTCTAATCTAGACATAAATGTGACATTTCACTTGTTTTATTACATAAGGGACAATGATTAAAGACTGTTGTAAAGGAGGTTTGCCTATCTGTATTAACTCTTATAATATTGATGTTGCTAAGCCACAACATAAACATTTGTTAAATTCATGTGAACTTTGCTCTAATTAATGAAATCTCAATTGGATCAGCTAAAACAACATGAAATACTATGTTAATATAAACTATCTGATTGCTCATTAATATTCTGACTACATAAGAAAATTGATTTTTTTTTTCCTGTGTTTTACATGTACTGGGAAATGAAATGTCCTTCTGAAAAGATTCACAAAGCTTTTAATGGCTAAAGTATATTTATTTTATTACAATCAATGAAAGATCTAACATTTGTTACCTACTTTCCCAAGAAATTATGATTTATTGTTGGCATTTATTAAATAAAGTAAAAAATAATCAACAGCAATGAGTCTTAAAGTAGAATTCTAATCTACATCGGGTGCTAATAGCAAAAAATGAGCTTGTGGGCAAATGTTAATTGAAGCTGTGTTAAAAGTCTTGTTGGACCTTGGAATACCACTAGTGTCATGTATTTCTATCTTCTATGTTTGCTTGTTACAGTTCAAAAAAAAAGTTATCTCTGTTTTAAAAAAAATAAGTCTTGCTGGAAGGGATAAAAAAAGAAAGGGTTACTGCCCAACTTCAGGGAAAACGAAAAGTCCTCCATTGCAGCCCACACTGCAAGGGTTAAAGAGGCTGATGAGTTTACTTCCTCTGTCATTCCCTGTAAAGGCAAAGCATAATGGACTACTATGCATTGCATAGTAGTCCATTATGTGTCACTTACCTGACACAGGAGCCAGCGAAGTCACCGCTGTCCCCTGTAGTTCCGAGCGTCCATCTTCTTGGTGGGTCTCCGTGGGTCTCGCTGCTCCGGCGCTGTGATTCGCCGGAGCAGCGATGACGTCACTCCCGCGCATGCGCACGGGAGCCGAGACTCGCGGCATTGCCGTCATCGACGATGCCCCGCTCAGTGCGCCTGTGCGCCGCTGTCTACGGCGCATGCGCCGTAGATAGCGGTGCCCGTCTTTGGGCAAATATCTCCTAAACCATATAGGTTTGGGAGATATTTCTTGGACCTACAGGTAAGCCTTAATCTAGGCTTACCTGTAGGTCAAAGTGGTTTGTAAGGGTTTACAACCACTTGAACTACTTGTTTCAGTCTAGGGGACGAGAAAAGCATTCTTACCTAATCCAGCACACTCCGACAGTGGCATCTTCATGTCCAATGTAGGGCTATAGGTTGTGCATCAAGGTGTCTAAGGACCTTAAACCATCCAGAGTGTAGGGTCAAAGAGGCTGTAGGGACTGGTCTAGTAGCGCAGAGAAGCCTGTGAGTTCAGATAAAAAAACGTTTGTGCTCGATTCCCCTAAAACATAAACGAGAAGTTAACCCTTGTAGTGTGGGTGCAGCTTCATTACATGGGAGGACTTCTAGTTTTCTCAAAATTTAGCTTTAATTTTCTTACCTTTCCTGGAAAAAGGATACTCAAGGCTTCCTCCAGTGTTGGTCAAATCTCTATGCATTTATTCACATGATCTCTACTCAAGGATAGAATCAGCTGGTATGACATGACTAAATGTTTTTGGTTATGTTAGCTGCACTGGGGGGTGCCTAGAGCAGTATCATCTCCAACTTTGTATTTATATATCCAGCAAGATGGTTTTTAAGTTATTGGAGCAGTATGGCCAAATCTTTTTTGACAATACTTCTCATATGGCTCACAGGAGTACAGTTCATGCTGCACCCCTGTGACCCATTTTCAACTGTCTGCAGACTAAACCCCACTGTCAGCTGACGTCACAGAGCTGATCTAAGCTCTAAAAAGATCCCGACTATATAGTCGGATCCACCCAGATGCCTGGGTCAGCAACTGGCTCAGCCTCTCAGTGTTCACTGTTAGTGTATGATTCCATATATTGGTGACTAATTACCATGTTGGGCTTCAAGTATGGAGTTCTCCTCAGATAGTCTAATTTAAGGGTTATCCCTAGGAAAACCAAAAGAAAACACAACAGAAACAACAAAGGCAATGGGTATAATACAAACAAGCACACCCAAGGGTAACAGAGAATAAACCTACGGCCTTGAGGTAAAATCCTCACCTAAGAGGTCTCAAGTATGCATTATACTGCATGCAACTATGGCCAACGACTTCAATATACAAGATCTATACAGACAGCACAATTACTTCCAACCACTACACCACACACACATCTACACCTGTGCAAACACCCATGCATTCACCACACATCAGCTCCAACCCCCCCCCCCCCCCCCCGCCGAGTGATGTCATCCTGTCCTGAACCTGTATCACTGTGCATACGCTGGGACATGGCGCATGTGCGATTGCTAGAATGAAGTCAGGCAGGGAAGAGCAGAAGTTCCGCTACACTGCCCAGCTATTAACCACTCCTGGTCTGTGTGCTCACCCACAAACACATCACAATGATGTGTATAAATAATGGGATCACAGTATAGAGCTCAGTTTAGGAGGCACTGAAATGGGGAAACAACTCAAATAAAGCAACCTGTTTGTTTGAAACAACACTGTATTGTAAGTAACAGAACAAGGAATGTACCCTTGTGGCTAACGGAAGCCAGTATTAAAAAAAGACTTAATGTGAATAATTTAACAGGACCAGATGCCTTATACCCAAGAGTCCTCAAAGAACTTAGCTAGGTTTTTGCTAGACTGGTATTCCTAATCTTTAAGGACAACCTAGTGACCGGAATGGTACCAACTTTACAAAAAGCTAATGTGGTAACAATTAAAAAAAAAGGGCTAAGAAACATACCTGGAAACTACAGGTGAGTCAGCCTAACAACAATAGTATGTAAACTATTGGAGAGTATAATAAGAGACTTTAACTACTTGATCTCCGGAAGATTTATCTCCCTTCATGGCCAGGCCATTTTTTGCTATACGGCACTGCATTATTTTAACTGACAATTGTGCAGTTATGCAACGCTGTACATAAATGAAATTGATGGCATTTTTCCCCATAAATTGAGCTTTCTTTTGGTGGTATTTGATCACCGCAATTTTTTTAATTTTTTGTGCTATATAAAAAAAAATACCAAATATTTTGAAAAAAAAACAATAGTTTTTACTTTCTGCCATAAAACATATCCAATAAAAAATGTAAAACAATTGAATTTCTTCATAAATTTAGGACAATATGTATTCTACTACATATTTTTGGTAAAAAAAAAAAAGAATATGCGTATATTGATTGGTTTGCACAAAAGTAATAGCGCCTACAAAGTGTGTATACTGCAATTTTTATTTATTTAATTGTTATACAAGTAATGGCAGGGATCAGCGACTTATAGCTCGACTGCGATATTGCGGCAAAGAATCTGACACTAACTGACACTTTTGACACTTTGTGGGAACCAGTGACACTAACTAATACAATGATCAGGGCTAAAAATATTCACTGTCACTGTACTAATGGCAATGACTGGGAAGGGGATAAACCTCCAGGGCAATCAAATGTGTGTCTAACCAGTGTTTTTGTATGAACAGCGTGCTGCTTTTACTAAGAGATGTGATGGATTTTATTGCCTGGTTCTGCTTTGACTAATCACAGCAAAAGCGACGTGCTGGTGGCATGCACGCCCCCCCCCCCCACCCCCACCCAGAAGTGCAGAATCGCCTATATATTCATGATTCTGCACATGTGCAGCCACCCAGTAACAGTAAAGCTTCTGTAGGGTGGTCAGCAATTGGATATTCAGGAATTTGATGATGAAAATTGTATCATTAATAGTACCCAGCATGGATTTACGAAGGACTGTTTGTGTCAAACCAACATCTTAACATTCTATGAGAACGTGAGCTGTAACCTAGATAGTGGAAGGCATGTTGAAGGCATGTGGATGTGGTGTAACTGGATTTTAGCAAAGCATTTGATACACTACCCCATAAATGCTTAATTTACAAATAAAGGACAGTTGGCATTGATGACAGCATTGTAACTGGCTAGAAAACTGGTTACAGGAGTGCTTCCAGAGAGTGGTGACAAATATTGTATATTCAGAGTGGTCCAGAGTTGTGAATTGGGTGTCCCAGGACTCTGTCCTGGGTCCAATTCTGTAAAACCTGATAAATGATATAGAGGTGAGTATAAATAGTTCAATCTCAGTGTTTGCTGATGATACAAAGCTAAGCAGGGCAATAACCTAATAGAATATAGCAAGTTTACAGGAAGACCTCAATAAAATAGGGGGTCGGGCAGCTACATGGCAATGAGGTTTGATATTGGCAAATGTAAAGTAATGCACTTGGGGGCTAAAAATATTAAAGCAAGTTACTCGCTAGGGGGAGAACCTGGGGATCCTAGTAGATAGATCATAGGCTCAGCAACAGCATGCAATGCCAAGCTGCAGCAAACAGAATCTTAGCATGCATTAAAAACGGTATACGTTACTTAAGCGATAAAACTATAATTCTACTACTTTACAAAACTCTGGTTCAGCCACATCTTGAGTAATCCATCCAGTGCTGGTCTCCAATCCTCAGGAAGGATGTGCTGGAACTGCAGAGAGTCTAGAGAGGTGCAACAAAACTATTAAGGGAACTTGAAGACCACAGTTATGAGGAACAATTACAAACATTAAACGTATTCTTCCTAGAGAAGAGACACTTAAAGCAGAACTAAAGCCATTGATTTAATGGCTTCAAAAAACAGTTACATTTCCAGCATGCCGGGAATTCTGTCCCATTTGCTTGTGCTCTCAACCAAACTGTTGAGCCATCAAATGGCTGGTGACATAACTAATCACATGTGCAGCATCATGATAGTTACAAATCAAACAGAGGCTAATATGGCAGCTTCCCTGGCTGTAAAGGAAAGGAGGGTTTAGTTCCGCTTTAGGAGGAAATATGATCACAATTTACAAATATCTAAATGGTGATTCTAGTAGGGAGAAAATGATTCAGTCTCAGGCCGCTTAACTAGACAATTAATTTTCAAAGAAGCTGGACGAGAAGCAGTTTATTTTTTGCCTATAGATATAGACTATACTGTGAGGGAAAAAAAGTATTTGGCCCCCTTCTGATTTTGTACATTTGCCCACTGACAAAGAAATGATCAGTTTATAATTTTAATGGTAGGTTTATTTTAACAGTGAGAGACAGAATAACAACAAAAATATCCAGAAAAACCCATTTCAAAAAAGTTATAAATTGATTTGCATTTAATGAGTGAAATAAGTATTTGACCCCTTCGCAAAACATGACTTGGTGGCAAAACCCCAGATTTCACTCCATGCTAAGCCTCTGAAGCAGCCAGCGGAGACTGGGGATGGTACTTATGTAGGTTACTCCCAAGATTGATACAAAACAAACCTAGAATTATGCCTCCTCTGGACCGCTGCCTTCTTAACCGTTCCTCTTTGAGTTGGGTTCACACCCTCAGGAAAATGATATGGTCAAACATTCCCATATACACACTCATAAACCTTGTGAACAGCCTTCCCAGAAGAGTTGAAGCTGTTATATTTGCAAAGGGTGGCCAACTCAATATTGAACCCTACAGACTTATGCCCCGTACACACGGTCGGATTTTCCGATGGAAAATGTGCGATCGGATCATGTTGTCGGAAAATCCGACCTCGTGTGGGCTCCATCTGACTTTTTCCGTCGGATTTTCCGACGCACAAAGTTTGAGAGCAGGATCTACAATTTTCTGAAAACAAAATCCGATCGCATAAATTCCGATCGTGTATAGACAATTCCGACGGTCAAAGTGCCACGCATGCTCAGAATAAACTAAGAGACGAAAGCTATTGACTACTGGCCCATCTATAGTCCCGACGTACGTGTTTGACGTCACCTCATTCAGAACGATCAGATTTTCTGACAACTTTGTTCGACCGTGTGTATGCAACACAAGTTTCGGACAAAATCTGTTGAGAAAAATCTGACGGATTTTGTTGTAGGAACTGTGTGTATGGGGCATAAGACTGGGATGCCATTAAAGTTCATGTGAGTATAAAGGCAGGTGTCCCAATCCTTTTGGTAATATAGTATACATTAAATTGTGTTGCTAAGCATATCATTTTTGGATAGAGTAAGCAATGATTAGAAAACCTGTCATTTTTTCCTGTGGCCCTGTCTGGGAGATTTTTCCTCACTTCCTGTCCCATTAACAACTTTATGTCCCAGGTAGAAAAAAAGGCAAAATATCTCATATAGAAATAAAATGGCAAATAAAATGCCACTATTAGTAGGAGGGGGTTAGAATCTACCTTGGAACCTATTAACATAAGTGCATTTTAGGTGTGATGCGGTAAAAAAATCTTTCTTGCTGCATCTTTGATCAGAGTGCGCATTTGATAGAGTTCAGTTGTAATGCCTGTAAGACCCTGTTCACACGAGTGTGATTTCATATGCAACTTGAGTTGCACAGAATCGAATGAGAAAAGAAATTTCATAGTTTTTGGTGGTGCTCATTCTCAGCAATGCTGCTCAGCAAGGCACAATTTTGGAAAATGTTCTTGTACTGCTTTGGTGTGATTCCAGCATGATTTTGGCCCCATCGAATACGCAAACCACTTCAAAGTCGCAACAAAATAGCATCTGAGTTGAATTACATAATCACACTGAAATTCAAATCAAAATTGGATTGCAGCAGTGTGAAGCTAGCCTAAAACACACCAGCCACATATGTAGAATATGTAGAATGCCATTCACATAAAACCCACTAAACCTAAACTGCAAACCAGGGGTCTAAACCAGGGGTCTCCAAACTGCAGCCTGAGGGCCAGATGTGTCCCTTTGCTTGCCTTTACCTTGCCTTTACCTTGCCTTTACCTTGCCTTTACCTGGCCCTTGGGGCACTATTCTTCCAACTGATATGAGGCACTATTCTTCCCACTGACACCAACAGGCGAGCACTATTTTTTCTACTGATACCAATGATGGAATACTATTCCTCCTACTGCTAAGGGCCCTACTCCTCCTCCTACAGGCCACAAACCCTGAAGCCATATTTATTCTCACTAATGCTGGACCCGGGACATTTTCTGCCCCCTGCTGGCCACAATCTGGCCCTCCTAAAGTCTGAAGGGAAATAAACTGGCCCTTTGTTTGAAAAGTTTGAAGACCCCTGGTCTAAACTTCAGTTTTTACCCTTTCTTAGTGCTACAGGGGTTGATTTACTAAAACTGTAGAGAGCAAAATCTGGTGCAGCTCTTCATAGAAACCAATCAGCTTCCAGATTTTATTGCAAAAGCTTCTTTTAACCACTTGCTTACTGGGCACTTAAACCCCCCTCAGTCCCAGACCAATTTTCAGCTTTCAGCGCTGATGCACTTTGAATGACAATTGCGCGGTCATACAACACTGTACCCAAATGAAATTTTTATCATTTTTTTCCCACAAATAGAGCTTTCTTTTGGTGGTATTTAGTTACAGCTCGGAGTTTTATTTTTTGCTAAACAAACAAAAAAAGATGCAAAAAAATAAAAATAAAAAATCATGTTTTAATAGTTTGTTATACAATTTTGCAAACGGGTCATTTTTCTCCTTCATTGAAGTGCGCTGATTAGGCGGCACTGATGGCTGCATTGGTGGGCACTGATGGGCTGCATTGGTGGGCACTGATGGGCTGCATTGGTGGGCACTGATAGGCTGCATTGGTGGGCACTGATAGGCTGCACTGGTGGGCACTGATAGGCATAGTTAAGGCGGCACTAATAGGCACAGATAAGGCGGCACCGATCGGCACAGATAAGGCGGCACTGATGGGCAAAGATAGGCACAGATAAGATGGCATGGATGGGTGGCACGGATAAGTGGCACGGATGGGCACTGATAGGTACCACTGATAGATGGGACTGATGGGCACTGATAGGTGGCACTGATAGGTGGCTCTGATAGGTGGCACTGCTGGGCACTGATGGGCGGCACTGCTGGGCACTGATGGGCGGCACTGCTGGGCACTGATGGGCGGCACTGGGGTGCAGCACCTTTGCGGCAGATTGTGGGCACTGTGGGTGGCACTGTTGGTGGCACTGCTGGATGGCACTGTGGGTGGCATTGTGGGTGGCACTGTGGGTGGCGCTGGGGGCACTATGGGCACTGCTGGGTGGCACTGATGGGGGGCACTTACTTTCATTCAGGATGGCACTGCGGTGGGCAGGTGGGCACTGGCAGGGGGCAGGTGGTCAGCTGTATTGCTGGCCGTGATCGGGACTGATGTCCCGATCACGGCCGCCGGTGATCGGCTTTTTTTTTCTCTCCTCGCGCTGTCAGCGCGAGGAAGAATAATAGCCGATTACCGGCTCCGTTCTGTCACATGATCAGCTGTCATTGGCTGACAGCTGATCACGTGATAAGGGGTCGGGATCGACCCCTTACACGGATCGGTGATCAGGCGAGTCTCATGGACTCGCCGATCACAGAGCGCGCCGCGCGCGCCCCTCAGGGGGCGCGCAGGCCGCTCGTAACCGGGACGACGTCAATAGACGTAGTCCTGGAAATGTAGGTCCGCGCTAATGCCGTCATTTGGCAATAGCGCGGATCTCAAGTGGTTAAAAAGCTGAAGTTTGAAGCTGATTGGCTACCATGCACAGCTGCAACAGATTTTGCACTTTCCAGTTTTAGTAAATCAATCCCACAGTGACAACGTTGTCACCAGCACAGGAAGTGAGGGCAATGCTAAAAGTAAAAAAAAAAAACTTTTGTAGTTGTTTTCTTTGTCCAAACAATTTTTATTGTTAGTGGAAATGTCTCCTGGTATTTCTTGGGCACACAATTCCTACTGCTTCCTGAGAACTAATTTTGTGCCATGCGTTTAAGAAGATTATGTTGAGATTTGTATCATTGGGGTGGTCTGTGACAGATAAGCAGGCTGAAGGAATAAATACTTCATTGTCAAAAGAGAAGGTATAAAGACTTATTTGTTATATTTTTAAGTGGCGAAGAGCATTCCATAAGCCTGTTTCATGTGGATTAAACATGGTGTTATCATTTGTAGTATTTTCCTTTTATCTTCTGATAAGAGCATTTAGACTTCACTGGTTACTTTGCAGCACTGTCTGTCCAAGTGCACCGTGTAGAATGGTTGTGATGGAGCATGAAGTGTACAGGCGCCATTAGAAACAGATACAATTTTAAGTTCAATGTGTATCCAGTTAAATGATGGAAGATAACTGAAAACATAAGGTGAAACCTCTTGCGCTGTGTAGTATGTGGCGTCTCACATAGGGAAGCCGATACACACCTCTCCTGCAGAATTCTTGGCAGGCAGTGTTATGGAGATTATAGCTGACAGGCACAGTGGAATATGTTGAGCTAATAGATTGCAGTGGCTGAGTGTAGCAGCTAATCGCAATGCACCATTTTTTCATGACCTGGCGTGTAAAACTGACTCTTTTGTTTTACTGGGGAAAAGCAGAAGTAGAATACAGACCCTGATGTTGGTGGTGATGTTCCCACAGATATATTATTGCTGTGATATCATTGCATGTAGCAGCAAAACTTATCCACAGCTGTGTCTCTTATATTGACTGGAACGCCCATCAATGGAATATTTTGCCTACATGGACAGGAAGGTTTGTGGGGGGTCCGTCCCCAAAAAGAATATCCTATTTAAAAGTTTGCAACACTCCTGCTCCTAAAATATAACTGTATAAGTAAACATGCAGAAACTGCAATAATAAATATGTTTTATGTTTGATGACATTCAGTTTGCTAAAACAACATGCATAACACAAAACTGCCTTAAAAATAAAAACAAACAAAAAACGTTTTTTTATCCTTTATTTCAATTCAGTGGTGTAATGAACAGTTTATTTTTTATCATATATTACAACTCAGTGTTGCCGATATCCAGCAGCAGCATCTTCCTGTCTACATGCATGCAGTCCAGCAATAGCTGTATGGCATTTCTCAGGGTGGATTTCCTGATAGTGGCAACCAGTGGCAGCCAGTCCATAAGACCCCTTTCGCACCGAGGCGCTCTGCAGGCGCTACAGCGCTAAAAATAGCGCCTCCAAAGCGCACTGAAACAGCCACTGCTGTGTCTCCAGTGTGAAAGCCTTGGTAATAAAAATCCAAAAAGTATATATTGATTGGTTTGCGCAAAAGTTATAGCATCTACAAAATAGGGGATAGATTTATAGCATTTTTATTCTTATTTTTTGTTACTAGTAATGGCAGCGATCTGCGATTTTTATCGAGATTTGCAACATTATGGCGGATACATCGGACACTTTTGACACATTTTTGGGTGGATTGACAGTTATACAGCGATCAGTGCTAAAAAAAGCACTGATTACTGTATAAATGTCACTGGCAGAGAAGGGGTTAACATTAGGGGCGATCAAGGTGTTAATTGTGTTCCCTATGTGTGTGTGTTCTAACTGTGGAGGAGGGGACTCACTATAGGAGATGAGAAATCGTGGTTCCCAGTTCGTAGGAATTCACAATCTCTCTCTCCTCTCCTAACAGAACTGGGATGTGTGTGTTTACACACACATGTCCCTGTTTTGCCTCTAGTGCCCACGATCGCTCATGGCCGGTAGTCATCGCGACCGCCGGTCAGGAGCATCGGTACTCCCGCTGTGCAGCGGGTGCCCCCCACACCTACTATCCCAATTAAAGGGACCAACGTATAGCTACGAGGGTTTCTTGGGATCATGCTGACCTGCAATGGTATTGCCAACGGCGGCTGGTCGGCAAGTGGTTAAATGGATGTGCTTAAAATTCTAATAAACTTACTCCACACAATTCATGTAGAAAAAACTATTCTCCATAGTGCTCTTCAGTGGTTCCCCACCAACCCCCTCATGGGCTGTAACTCACCAGACCCTTAGACCCAGGGTTTAGGTGGGTCTAAATGCGCTTTGGTTAATTCCCAAATCAGGATATCGGTATAGCCATCTCCCTTCTAGTCCCCTCCTCTGTCTTTGCAGATCAGAAATGGAAAACCAAACACAAGATCATCGTGCAACCCATTTATTGTAATAAAACTTAAAGTGTTACTAAACCCAGTACCCTGCATTCACAATATCTGGTCTCCCACAGTGCACAGAACATGGAAATGCAATCATTTTAGTAAATACAAACGGCTAAATACCTTTTTTCATCAGCAGTATATAGCAGTCTTGTGACTTCTATCAGCATCTGGTATAAGCTTGTAGGAGGAGTTTTAATTTTCCCATGAATGTTTTATAAGGATGCAGGACCCCTGACCCTCTTTCTGGACAGTGCCGATTGGGGCCCTGTGCTGACCACATGCACTCTCCCAAGAAGAAAAAAAACTCACTAGCCATACATACCAAACTGAGCATGTGCAGAGTGACTCCACTAACTGACTTATCTGGAGATGTTTTGAGGATAATGCAAAAAGGGGAGGATCTGTTCATACAGGATCAAACAGCCTTTTTACACAATGCAGAGGATTAACCTGATAGGTTTCACAGTGAGTATAACAAGCATGCTTTATTGCATAAACAGACTGATTTTACTGTTGTGGGTTTAGTAACATTTTAAACAAAGATAAAAGAAGTTCCACTCACATGCAGCAGTGCCTAAGCTGGCACCCAGCAGAATCTAGCAGTGTAATCTCTGTGGAAGCCGTTGACCGCCACTAAGGCATGGTGGCGAAACAGCATGCGTTCCACCATCTCAGAAACTGTGCCATCGGACATCACTTATATTTGAAAGTTGATGTGTAAGGATATGTATTGATATCTAGTACTCATCCATTGTGGTAATTTTTGTTTTAATATCTAATGGCATTTACCACCAGATAGTGGGAAGAGCTACAGGGTCAGTTAACAAGAGTTTAGGGGTGAATCTGTGGCGTAGTGATTTCAATAATTTGTCAATATATAATATATTGATGATAGATCACTTCAGGTAAAAATAAGTGCCTATACTGTTTAAAATTCAGTAAGGCCCATTCTCAACCTGCTCTGCGTGCACTCAGTTGTTCTCTATTCTTGACACTGTGCCAAAAATCAAAGTCACTAGAGGCCAAACTGGCATTCTACTGGTTACTGGTGCTCAGGTGCTCTGAGATTAAGAAAAATGGCAGCTTCCAGCAAGAACAAACAAGAGCAATGCTGGAGGCAATTTACAGCACATACTATTTTTTGTAGCATAATTATTACGTTATGTAATGTATGATCCTTGCCAAAGAACATTATTTCCAAGTTGTTATGGGTAAAGTTTAATTTTAACTGATCTGATTACTACAAGCTGAGTTGCAGTTTGCTTTTCTTTCTTCATCCTCACTTATGTTTGCATTGCCTTACTGAATGTGTACTAAATCACATACATGTAACGCTACCCCATAGGAGCCGCTTGAGTATTGAGTATCTCATTTGGAGACCTTGGATCGGGTAGCGGATTTGTAGCAGGATACGCCAAAATAAAACTATGTACTTGAGGACTCTAGCTGATCTAGAATTGAGTAGTAGGTGAAGTCCCTTGTTGATGAGCAGATGGCAGACTTCTCCTGTGTAGCAATGAAGAAATCAATAGCATGAGCAAAGTCTGTTGTAAAGCAGAACAGGTAGACAGAGTTCTTCAGGTACAAGCCAGTTACATCACACTTTTCGGCAGTTCAAAAATAGTAGAACTGAGCAAAATCCCATGCAGTAATCACAATTGGGCAAGCTCTTCAGATCACTAGCCAGCGATCCCTTTTTGTTGGACCCTTGGCTGACTGTACCAACACAGAGGGGTAGCCAAAAAAAAAGAACAGGCCGCAATATTATTTGTCTGTACTCACTGGAGTTGCAAACCGATCTTCAGGCAGGGCTCCCTTTCAGTTAGTTTTCTGAAGCACAAGGGTCACTCCTTTAATTTAGCTTCAGGTCCTCAGGTCGACCACCTGAGGCCACATGGCAGCAAGTACCATGGGTGGCAAGCCTGCCTCACCCTTGGCTGGTGCACTCCACCATTTGGGAAGGGAAGGACCCAGAAATCACATGTTCTCTGAATATATAGGCCAATCCCAGCATGCTCAGAGGAACCTCCCCTGTAATTGGCTGGGACTGCTACATACGTGCCTAACTCCCACCCATGTTATAGAAAGCTCCACTAGTTTCTAGGAGGCAGGAGGAGTCCAAGCAAACTCAACAGCATCAGAACAGAGGATCAGCCTTAACTAATAAATTACATCATTCTGTTAAGCAGATCTGCTGAAGAAAGATTTGACTCTAGCCCCACTGGCAATAGAACAAATTTCACTAGTCTAACTATTTACATCCTAGCACCTCAACTAGGAGGGTGCTACATACAGTAATTATTGCTGTAATTCATGTGCACTACATCACAAAAAGGTTAATTAAAGCAGAGTTCCTCTGAAAAAAATTGAATTAAAAGTCAGCAGCTACAAATACTTAAAAAAAAAGGATACTTACTTGTCCAGGGTGCCCGCGATGTCCTCACCTGAAGCTGACCCATCCATCAGCTCTGGGTGGATGTGCCAGCATCTTCAGAAAGGGAATCAGGAAGTGAAGCCTTGCAGCTCCACAGCCTGGTTCTCTATCGCGCATGTGTGAGTCACGCTGCACGTTCTGATTGGTCCCTGCTGTTTTGTGGGACCTGTGTGTCTCCCGGAAGACAGCAGTGGGGGGGGGGGACAGAGGAGGGGCTGGACGAGGGAGCAAATACCTGGATTAGACAGGTATCTGCTCCCCCCTGAAAGGTGCCAAATGTGGAGGAGGGGAGGAGGAACCGGATCAGCGGAAGTTCCATTATGGGTGGAACTCCGTTTTAAGTAGGTGTCTTTTTTATTAACTGCCAACAAGTTTCACATACAGTATACAATGAATGCAAGCCTCTTATGCTTTTGGGTTCCTCTGCTCAAACATTTTGCCCACCACGATTACTGTTATTCCTGTACAGTAATTATTATGCCAGTTTTTCTAGAATATTATCAGTGAAAGCAGAACTTTTCCAACTCTCATTCATCTGGTATTGGGTTCCAAGCATTGCGGTCAGCGAGAATAGCCAGGTCATTGACGTCCCTGCAGACCGCACTGTAGTGAAAGAGGAGCTCCAGGCTCCCCCCCCCACCCCCCAAAAAAAAATTATGTTGGCAGCTACAAATACTGTAACTGCTGACTTTTACTATTAGGACACTTACCTGTCCAGGCATTCAGCAGTTCTCACCCAAGCCGATTCTTCAGTCAGCTATCGGGTGCTGATGCTACTATCTTGACTAAGGGAAACCAGCAGTGAAGCCTTGCGACTTCACAGCCAGTTTTCTACTGTGCATGCATAAAGTGCACTACGCTTTGTGAAGGGACTGCAGTCTTCTGGGACCAGGGACGTGTCCCAGAAGGCTGCAGGGGAAGAAGCGGGGGCAAACTTCTGGCTCAGTTTGCCATGGCGACAATGCAAGAGGGGGAGGATCTGTGCATAAAGGCTTAAACAGCCTTTTTACACAATGCAGAGGATTAACCCCTTAGGTTTCACAGTGACTATAACAAGCATGCTTTACTGCATAAACAGACTGATTTCACTGTTGTGGGTTTAGAAACACTTTAACCACTTTAGCGATGTAAAATGACAATGGGGTTCCGCCCATCGTCATTTTACATCGCTACTTTGAAGAGGAATACTGTTGTTATGGCAGAAGCTAGCTATAACCCTGGTATCCTCTTCTTTGGCGGTCCGCTTCAAGATAAAAGTGGTCTCTATGGCAGAGTTTACTGCTTATTGGAGCCATCGGCAGCAGCAGAGGTGATCATGTCCTGTCCCTGGCTTGGCAAGGAGACGAGTGAGGGGAAGATGGCCCTCACCCGTCTCCATACTACTGCAGGGTGGAAGTGTCATCAAAAACATCACTTCCGCCCATAGCTCTTAAAGAGGAAGTAAACCCTGATGGGTGTTACTTCTTCTTTGTTTCACTGCAAAGGTAAAGCATAATGGGCTACTATGCATTGTATTATGTGACACTTACCTGCAGGAGAAGTCTGCAATGTCCCTGTCTTGCTCGCTAGTAGCGAGCATCCATTCTTCACCCCTCTTCCTCCGGGGGGCCGCAAATCACTCCCATGTCACTCCTATGCATGCACATGGGAGCCGCCTTTAATGGCATGACCCAAACTAGAAACGGCACAGCGTGCCCTTTCTAACTCCGGCGCAGAAGAAATCACTGCACAGTGATTTACAAATATCTCCTAGACCGTGCAGGTCTGGGAGATATTTCAAGTAGATTAAGGCTTACCTGTAGGTTAAAATGGTTGTAAAGGGTTTACAACCACTTTAAGGGGACTTTTTTTTTTCTTTTCAAATGACATAAAAAAATCATTTTTAATTTATTGCGTTTCAGTTTAAATTTGAGATCTGAGGTCTTTTTGACCCCAGATCTCATATTTAAGAAGTCCTGTCATGCTTTTTTTTCTATTACAAGGAATGTAGGGATGTTTACATTCCTTGTAATAGAAATAAAAGTGATACAATTTTTTTTTTAAAAGAACTGTGTAAAAAAAAATTAAACTAAAAGTAAAATAAATAAGAAAAATAAATGCATTTTTAAACGCGCCCAGCCCTGCCCAGGTCGCGTGCAGAAGTGAACGCATACGTGAGCAGCGCCCGCATATGAAAACGGTGTTTAAACCACACATGTAAGATATTGCCATGATTGGTAGAGCAAGAGCAATAATTCTAGCCCTAGACCTCCTCTGTTAGTCTAAACATGCAACCTGTAGAATTTTTTAAACTTCACCTATGGAGATTTTTAAGGATAAAAGTTTGTCGCCATTCCACGAGTGGGTGCAATTTTGAAGTGTGACATGTTGGGTATCAATTTACTTGGCGTAACATTATCTTTCAGTGTATTAAAAAAAAATGGGCTAACTTTTGAAGTAATTTTCTAGCAAAAAAAAATTTCTAAACAACAAATCTCAGAAAGAGGCTGTTTAAGTGGTTAAACTTGTTTAATTGGCTAAACAAAGATAAAAAAAAAGTTCCACTCACATGCAGCAGTGCCTAAGCCGGCACCCAGCAGAATCCAGCAGTGTAATTTCTGTGAGAGCTGCTGACTGCCACTAAGGCATTAAGGCAAAACAGCTTGCATTCCACCATCTCTGAAACGGAGTCATTGGACATTATATTGAAAGAGGATCTACAGCCCCCCCCCCCCCCAAAATAAAGTTAGCTGCTACAAATACTGTAGCTGCTGACTTTTAATATTAGGTCACTTACCTGTCCAGACATTCGGCAGTGTCCTTACCCGAGCCGATTCTTCAATCGGCTATCGGGTGCTGACGCCACCATCTTAACTAAGGGAACAGGAGCTTTAAGTAATGCAGCCAGGTGCAGGGCCTGCCGCAACCTGTGATTTTTACAATAATGGCATTGCTAACATTGGATACCCAAGGCCCATGCTCCACATTACTTACTGGGTGACATTTTACTGCAAAAAAGAAACCAAAATGTATGGAGTTCCCCCTAAAAATGCACACCAGACCCTTAGCTTTGTTGAGGGTCTTGTATGGATTTAAATGGGGACCCACAAAAAAATGGTGTGAAATCCCCCAAACAATTAATTCAAACCCTCGTAAAAGTATGCAGCCTGGCTTGCGAGCAAAGGGGCAGACGAGCAGCATGTATCCCCCCTCCAACATTCTCCCCCAAGACAGTAACAGGCAGCTTGCCCTCAACATGGGGAGGGTACTTAGGCCTGCTGGTTGTCAGGGTCTGCTGTGGGCTGGGGTCTTATCAAAATCTAGAAGCCCCCTTTAGGAACAAGGAGGTTCCCAGATACCAACCCATACCATACCAGTACATAGCACCCTTACTCATTCACAAAAAATACTCAAACCCCAAATTATTGGAAAAATACAATAAAAGCTAATATTGCCAGAGGAATCTTTCAGCTCTGATGTGTTTGGGTGTATACTGTATATAAACTTCTGATTTGTTGAGATTTATAACTCAGGTCGGATGGCTGTTAAATCAATGGCCATTGATATTTCATTCACTGTCACAGTTAATCAGGACTACTCTATTAACAAGATTAACAAGCTACCATCTCTACTAAAGGCTATAGAGAAAATGATGCCTCTGGACATGACTAGGGTATCAAACATAAACTATACAGCTTTCCTACAACTTTAATTTAACAGCAGTAAGAAATAGAATATGTTTTTAAGATCTTGCATTAGGGGCCATGCTGATAAGACACCCATGGTAAATGTTTAAATTGTATCATATGTATTTGGTAATTATAGGTTCTAAAATACAATTTCTGTTTGTGATATTTTATAAAATAAAAACCATGCTACAATGGCCTAAACCAGAACTAAACAGTATCTTAGCACCATAATCTGTCTCCATGATTTATTAAGAAATCACTTTGAAAAACGCCCCCTAGTATTTCTAGCTGTGGCCATCTTGAGTAAGGGCAGAGGATTCATGTATCATTTACTTCTTGGAATCCATATGTCCTCAGCTCAGGTATACAGCCAGGAGGGTGTGCTTAGCTGAGAAAGTCCCTCCACCCCTCTTCCAGATGAGAGAAACAATTTTGGCCTAGGCCAGAAACCGGGAAGCAAGTTAAGAAAGTTAAAGACATGTAAAAAAATGTAAAAAATAAAATATAATTATGCTAACAGCATAAGGATTATACATTTTAAGTTTGATTGGGAGAGTTTATTTCCACTTTAATAACATCCCTAGTCCAAAATGCGGATAAAGTCTAAATCAATCAGCAAAAAATGCATGCTTGGATAAGACAGTTTTTTACACTGTTTTGTAGTTGAAGCATTATTATTTAGCAAACCTCTTTTCCTTCTTTTAAGCATGTGCATTCCTGGTACAGAATGTCAACATTTTCAGAGAATAATTTTGAATGTTATTAGTGATTCTGTTCTAGATGTTGATTCACAGTATGTGTCCACCATAATATAGCGTGAGAAGCTATGCGGTTTGGATCCAGTGCATATTAAATTATATGGCTTGCAAAGCACAGAAAATGTGCCTGTGTTGTTTCTGCCAAATGATTGGTCATTTACTGTTGTAGTTATGGTAAGTTGATTTTTTTATTTATTTATACACATGAAAAGGAAGAGACAGCTCTTTACTAATGATATCTAGACAAAAGACTTGATGTATTGCTTTACAACAATTGGATTATACAGTATATTCAAGTTTCCAGCAAGAGTCGTATAGCTGAGCTGTTTAGGAACCAAGTAATGTTCAAATAACTCACCAAGAGAATAATAGGGAAAAAGCAGAACTAGAATACTGTAGTATGAATTTCATTTTTTTATTTTTTTCAGTGGTGAAAGTGGGAATGTTTCAGTAAGCAAGAGCATGTGAAGGTTGCAGCTCGAATGCGGTCTACTTTAAAGACACAAATTACAAGAAAGTGAAGTGAGTTAAGATATACTCTCATCCTTATAATTATCTGCGTATTGTTATAAACTTTCATGTACAAATTTACAACTAAGGCAACCCATAGATGGATGAACCAGCGTATTGAATTGGAAAAATCCAACAGGGTGGTTGTACAGAAGTCATTCATCTTCTGTAAAACTTTCCTGCACTTACATGGATTGAAGTTCAGCTGGTCACTGCTAAACCGGGACACATTTTGATCCATGTATGGCCCTTTTAAGGCAACTGTAAAGTTGAATTTAATTCATTTTTCCTATGAATTGTCTTGAAGAATGATTTGCATATTACTCTGTTCACTTATTTTCTGGACAAAATAGTACACTTATGCTGGCCCAGACATTATGTTTGCTTTGCATTGAAAAGTCATTTACCTATTGACTCAGAATTCTTAAAAACAAATATTTCTAGTTGGGTAGATCTAAACCCTAACTGCATTAAATTAAAGCGCCACTTCAGTCTGCCTCACTGGGTTACACCGCCCCTTCCCTAGGTTTCCACCATTTTAGTGCATGCATAGATGTGACTTCGGGCTCTGCCCGGCCTTGGGTCCTGGCAGAGCCTGTCGGCACATCGGTGCACATGCAGATGGAGGAGGAGGCAGGGTGGCACAACATAATTTTTTTTTTAAAATAACTAACATATCATACTTACCTCCACTGTGCAGTTCGTGGCCTCGATCCTCGACTTCTGGGGTCCCTCGGCGGCATCCATAGATCCCGAATGTAGGACTCCCGGCACCCGAGTCATTGGATTTGATTGACAGCAGCGGGAGCCAATGGATGCGCTGCTATCAATCTATCCAATCAAGAGCCGAGAACCCCGGGCAGAGGGACAACGTGTCTCCGCCATGGAAAATTCCAGGGTTCAGGTAACTAAAACAGGGGGGCTGGGGGGCCGGCCACTGCCAGGTGTTTTTTCACCTTAATGCAGAGGATGCATTAAGGCAAAAATACATGAGGGTTTACAACCCCTTTAAGTTTGTTAAAGAGCTTTGTAATCACAAATGATTGCCTTTTTTTTAAATATTTTTTTCATCATTTCTCATCTTTCTTTGGATGCCAGTGCTGTTGATCTTCTGCAGCCACTTCCTTACTGCATTTGTTTGCTTAATTGGTGACTTAGAGCTGGATTTACTAAAGGCAAATAAACTGTGCACTTTGCAAGCAGTTGCTCCACAGCTCATTAAATGAGGGGGGAGCTCTGCTGTATTCAATCGTTCAATCATGTGCAAGCAAAAATGGGGACAGGACACACAGCAGGGAATTGGTGCTGCTGGGGGGTTCTAGTACAGGTTGGTCAGAACAGCACTGGAGGCTTTTGTCTGCTAATTGCAATCCTCCTGCAGTATACCGGGTTATCTGTCTGATAGAAATATCAGAATTTTTAAAAAACCAACTGACTTTGCTGATGTTAAAAACATTTTGTTTTGATGTGTTTGAGTAAACGTGACCACAAATATAAAGCTTCCCATACAAAGCCGCAAGCGCCAAAAAGCGTTTGTAATCACCATCCAGTGGATACTGGGAAATCAATTCGACAAACCATAAACAAAAGCAACATTACTGTTTTTGCAGCCTTAATGATGATATGCATTAGAGATGCTATGTGGGATTCATATACAGTATACAAGATACATCCCAATGAGAATAAAAGGGGGTGGTGGCTATAGTTCTAGCTGTAACCCACCCATGGGAAAGCCCATCAATTCAGCTTTAGCTTGGGATGGGGTTGACAGCCAGTACAATCATAAAAGAGATATTCTTTTACTGCAAAATATAGCCGTGGATCAAAAAAGGAGCAAGTATTTCATGCACTTGGTAGCCTGAGGGGTTCCAAAGAGATTTAAGAACTATAGTGATACATCTGAAGGCTGAGTTTACACTGCTGCATTGCGGTAACATGCTCATTAGTGTAACATGGAATGCCATGCAGTTTGCATGTAGATGTGCTTCAATGCCATTCATTCTTAATAGAACCCCAGTGCACCTTCTCAACGGACATGAGTTGCAGTGCTCCACAACGCACAGTAATGCACTACTGTGTGTTGTGTTGTCATAGGCCATATTACAAAAAATAGTACATGTGCTTTAGGCAGCCTAGTCAAATGAGTTGCCTTTTCATAATGCATGTTAATGCACAAAATAATGGGCTTTAAAGTTAATGCACCGCAACAGTGTGAAACCAGGCTAATTCTGGTAGGTTGGGGAACACATTTTAGTGATTAGGTTTAGGGTAAGGACTGGGGAAATGGGATGAAGTGTTAGGGACTATTTAAGGGTAAAATGTTTAATATGGAGGGGGGTTAACTGTTAGGGGCTCATTTTAAGGGTAAGAGTGGGGTTTAGGTAGTAGGGTCAGCAGAGCAAGGTTTACGTGCTATGGAGGTTTAGTGCAACGGATACTTTATTAGTATGTAAAACACTGTGCAGCTATTCATTCAGGCCCAGATTTACTCCCTTTGCCGCCACAAGGCCGGGTCCTTCAATGCCGCCCCCCCCCCCCCCCCCACACACACACACACCACCATTCTTGTCCTTTATCAATGACTACAGACATACTATAGGAGATGGTCAGAGACTGCAGACATGATCCAAGAGATGGTCAGAAACTGTAGTTATGATACAAGAGATGGTCAGAGACTGTAGGTATGATACAAGAGATGATCAGAGACTGCAATGATAGTACAGGAGATGGTTAGAGACTGCAGACATATTAAAGGAGACAGTCAGAGACTGCAGTTCCTATGGATGTTAGTAGATAATGGCAGATCGGCCCTCTCACCTGACCCAGCGATACAGCAATGGTTCCTCTAATCAGGAGTCAGCTCACATTGAATTGCCTGTGGCGACTCCGCTGGGTAGCACCCAGATCTGTATTCCTGCAATGACTCCATTCCATTCTCCTCCAAGGATGGCGCTAGTCTGTGTGACTTTCCCTCTGGTGGCGCAGGGCAGCGTTGTTCTCTCTCTTCCTCCATTAGTACAGACCCCCCACTCCATCAGTACAGACCTCCCAGGACAGACCCCCCTCCATTAATACAGACCTCCCAGGACAGACCCCCCTCCATTAGTACAGACCCCCAGGACAGACCCCCCACCATTAGTACAGACCCCCCTCTATTAGTACAGCCCCCCTGAACAGACCGTCCTCCATTAGTACAGATCCCCCTGGAGAGACCCCCCTCCATTAGTACAGACCCCCCTCTATTAGAACAGCCCCCTGGACAGACCGCCCTACATTAGTACAGACCCCCAGGACAGACCCCCCCCCCTCCATTAGGGTACATAGAAACGTAATTGTTCACAGCAGGCAGAAGAGACACAGAGAGGAGGAGGAGAACGTGTCAAGCATGGACCGCCCTGCCCCCGTGACGTCACTGTGCTGCTGCCGTTGGTCTCCCTCCACACAGAGACCAGCCACTCTGCCTCCGATCTCATCCCCAGCTGCTTGCCTTCTCTGACAGGAGGAGGGGGGAAGGGAGGAGCTTGAGCAGGAAACACAGCGGCAGTGAGAGGCGGAGAGAGCCGCCTGTGGAAATGTACAAGAGGGAGGAGGAAGGAAGGGAGCACTCTGGCGCTTCAGCGCATCCACCTCTCTAGCGCCCGGGTGCACTGCACGCTGAGCAGATTGGCCCTGCATGCGGCGCTGCCCCTGCATCACTGCCGCCCCGAGGCCTGGCCTTGGTGGCCTTGTAGGTAATCCGGCCATGTATGCATCCACATTATTCTTGGCACATGGGGCCTCAAGCCAACCACCCTTTATGCAGAGAACAAATACAGGGGTTGGACAAAAGTATGGAAACAAGTATGGTAAAAGAACAAAATCGTTAGCTAATATGGTGTTGGACCACCTTTAGCATTCAATGTGGCCTGGGAATTGACAAATGTAAGACTTGGATGGTGGATAATGGAATCTGATACCACTCTTCATGCAAAAGTTTGTCTCTTTTGCATGAAGAGTGGCAACTTCAGTCACAGAGGCACCAACTAAGTGGGCACCAACAATTTGTCCTCTTTGAAACTCAGTAAGCTCTGACATGACTCCGTATTACTAGCAGTGCATGCAGTGAATGATGAAAGTGAGGCTTTCCACCTCTTGGCTAGGTGTCTCATCACACAGCGGAAGCAAAAGAATCTTATATTTCAACACGAAACTTGTCATTTCACACCTGCAAATCATGTAGTGTTTCCATATTTATGACCAACCCTTGTATTTCAAGTTTAGATGTGATTGGTAGCAATGAAGTTCTTAGTACTGATATTTTTTACATCAGTGTAAAGGCCCATACACACGATCAGACTTTTTGACAACAAACATGCAAATTAGCTGTTTTGGAGCAACATCCGACCGTGTGTACGCTCCACCGGACAAACTTTTTTAGTTTTCATCGGACTTTTGTTGGCTGCGCGAACGGACAAACTTTCTGGCAACAAAAGTCAGATGGAGCAAAGTCTGATTGTGTGTACAGAAAACCATAGGACTTTTGTACAAAGTACAAACAGGCATGCTCAGAACCAATGCAAAAGATCAGACAACAATACAGAAGTTGACCAAAGGTGGCAGTAAAGAGCAGAAAAACCACGTGGTTTGGTGAAAGTTGGCTGAAAAAGTCCTGCTGTGTGTATGCAATACAAGTTCAGGGCCGACGCCCTTTGTACAAAAATCCAAGGGAAAGTTTGTACAAAGTCCTATCGTGTGTATGAGGCTTTAGACAGCAAGGAACCTATAGTGAGTGTACTTAGGAATAGCTCTTCTGTAGTCCAAGCAGGGGTTCACCTACACCAACAAAAATAGGCTGAGATCCCCCTGTGCACCCCAAAGTTTATTTTCTGTTTTGACCAGAATGTGCCTAACAATGGGGATACAAATGATTTTAAATGACATATACATTCAAATATATTTAGTATACATGTATGTTTACATAAGGCCCATACACACAATCAGACTTTTTGACAACAAACATGCAAATTAGCTGTTTTGGAGCAACATCCGACCGTGTGTACGCTCCATCGGACAAACTTTTTTGGTTTTCATCGGACTTTTGTTGGCTGTGCGAACGGACAAACTTTCTGGCAACAAAAGTCCGATGGAGCAAAGTCTGATCGTGTGTACAGAAAACCATAGGACTTTTGTACAAAGTACAAACAGGCATGCTCAGAACCAATGCAAAAGATCAGACAACAATACAGAAGATGACTAAAGGTGACGGTAAAGAGCAGAGAAACCACGTGATTTGGTGAAAGTTGGCTGAAAAAGTCCTGCTGTGTGTATGCAATACAAGTTCATGGCCGACCCCCTTTGTACAAAAATCCAAGGGAAAGTTTGTACAAAGTCCTATCATGTGTATGAGGCTTTAGTCATTTTATTAAATGTCATGAGTATAAAAATATGATGGTCTTGCCTTACAATATAACATGACTCATTCTGCCATGACACAGTTGTCCGCTTAGTTACAGCTCAGAGTTTCTTGCATCACTCCTTGTTTTTAGGCTTCAACCTTAGGAATATTTCCTGAGATATACAGTATATATAAATATGCAATAATTCTTTTGTTTAGCTTTATTTTCAATATAACAGCAACACAAATCCCATTTCTGTTCCAAATCTTTGCAGTATTTAATCAACAGAGTTTGCAGAAAGAAAGCAATAAGTGAGTTTGAGTTTGCCATTGATTAATTTGCATGCATTGACATCTGCAATGAAAATAAAAATTTTTGACTTAGATTCTGATATGAACACACATGAAAGGGTGGTATGCTATATGGAGGATATGGGGGCAACTTAGAATACCTGATCTGCTAAGTTTTGATGGAGGCTCACCCAATGCGCAGAGTCTAAGTGCCACTCTGGTCTTCCCCCGAGCACTCCTAGAGGTCCTTGGGCTACTTTGGTGCAAGATGTTACCAGATCATGGCTCTTAGGATTGCTCCACCAGGGAATAGCAGGGACAGGGTGGCTATCATGAGGAGACAGAGTAAAGGTACTATGACTTGTAAGGGTACAAACTGAGGTAGAGGCAGCCAGCAGGCAAGAATAGTAAGTGTTCAGGCAGAGGTTGAGTCAGTCAGCAGGTAAGAATAGTCAGTTCTCAGGCTGAGGTTGAGGCAGACAGCAGGTAAGAATAGTCAGTTCTCAGGCTGAGGTTGAGGCAGGCAGCAGGTAACAATAGTCAGTGTCCAGGTAGAGGCTGAGACAGGCAGCAGGTAAGAATAGTCAGTATCCGGGTAGAGGCTGACACAGGCAGCAAGTAAGAATAGTCAGTGTCCGGGTAGAGGCTGACACAGGCAGCAGGTAAGAATAGTCAGTGTCCGGGTAGAGGCTGACACAGGCAGCAGGTAAGAATAGTCAGTGTCCAGGTAGAGGCTGAGGCAGGCAACAGGTAAGAATAGTCAGTGTCCAGGTAGAGGCTGAGGCAGGCAGCAGGTAAGAATAGTCAGTGTCCAGGTAGAGGCTGAGACAGGCAGCAGGTAAGAATAGTCAGTGTCCAGGTAGAGGCTGAGGCAGGCAGCAGGTAAGAATAGTCAGTGTCCAGGTAGAGGCTGAGACAGGCAGCAGGTAAGAATAGTCAGTGTCCAGGTAGAGGCTGAGGCAGGCAGCAGGTAAAAATAGTCAGTGTCCAGGTAGAGGCTGAGGCAGGCAGCAGGTGAGAATAGTCAGTGTCCAGGTAGAGGCTGAGGCAGGCAGCAGGTAAGAATAGTCAATGTCCAGGTAGAGGCTGAGGCAGGCAGCAGGTAAGAATAGTCAGTGTCCAGGTAGAGGCTGACGCAGGCAGCAGGCAGGAATAACCAGAAACAATAAGAGTTTGACATGAAGACAGGAGACACAGGCACAGTAGGTTAATCTGAATCAATGACAAGCAAGGCAGAAACTGGCAATTTATTAAACTAAGTAGCTGCCAAGGAGTCTCAGCACTGACTATCATAAGTGAAGGTGTTTACCTGCTTCAGCCCCGGAAGATTTTATCCCCTTTCTGACCAGAGCACTTTTTGCGATTCGGCACTGTGTCACTTTAACTGACAATTGCGTGGTCGTCTGACGTTAAGTGTGTCCTAGGGAGTGATTCTAACTGTGGGGGGATGGGCTTCAACTCACATGACAGTGATCACTGCTCCCGATGACAGGGAGCAGTGATCTCTGTCATGTCACAAGGCAGAACAGGGAAATGCCTTGTTTACATAGACACTTCTCCGTTCTGCGGCTCCGTGACACGATCGCTTGTAGACCGGCAGACATTGAGTCTGCTGGTCCTGCGGGCACGCGTGCCTGCTATCCCCGCCAATTAAATGGGAAGTACAGTTACACCCATTTGACCACCGCTGCCATTGTGCTGACAAATATCGGTGTGCAGCAGTCGGCAAGTGATTAAGTACCCTCCTTGGCTTTATGAACGCCCAGTGCAAGGGACGCACACTAACACACCCATGCCCTCGATACATTATGCATACAGTTGTGTGCGCACCCGGCTATAGCCAAAAGGTCACAATCCAAGGTGCTGTATGCAGACAGGATGGGCCAGGCCCCTGGATGTATAGACAAGGATCCTAAAAGGTTTTGTAATATAAAAGGGGGAGATAATGCTGCCAGCACTTACAGTTACAGCAATCGATAAGTAGCTCATTATTATTGTAAGACAATGTATGCATTTAGGCTCAATTAATAGAAATCAACTTTCCAGTTACTATTGTTTTAAGGCAGGGCAGCCATTTTCATCTCAGGACTACTGTATATGGACTGCCCACAAATCTAAGCCTAATTTTAGGACCATGATAAATAGATTCCATTCATCCAAAAAAGTGACAGTCCTTTCATAAGCATTTAAGGGGAAGAACAAGGGAAAGAAGCAGTTATAACTATTCCAGGCGTTTTAAATTTCACTTACATGATGTATCTGGATTTGAATAGATACTATACAATACATTAATGTTTTGCTTAGACAGAATATGACAAAAGCCATTTCATACTTTTCCTTCCCTACTTATAGTCACTCAGTATTAAGGGACATTAATACTTTGCAAATGTTAAACAGCCCCCTTGTTTTCCCCATCATCTACACACAGAAAGCCCCAACACAGACTGCAGAGAAGGCTGCCAAACTAAGTGCTGAAAAGGCCTGTGCTTGTTATCACACTGAAAGAAATAACATTAAATGCCCAGCTCATTTCTAGTTCATTCACGATGTGTTAAATCAAGCTCCAAATAAGGGGACATTTTAGGCCCTGAAACGCATTGACTACTCTTTGGATTGTCCCACTGACTTTTATTGGAATAAAGTTGTATATGAATCTCTTAGCAGTACTGTGGCACTTCATTTTCCATTTCTGTTTCCATTTTTACTGATCAGTACATCATCTAAACTAGCGGTAGGGTGGATATACTAAAGGCAAACAGACTGTGCACTTTGCAATTGCAGTTGCTTCAGAGCTGAAGGTGAAGCATCACTTTGCAAAGAATACCCAATCACATGCAAAGGAAGAAAAAAAACAGCCTTCCTGCTTTCACATGATTGGATTATGGAAGTCAGTAGAGCTTCCCCTCATGTACTACCACGTTTCCCCAAAAATAAGCCCAGGTCTTATATTAATTTTTTCAACAAAAGACCCAGTAGGGCTTATTTTCGGGGTAGGGCTTGTCATGTACTGTCTTCTCTCCCCATCTCCTGGAACGGAGTTAAAAGTGCCTGTAAAATCAAAAAATGTACTGTATTACAGCCCCTATACAATGTAAAGTGTGCACCGTACCTTCCTACAGCGCCTTCCTCGGTGCTTCCGTGACCCGCCTGATCAGTCTTCCATGCTCCAAGCACTGCAGAAGCAGGGGGGGGGGGGCTGAGATCCCCCACTGACAGTTGGCTGAAGTAAAGCAGTGGGGAATCAGCTTAGCGCCGATCGGCGCTTCCATGTACCGCCTGAATTGTCTTTTCCTACTCCGAGCACTACAGAGGAAGGGGGCTGAGATCTCCCACTGACAGAAGAAGATAAGAGCAGCGGGGATCAGCTGAGCAGCACTACAATGAAGGTATTCTCCACAGAAACATACACAGTGTAGACCACACAACACAACCCTTCCAAACTAGGGCTTATTTTTGGGATAGTGCTTATATTGGAGGCTTCTCAGAAATGACAGTAGGGCTTATTTTCAGGGAAACACGGTAAGCTCCGGAGCAACTGCACTTCCAAAGTGCACAGTCTATTGTGTCACTTTGTGTCATGTATCATAGAAAAGCAAACTACTGGCAAGCCAACAGGTATCTATGCTTTGCATTACATGCTATAAAAATGGAGATATGTCTGTGCTGAAATCCAAATAGCTTACATGTATGTAAAATACATGAGGTGCTAAAGGGAGAGTGACCACAAAGTAACAAAGGAGATTTCAAAATAACTGTCGGCACACTGCTATACACCATGCATATTTTAAGCATACTTGTATTAAAAGAGGGGTTCTTGGTTTGCAGATATTGCAATAAATCTTCAAACTGGCCAACTGCATCAGAGTGATCCCTCTCTGGCTTGTTCCTACTCTACTATTATTATATTATTATTATACACGATTTTTATAGCGCCAACAGTTTATGCAGCGCTTTACTATGCAAAATGCCAAATACTAGCATACTTTAATGGACCTCTATATGTTTGCATTACATTCTTTGACACAGAACGCACAGTCACAGCACCATCCACTCACCAACTCACCATCCACTCACCAACATCCACTCACAAAATGTCTGAAACTCTTGCAAGGTAGATAGTATAAAAAGACAAAGCCCTCTAGTTGGTAACATTTTTCCTAATCACAGGTCTCTGGTATGTGATACTGCAACATCCCATTAACTTTCCATATTAAGATGCAAGAGCAGGCCCCTTTACCTGTATTTCCCAAAACTCTTTGGGCTCCTGGAGACTCCTAGGGAGTACATGTTCTTCAGCTCCCCTCCATCAGAAGCTCAGGGAGACCACACAGGCCTTGCACTGTCAGAACTGGTGTGTGGACAGCCAGGCCAGCGCCTTGTACTACACAGCTTCTCTAAAAGACCTAGTTTTTTATTATTAGCATTTTTATTTCTTTTTTTTTACTAGTAATGGCAGCGATCTGTGATTTTTATCATGGCTGCGACATTATGGTGGACACTTTGGACAATTTTGACACATTTCTGGGACCATTGACATTAATACAGCAATCAATGCTATACAAATGCATTGGTTGCTGTAAAAATGTCACTGGCAGTGAAGGGGTTAACACTAGGGGGCACTCACGGGGTTAATTGTGTCCCCTAGTGTGTGTTCTAACTGAAGGGGTGAGGGTACTGACTAGGGGAGATGACAGATCGCTGTTCATACTTTGTATGAACAGACGATCTGTCACTTCTCCCCTCAGAGAACCGGAAACGGGGTGTTTACACACAGAGATCCCAGTTCTTGCCGTGTTACAAGTAATTGCGGGAACCCGCCGGTCATCGAGACTGCCGGGCACTCACATCGGCTCTGGGGGCGAGATGTGGGAGCCTTAAGGAGCGACGTAACTTGGCCACGATTTGCCTGCCCGTGCCATTCTGCGGCAGCTGGTCGGCAATCGTTTAAGCTATATACAAGTGGCACATAGATATAAATGGTTCTGTAAGCACTTGTGATAATTTAAGACTAAAAACTCAGATTTCAGATAAGTAAAGCCAGATATAATTGTTTCTCTCACTGTTTCAATCATTTTTATTCGGTTTTACCAAGTAGCTAACATGCAATAGATCCACCCACACAGGGGCTAGCATTGAGAGAATGCACCCCTGATGAGTAGAGATCCAGGGAAAGGAGAAGGAAGACGAGAGAAAAAGTGCACTGTTTTTCTTTCAACCCTCTATGTCTGTCTTAATCAGTAACTTTACTATGATATACAAGAAATCAAGTCAATATCAAATAATTTCTAATAGCACACATAAAATATGTCAAGGTGTCATTTTTCTAAAGGTCAATTGCAAATGTAAATTTTATGGGAATGACACTTTCTGTTGTATGTGCACTTTTTATGTTTTTATTGTGACAAGAATAGATAGATGTTAAGTATGATGGGTCGGCATCGCTTTTCTTTTAACACCTATTTTTTTACAGAGAGATATCATCACTGAATGTATGCAATATTGCAGTGACCTTTTACAAATACCCTTTGATGAATACAGTTTATCAATTGGGTCCTTTAAGGCTAGTAATCAGGCATGTGAACGTTTTATGTTACAGCAATGTTTCAAAGGCTTTTGCTTTGATAGTTCTCAACAACTACGTTTATTAAAGAGGAACTCCAGTCTGCTCGCATAATTTGTAATATAAACATCTTTGCCATTCTGAAGCTTCCCTCCAACCACTTTGTATATTCTTTTTTATATACCATGATTCTGTACTTGTCAAATATGCTGCAGAAATCTAAGTCTGGTGGCAGCCATTATAACTGTGGGCAGCTGAAGCTGTTGCCTGTTCCCTTCCTGGATGTACACGCACACACAGAGGCACACCTCCAGCTCTGCAGCTTTGCAGCTTTCATTGGCCCCTTTATGACTCATCCCCCCTCCCTTGCTGGCATACTCTCTCAGAGTGTGAGAGAGAGAGAGTTGTGCATGATGTCATAAGCCTAGGCTAATGACCAGACAAGAAACAGGAAGTGGGCTGTATAAGGTATTTACTTGCAGAATAAAAATGATTTACTATCCAAAGTTAAAACAACAAGGGCATAGGGTTTAATAAATGGAAAGTTTAAAAAATGACTGATTTAAGATGTCCACTTTAAATAGATTTTCAATGCGAAAAAAGAAGTCCCTTAACCAGTTGCCGACCGCCGCACGCCGATGTACGTCGGTACAATGGCACGGGCAGGCATAAGGACATACATGTACGTCCCTTGCCTCCCGCGGGTCGGGGGCCCGATCGGGCCCCCGCCCGGTGCCTGCGGCGGTCGGTATTCGTGCGGGAGCGATCCCGGACGAGGGGACGGCCATTCATTCATGGCCACCCCCTCGCGATCGCTCCCGACGAATAGAAATCCCCGGTGACATCACTTCCTCTCCTGTAATGTAAACACAGGAGAGGAAGTGATGTATTCTCTCCTCCGTGTCGGTATTTTTCGTTCCGACACGGAGGAGAGCGGATCAGTAAGTTGCACCAACACTCACACACACAGTAGAACATGCCAGGCACACTCACACCCCCCCTTTACCCCCCGATCACCCCCCCAATTACCCCTGCCCCCCAGTCACAGTGACACCAATGTCATTTATTTTTTTTTTTTTTTTTTTTTTTGCATTGGTGTCATTTGTGACTGTAATAACTGTTAGGGCAGTTAGAGTTAGCCCCCTTTAGTTCTAATGTACCCCCCTAACCCCCCCAATAAAGGTTTAACCCCGTGATCACCCCCCGTCGCCAGTGTCACTAAGGCTGGGTTCACATTGCAGCGGTTTATGAGAACGAATGTGATTCGCACCGCACTGCAGTGCAAATCACATCCGATCTCTGTGCGATTCGAGTTCAGCCATTCGCCGCACCCGCCGCACCCGCCACACCCGCCGCACCCGCCGCAAATTCGCACGGGACCCTTTTTTTGGCCCGCAGCAGAATCGGATCGCATGGGTGTTCACACCATGCGATCCGAGTTTGCAGATCGCACTGCGATATGCGAACTGATCTGGGGGTGTCAGTAACATTTCACTGACACTCCCAGCAGTTCGCATAGGGCAGTGTGAACTGCCGCCGGGAGGCATGCGATGCGGGAACCCGCCGCGGATTCGCGGCGTTTCCGCATCGCTCCAGTGTGAACCCAGCCTAATAAGCGATCATTTTTCTGATCGCCGTATTAGTGTCACAGGTGACGCTAGTTAGGCAGGTAGGTATTTAGGTTCGCCGCAGCTTTTTATAGCGCCAGGGACCCCCATATACTACCGCATAAAGCCCCCTGATTGCCCCCTAGTTAACCCTTTCACCAGTGATCACCATATAACTGTTACAGGTGACACTGGTTGGTTAGTTATTTTTTTATAGTTTCAGGGCACCCGCCATTTATTACCTAATAAAGGTTTAACCCCCTGATCACCCGGCGGGTGTCATTTGTGACTAATAACTGTTAGGGCAGTTAGGGTTAGCCCCCTTTAGTTCTAAGGTACCCCCCTAACCCCCCCAATAAAGGTTTAACCCCGTGATCACCCCCCGTCGCCAGTGTCACTAAGGCTGGGTTCACATTGCAGCGGTTTATGAGAACGGATGTGATTCGCACCGCACTGCAGTGCAAATCACATCCGATCTCTGTGCGATTCGAGTTCAGCCATTCGCCGCACCCGCCACACCCGCCGCACCCGCCGCAAATTCGCACGGGACCCTTTTTTTGGCCCGCAGCAGAATCGGATCGCATGGGTGTTCACACCATGCGATCCGAGTTTGCAGATCGCACTGCGATATGCGAACTGATCTGGGGGTGTCAGTAACATTTCACTGACACTCCCAGCAGTTCGCATAGGGCAGTGTGAACTGCCGCCGGGAGGCATGCGATGCGGGAACCCGCCGCGCATTCGTGGCGTTCCCGCATCGCTCCAGTGTGAACCCAGCCTAATAAGCGATCGTTTTTCTGATCGCTGTATTAGTGTCACAGGTGACGCTAGTTAGGCAGGTAGGTATTTAGGTTCGCTGCAGCTTTTTATAGCGCCAGGGACCCCCATATACTACCGCATAAAGCCCCCTAATTGCCCCCTAGTTAACCCTTTCACCAGTGATCACCATATAACTGTTACAGGTGACGCTGGTTGGTTAGTTATTTTTTTATAGTTTCAGGGCACCCGCCATTTATTACCTAGTCTCACTAGTGTACCCCTAAATTTAGGGGTGTCTACTTTCCAAAATGGGGTCATTTGGGGGGGGTTTGTGCCATCTTGGCATTTTATGGCCTTCAAAACTGTAACGCCCTTAGAAAGCCTGAAGGCGGTGCTTGGTTTTCGGGGCCCCGTACGCGGCTAGGCTCCCAAAAAGTCCCACATATGTGGTATCCCCATACTCAGGAGAAGCAGCAGAATTTATTTTGGGGTGTCATTTCACATATGCCCATGGCATGCGTGAGCAATATATCATTTAGTGACAACTTTGTGAAAAAAAAAAAAAAAAAAAAAAAGTTTGTAATTTTCCCGCAACTTGTGGCAAAATATAAAATATTCCATGGACTCAACATGCCTCTCAGCAAATAGCTTGGGGTGTCTACTTTCTAAAATGGGGTCATTTGTGGGGGTTTTGTGCCATCTTGGCATTTTATGGCCTTCAAAACTGTAATAGGTAGTGAGGAGTGAAATCAAAAAATTACGCCCTTAGAAAGCCTGAAGGCGGTGCTTGGTTTTCGGGGCCCCGTACGCGGCTAGGCTCCCAAAAAGTCCCACATATGTGGTATCCCCGTACTCAGGAGAAGCAGCAGAATTTATTTTGGGGTGTCATTTCACATATGCCCATGGCATGCATGAGCAATATATCATTTAGTGACAACTTTGTTAAAAAAAAAAAAAAAAAAAAAGTTTGTAATTTTCCCGCAACTTGTGGCAAAATATAAAATATTCCATGAACTCAACATGCCTCTCAGCAAATAGCTTGGGGTGTCTACTTTCTAAAATGGGGTCATTTGTGGGGGTTTTGTGCCATCTTGGCATTTTATGGCCTTCAAAACTGTAATAGGTAGTGAGAAGTGAACTCAAAAATTTACGCCCTTAGAAAGCCTGAAGGCGGTGCTTGGTTTTCGGGGCCCCGTACGCGGCTAGGCTCCCAAAAAGTCCCACATATGTGGTATCCCCATACTCAGGAGAAGCAGCAGAATTTATTTTGGGGTGTCATTTCACATACGCCCATAGCATGTGTGAGCAATATATCATTTAGTGACAACTTTGTGTAAAAAAAAAAAAAAATTTTTTTTTTTGTCATTATTCAATCGCTTGAGGCAAAAAAATAAAATATTCAATGGGCTCAACATGCCTCTTATCAATTTCCTTAGGGGGTCTACTTTCCAAAATGGGGTCATTTGGGGGGGTTTTGTACTGCCCTGCCATTTTAGCACCTCAAGAAATGAGATAGGCAGTCGTAAACTAAAAGCTGCGTAAATTCCAGAAAACGTACCTTAGTTTGTAGATGTGACAACTTTTGCGCAAACCAATAAATATACAATTATTGACTTTTTTTTTACCAAAGACATGTGGCTGAATACATTTTGGCCTAAATGTATGACTAAAATTGAGTTTATTGGATTTTTCTAATAACAAAAAGTAGAAAATATCATTTTTTTTCAAAATTTGCGGTCTTTTTACGTTTATATCGCAAAAAATAAAAATCGCAGAGGCAATCAAATACCATCAAAAGAAAGCTCTATTTGTGGGAAGAAAAGGACGCAAATTTTGTTTGGGTACAACATTGCATGACCGCGCAATTACCAGTTAAAGCAGCGCAGTGCCAAAGTGTAAAAAGACCTCTGGTCATTTACCAGCAAAATGGTCCGGTCTGAAAGTGGTTAACAGAGAAGTAATGCCTTCCACATTTCACTCATAATAACTACTAATTTCAGTTGAGAGTGGAAAATGCTTTCAATTTTTTAAAGGTATTTATACAGTTACCTTTCCCTCTTTTCCTGTAAGTAAATGTAAGGCAGAGTGGGATTACTGCTACTCCATGAAATTTGTATACTTTGAATATTGTCTAAATTAGTTCTTCTTTGTCATCAATGATGCATCCTTATAGGAAAAGGCCAGTGTACAGGCATACCCCACTTTTAAGTACTCAATAGGGTTTATTTACTAAAGCTGGAAAGTGCAAAATCAGGCTCACTTCTACATAGAAACCAATGAGCTTCCAGGTTGTATTACCAAAGCTTAATTGAACAAGCTGGGGTTAGAAGCTCATTGTATTCTATGCAGAAGTGAGTCTGATTTTGCACTTTACAGATTTAGTAAATAAACCCCATTGTGTACTTAAAAGTGGGGTATGCCTGTATACTAGCTAGCTCTTGATCTTTATTTGTAAAATCTATTGTTATTATAGAAATATTGAAATAGAAAAAGCCCAATACCACCTAACTTTTTTACTTGTCAGTAAGGGGGCTTATTAAAACAGCAATACAATTTTTACATATAGGGGTTTATTTACGAAAGGCAAATCCACTTTGCACTGCAAGTGCACTTTTAAGTGCAGTCACTCTAAACCTAAGGGGTAGATCTGAAATGAGGGGAAGCTCTGCTGATTTTATCATCCAATCATGTGCAAGCTAAAATGTTTTTTATTCTCCTTGCATGTCCCCCTTGGATCTACAGCGACTTTACTTCCAAGTGCACTTGCAGTGCAAAGTGGATTTTCCTTTAGTAAATAACCCCCATAGTCATATTAAAAACTCAATTGTAGAGTTTCTTATGGAACAATAATTGACTTATGTAGGAAGTTTGTGCTAACAAGGTAATGTCTGTCTTGTTGCTCAAGCACCAAAGTCCTCCTTTTGTGGCCAACTGTGCACTGGAAAAATTACAGATGGAGACTAATTGGTTGTTGTGGGCAACAAAAAAAAATTGTAAGCTACCCTTTAATGCACAAGTCTCCACACCCATATTTGTAGCTATATGATGCTGTTAATATATGCTAACTGCATTACTTTAGGGCTATTTTATGCATGTGGTTGCATCCTTGTTATTGCTACACACATTACATCATATTTTATCATTTCTGCCTATAGTGGCACTCAGCACGCACTACAGTACAGATTTTACTACTTTATTTAGTGGCCATATTGTGCTTACAAATACTATCATAAAAACACAATTTATACCACAGGCTATTAGAACAGCACTTAAATAGTGTATCTCCCTCAGGAACACTAGCCTGGGGACATTAAACAAAGCACTGGTTCTCAGGTAGTGTAAATGTACCTTATTTGATAGCAATAAAATCTGCTGTGCCCAGCAGGATCTAATTAGATGTCTAGCGGCTTTAAAAAACACTGCCAATTGCTCTTGTAAAATATTTGATGGCATTAAATGTGATATATAAAAAAAATCAACATGGACAGTATTGCTGGTTTTACAGTTTTTTTGGAGATGGGAACATTAGCCAGTTTAGAAGGACTTCACCTAACTGCCCATTTAAGTTAGATAAGCAGCGGGGGAATGATCTTCAAGTTTTGTTTTCCCAGCTAAAGGTAATGATACATATCAATTGGCAGATGAACTTACATGCACTGTTACTTGAAGGATCTTTCTTTTTACAGATAACCACATAGACATTGCACAGGAATGATTGCATGTGTAGTCATTGTTGTCTCACAGAAACTATAGGGTTATTTACTAAAACTGGCGAGTGCACAACCTGATCTAGCTCTGCATAGAAACCAGTCAGCTTTCAGGTTTTGTTGTCAAAGTTTAATTGAGCAAGTTGAAGTTAGAAGCTGATTGGATAACATGCACAGTTGCCCAAGATTCTGAGTGCGCCAGTTTTCGTAGATCTCCCCCAATATTTATTGACTAGGAAAATCCGACATGTGAAGGAAATTTCACTAAACATCTGCAGACTTTCAGGGTCTGTAAGTTTCAATTAACAGTAGACATCAGCAGGACTGATGATATCCATCTAATTGGCATGAATAGTAAACTCCTTAAAGCGGAGTTTCACTTGTTTTTTAGTTTGTTAAAAGTCAGCAGCTACAAAAAGTGCAGCTCTTGACTTTTAGTAAACAGACACTCACCTGCCCCACGGTTCAGCAATGCAGCCACACGGAGCCTCGCTCATCTCCCACTCCTCTCCGTGGCACCTGTGGACACCATGACAGCTTGCTGTTTCACTCAAGGGCACGCACTGTGCATGCACAAGTCGCACTACGCTCTACTAGTGCTCAGGCAATCTTCTGGGAACTGTGACGTGTACCAGAAGGTTGCAGGAAGGGAGGGGCCACCTAGGGGGAGAGGAGGAGTCACCTAGGTGGCCAAGAGACAGAAGCAGGATTGGGTGGAACTCCACTGTAATTATTGTTTGGTACTAGCCTGTAGAAATTTGCCCCTAAAAGCCACAGACAATCAACTATGAAAAACATTTATGCATTCCAATATGTGATGGCTTTTCTATTAGAGGCAAAAAATTACAGAATTCCACTCACTAGGTTTTGCACAACTTTTTCCTTCTAAACCTGCATACTGTAGCCCTTGTATGTCACAAGTTACAACCACTGATCTAAATCTCACGAGTCTTGCACATGTAGCAGCCAAAACCCTTGGCAGAGCGGCCTTAACTTTTGGGCTTACCTGTTACCTCCACTTGGCTGGTTCTTCCACGTCTAGGGGTTCCCAGAGTTAGTACCCAACACTTTGGACGCTGACACCATAAAAGTCCTTTAGTAAAGGTTTTTATTTGCAGGGGTAACATCCAACAACACAGTCTCATATGGGAACAGAGGGCAAGGATGAAGAAACTCAGGCACCTTGAACTGCTAATATCAGAAAGTCTCTAATACCACCCAGAGAGTAGCCACTCGCAGCTGGGCGCTTCAAGGCTGAACAAACCTCTTGTCAGAGATTATGGCAGTCAGCACTTTGATCCAGAACTTGTGAAATCTTTGACCTTGAGTAATTGGTAACAGAAGTGTACAGGAACCTTTTTCCTCAGTACCTGGAACGTTTTCTGTCTCCTTGGCAGTACTGCGTGAATTCATCAGTGTCCTTCACAACTCAGCAACCAGGCACTTCTCAGGATCCCAGCTTGTCGGCCCTCCTCCGAAGAGTCCTCCCCCGGTCACTTACACGAGCTGCGGTGCCCCACCAAACAGAGAGTACACCCGGACGCCTTGAATCCTCCCTCAGTTACTGCGCCTTGGACCAGCCGGTTTTGAGACTCGGGAACAGATGGATCCCTACCCCAGACCAGGCGGATCTATTGGGGTTAGCCAACCAGGGCATGTTGCGGAGCGACAAATGCTCCCGTTACCAGGACCCCTCGCAGGGCTACCCGGGTCTAGAATCGGGAACAGATCGCTAAGGCCTAACGAACGAACCCAGGACACATGACCTCAACATCTTAAGTACCCTTCCCCAGACTCCTCAGCGGGGCCCGGCGCACCCACTGATTGGCTCCAGGGAAGCTGATACCTAAAACATCCAACCAGGCCTTGTTCTGAGCCTGTCATGTGCACCTAACTGTACACATGACCAGGCAGAACTCTAACACAGCCCAGCCAAACTGATGTCAAAGTTAAACCTACAAAATTAACCCTCAGAACCCCTTTACTGTTCTGAGGCAAAATCTAAATTTGTACATGACAGACACTTTGTCCAAAGTGTCATCGCTACACACACATCTTAGAAAAACAGCAATTTCAGACTAAAATTGTCAGGTCACCTGAGTCCAGACTATGGCTGACTGCTGCGGGTGGAGCTGTAGGTGATTCAGAAGAGCAGGTATTCTGGAGCACCAACACTGATCACACTGGGAGCTAGAGTATGAGATTTCCCAGGGCGTGGAATCTAAGAGCCAGCGGGTGTTCACCAGCGGCTCCTAGTGGTGGGGATGGATTTAGCTGCAATCTGGCTCCAGGTCGTGACCCCCAGGGCCTCCCAGCTCACGCTAACTGTAGAGTACAGGAAGTTAGAGAGGAAGCAGCAGACTGCGACAACAAAGGATAGTCAGGAGATAGCCAAAGGTCGGGGCAACAAGCAGGTAAAGATAGTCAAGGAACATGCCAAGGTCAGGATATGAAGCAAACAAGTATAGTCACAGGGAAGCAAAACACACAATATTGATCAGCAGGGCTGGCTTGCAGTGCACAGGTTAATATAGTGTTCCCTGATAGGGCTTGGGATGGAGCCATGCTTTGAGGAGAGATTACTTAAGCAAACAGGTGAAGGGCGGCTGGTCTCTCAAGCTGAACACATGGAGAGGTAAGCTGACAGACAAACATTACTGCGGATCCATGACAAAAATATAGACATAGAATTATCTCTTTTGTTAAAGTAAATCTTTCACAAACATGGGGAATATACTGTGCACACGATGAGGAGATACTTGGGTAGAGGTTACCGTCAGTGAAAATCGCAAGTCAGGAAATAAGAAGGTCTAGACATCTTGACTTACAAGCAAATCTTGAATTTTTTGGTACACAGCCCACCTCCGGATATTCTCTATATGTCCTTTAGTTTAGTGGTTAATTCCAATGACCAGTAGGGAGGAAGGGATAAAGCCAAACTCAACCTTTACAGAAAAAGTCCACATTTACATTAATAAAGTTAGGTGCATTTATCTCTAAATCTACTAGGAATTTTGGCATGCTGTTTTTTTCAAAGGTAATCTTTGATTATGCATAATTTTCAACATATGTTCAGATTGATTTGTCCAGGTTTGTTGGAGGTTTATTTTAACCTCCCTGGCGGCATGATTCAGTCTGGAATTAGGTGCTGAAAGCGGTACAATTATTTTACATGGAAATCTGGCGTTTTATTTTGTAGTCCTGTAATTTTTAGGAATAACGCTCTTAAATCTCTTCAAACCAGAGTCTAGCAGACATCCCGGGTATGATAAAGTTTATAATATAATAAAGAATAATAAAAATTATTCAATAATGTAATCAAATCCTAAAACACTGAAAAAGGGACACTTTCTGGTTGCTATGGACAATCTCCAAATTCCAGGCAGAAAAAACAGTATTTATAATATAAAAGTGCATGCAGGGCACTGGACAGACCACTAGGGACAAGGGGTGTGTGTAATTTTTAATGCAGCACTGTAATCTGTAAGATTACAGTGCTGTGTGTGTTTTGTGTGTTTTTACTTTTTTGAATTTGCCGCCGTTCTCCACTCCCGTGCGCCGTAACGTCGCAGGGAACGGAACTCGGTGGCATTCGGCACTGTGAATCGAGCGGAGGACAGCTCGATCACACAGCACGGGGGACATCGCTGGATCGAGGGGACAAGGTGAGTAAGTCTCACTGTGTCCTCCCCTGCATCCAGCGATGCGATCCCGAGTCTGGTTCGGGGTTACCGCTCCTGCTAGTAAATTCCCAACCTGAGCCAGACTCTAGGGAGGCTATGCATACCTTAAAGTGATTGTAAACCCTCAGTATAGTGAACAGACTCAGATGATACACAGAGATGAAAGAAATCCTCCTACATAGGTTTTACTTGTTTATCTGCTGTCTTCTGTTCTCTACACCCCTTCAAAAGTACAGATTGTGCTAAAAAATCTTTATTCATCAGGAGCATAGAGAAGAGGGCAGAGAGATTGAATTTACAGTACGTGAGAGCTTGTTGGAAGAAAAGGAACACCCCCCCTCCTCACAGCAGAAGAACTGTTGAGAATAGGCAAGCTCTGTTCTGAACCCCCCCACCCCCCTCCTGACACAAATGTATCTCACATGTCGGGAAAACTACTCAGAAGCGACTCATGTTGATAACAGAGGAACAAAGCAACAGAGAGAAATGACACTCAGCACTTTGGAGAGAAATAAAGTAAACACTACCGATATATGTGCTTTGCTAAGATTCCATGACTGAGGTTTACAACCACTTTAAGGACATTGTGCCAAAAGTATTTGGGAAGTAAAGGAAATAGGAAAGTCACAATGTACCTGCAAACATTGTCAGACCTGAAAGTTTAATCTCCTCTCACTTGTACAGAGAGTGTGTCTGAAAACAAACTAAAGGGCCTGTGTTCACACATATCTATGATAATGCAAAACCCACTTGAAGGAGGTTGAATGCAGGTCAAAAGGAGGTCAACTGCAGGTCAAATGCAGCTGTCAATCAATTTTGAATTATTTTAGAAGCATCTCAAACTGATATAAAACTGATGCCATCATACATCGGTCCAAAGTACATCGACACAGGCCCTATTGCTATCCCACCACCCCTGTGCTGTGCTGACTTCCTGGGTTTTTAACTTGTAGGTTCATTAAATTTTTGTAACAATTATGAATTTTCATTAAGATGAATTTATCATTATGAGGGGCTCCCACCATCCCTGTGCTGTGCTGACTTCCTGGGGTTTTTAACCTCATCATAATGAATAACCGCAGTTAACGAACATTCTGTCCAATTCTGTTGTAACAGAATTTGGATCCAAAGTTCGTATACGAAATTTTGTATTTCGTACAGAAAAGCACTATTAAGCACTATTAAGACTGCATTAAATTAAACCAAATGTTTTGTTACTGGTAGCCCAGAGAGTATACCAGTGATCAAGGATGAGACTGGTAGAGAGTTTCCAGGTGGGAACCCCTGGTATAGCGTTGCAGGGCCGGCGAGCTGAAGCTCCCAAAACATCTCACCAGCTTTCTATACACTCAAGTTCTACAATACTTCTTTACTTTTTTGCGTCAGAGACCCAGTTTACGCAATGGTTCCAGGATTAGTCCATAAGGGTAACCTGTTCAAAAACTGAGATCTATGAGACATGGGTGCCCAGATGGTGGGCCTTCCCGGCCACCGCCGCTATTGGAACCTCTGTCACTAAACCACCACACAATACTGACCTCAATTGGCTGCTAAATGAACTCACTCAATGTAAAGTTACTGTGAATCTGGTAACCTGAGAACACTTTTCTTGTCTATTTAGGACAGCAGTATGGCATATACCCTTGGCCCAGAGGTTCATTTTAGGGAATGTATATTACAGGAATATTTATAGAAAACAACAAATCTCATATACATGATAATTAAATACATGATTAATTAAATATACTATATTGATTTAATTTTTCCGCTTTTCCTATGCAATTGAAAATCCTTACCTCTGCCTTTTATTTCTTGAGCTGTCATTGCAGGTTCAACACAGAGAAAGGCAGAGGTAGGGGGTTATATTTACATACAGGCTTGGTATCCTTTGATATATTCATGGTTAGCGTGCATGGACTTTTGAGATGCACTTAAGCACAAACCCATCGATTTAATAGTTTCAAAAAACACTTACATTCCCGGCATGCCGGAAATGCTTATTTTTACATTGGTTTTGCTCTCAACCAAACTTTCAAACTATCAAATGGCTGGTGTCATAACTGATCACATGTGCAGCATTATGGCAGTTTAAGAATTATCAGAGGCCAAGATGGAAGCTTCCATGGCTGAAAATGATAGGAGGGTTTACTTCCACTTTAAGATGCTTAAAATGAATTTGCCAAGACTGTACCTTGCACTTGCCATGAATTTGCATTGACTTTTATTGATCAATGAAAGCAAATCAAAAACTGATCTCAAGCTTATTGTTCTCTGATGCATTTATACACTTGCCCTTAAGTAGCGGAGGTTCTTCAGGGCTAGTTTGAAATCCTTTTGAGACCAGTATGTGCTTTACTTTAACTCTTTCACACCAGTCAATATGAATGCTTAGAATAATCTTTTTAGGATAAATGGAAACAAATGTCTACATACACTAGTCTATAAAAGTACAGCTCTTCTCTAAGCCAGGCAACTTATCAGGATGTACTTTGTGATTTGACTAGAAAATGAAAAAGTCATTTTTTTGCGTATCTTCTCATGGTCATCATAACTTTATTGAGGAATATAAATACATCGGCTGCTGTACTACATTATAGTCCATGAGTCGTTTAGAAAAAAATAGCTGCTAGGACTATATCCTGATATGTGGTTAACATCAAAGCTCATTCATGGATAAAAATATAGCAGTATATTGCAATAACATAATAGTGCTCTGGGAATTAATTCATCTAGAAAGTATCACTATTTCTGTTTGGATAGGATGTGCCTGTGTCTGCCACTGAAAATCAATTCTCCATTCCCTACTGACATCTCTGAAGAATCTAGGGATCGGATTCGACATACTAAGATGTTTGTGCAAGAGAATATTGAACTGGACTAAGCACTGTTCGTCTTAAAGGGTAACTGTAACTGATTTTATTTTTTTATAAAGAGCTTTCTTCTAACTGGCTTATTTTTATTTTTTTTGCATGCAATTGATGTGTATAATAGCAACACAGTGTTCCATTGACTTTGCTTAATTTACACTGTTTTGTAATATTCAGCACATTTATTTTACACTGCACAGCGAGAGATAGCCCAATCAAACAGAAACACTTATTAACATGAAACCATTAAAATATTTCCTACAATTCTAATCAACTGTGGTCAAAATCCTGTATATTTACAAATCAGTTGGCTCTTCAGTATACTGGTTTTATAATACTTGCAGAATAAAAATTAGATAGTAAAACATATTTTTTTGTATTTTTTTTTTTTAGTAAATAAAGTATATGAGCTTAATCAGTATAACCACTTCCCGACCAGCGCACGACGATGTACGTCGACAGAATGGCACGGGCAGGCATATTGGCGTACAGGTACGTCCAATATTCGATGCCGCCCTGCCATCGGGAGCGCGCCGCCGGCGGCGCACTCCCGCGCTGGTCGGGACCCCCGTGAGTCCGGTCGCGGGACCCGCGGACTCGATCGCCACGGGCATCCCCGCGATCGTCTCACGGAGCGGCCGAATAGAGCAAATGCTGTGTAAACAACATTTGTCTATTCTGCCTAGCAACTAGTGACGCTGATCTCTGCTCCATGTGATTGGAGCAGAGATCAGTGTACACTAAATGAAAGCCCAACCCCTCCACAGTTAGTAACACTCCCCTAGGAACACTTAACCCCTACACTGCCACCCACTGGTTAACCCTTTCACTGCCAGTGTCATTTACACAGGAATCACTGCATTTATATAGCAGTGATTACTGTATAAATGACAATGGTCCCAAAAATGTGTCAAAAATGTCCGATGGGTCCCCCACAATGTCGCAGTCACAATAAAAATCGCTGATCGCCGCCATTACTAGTAAAAAAAAAAGAATAAAAAATTATTAATAAAAATGCTATAAAACTATCCCTATTTTTGTAAACGCTATAACTTTTGCGCAAACCAATCAATAATCGCTTATTGCGATTTTTTTTTACCAAAAATATATAGAAGAATACGTATCGGCCTAAACTGAGGGAAAAAAATGTTTTTTTATATATTTTTGGGGGATATTTATTATAACAAAAAGTAAAAAATAATGCGTTTTTTTCAAAATTGTCGCTCTATTTTTGTTTATAGCGCAAAAAATAAAAACCGCAGGGGTGATCAAATACCACCAAAAGAAAGCTCTATTTGTGGGAAAAAAAGGACGTCAATTTTGTTTGGGAGCCACGTCGCACGACCGCGCAATTGTCAGTTAAAGCGACGCAGTGCCGAATCGCAAAAAGTGGTCTGGTCTTTGACCAGCAAATTGGTCCGGTCTGAAAGTGGATAATGAATAGTAGTGGGTAGAGATACCCATTACAAAAACAAGAAACATGCTGCTTTGCTTTGCATCTTTTAAAGTTCTTCGCAGTAAACCCAATGAAGCAATGAAACCTTTGTAGTGCATTAACATCCATTCAATAGGTGAAACATTTCCCAATAATTGCCCATTATTACTGTAAAGACAATGGAGGCATCCAACTGCTAACTGGCATTTGCTCAAAATACAATAATAGTATCCATATACTAATTGTTTTAGAGGGCAGCTTGTGTAAATATTTCCAATGACATTTCTTTGAGAAGTGTCCACCCAAAGAAACCTGATGTCTGCTTCTAAAACAAAAAACAAAACAAAAAAAGATTTTTGCTAGGCAGAAAACAGACACCTTTTACATATTATCTACAGTATATCTATATCTATACCTATCTATCTATCTATCTATCTATCTATCTATCTATCTATCTATCTATCTATCTATCTATCTATCTATCTATCTATATACAGGCATACCCCACTTTTAAGTACACAATGGGGATTAAAAAATCAGGGTCACTTCTGCATAGAAACCAATGAGCTTCCAGGTTTTATTACCAAAGCTTAATTGAACAAGCTCATTGGATTAGAAGCTCATTGGATTCTATGCAGAAGTGAGCCTGATTTTGCACTTTCCAGCTTTAGTAAATAAACCCCATTGTGTACTTAAAAGTGGGGTATGCCTGTAAAGATATATCAATATAGATATATCTATATCTATATAGATATATATATATATATATATATATATAGATAGATATATATAGATAGATATATATCTATATATACCAAATGATCAAACACAACATACTTGCTTCCAGTAGAGTGGGCAGATTAATTAAAGGCTGATTTATGATAAGCTACTACTGCTACTGGATATTGCAAAACACTACAACATATTACTAGATGTGCCCAGTGATTTTTTTAATTGGATGAAGGGTAGTTTGTTAGTTGAGTACATTTCCTGACGCCCCAGTTTGTGGCATGCTCATGTGGTAAACCAAATGACTGTAGACATTATTATCTTTGGTACTTTTAGGTCCCATTACATATTCTTTATTTAACTTACTGTATAGTGTGTTCAACAGAGTGGAGCAGGAACTATTCAGTAGAGTTAACTACCAGTTAACTGTGTGGAGTAAACAGGCACCTGCGGGCACTATAGAAATCAATTATCTCTATAGTTATTGGCCCGCTGGGTGCTGTCAGCATGCCATACACACATAAATGAAGCTGTGACTGGCACACTGGGGAACCACAGGTCGACTGTGAGACTAGAGTGTGCCTACCATTCCATTTTCCTACATAGCCCCTTATTTCAGTTACATAAAGTTATATATTTGCTTAAATGTGCTTGAACAACTGGAAAAAAGGTCACTTTGATTCTTTTCACATAAGTGGTTATAGCTGTCACCTTGTTGACCTAATACTTTATGTGGCTTAGTTAAATAAAGTGTACTGCATGTATTTAATAGAATTTAGGCTTTACACAATTCCAATTAAAACTTAGTATTTTTAAAGCAGTCTTTTGCATTTAAAATAATTTTCTGCAAAAAAAAAAAAAAAGGGAAAAGGGATTAATGACCAGCTATCTAACCTGGTTCTTTTTTAATGGCTTTTTAAAGAAATATTAGCTACAGATCAATAAAATGAAGGTTGTGTGGTGCACTGCAGAGGCATACTGTGTTTGTCTTATAAGGAATTATTGGTGCTCTACAGCAGCAGCACAGGAAGAGGAGCAGATAAATTGAATTTAGTAGCAGCAGAAATGGCTAAATAAAGCTGATGTTGTACGGGAGCCATTCTGTGTTATGTTGGAAGACTACATTTATTACCTGATTTTAATTACTTCGTTAGATTGATTTACTTGCTGTTTATGGCCTGGAGCTTTTGTAGGAGGACATGCTTTTTAATGGGAGATATATTTAAAATGCTCACTGGCAAACTGGGTACAGTTGTAAACACTAGTGTTACTTCTGTAAGACTCACAAAAAACAATGGAAAAGCTCAGCTAACAAAAAAAAGAAAAAAACACAGTTGCATTTTTTATTGACTATAATGCCTAAAGATGTTGACACTTCTCCAAATTAGGGCGTTCAGATGTTTCCAATGAAGAATCCCGTTCTGTCCCCGCTACACGTTTCCCTGTGTGTAGCTCGGCATGCAGCTAAACCCTTCTATATTGCAAAAAGCCAGCCTGAGTGTCATTTTGAAGTTTTATTAACAAAACAGGGTGGGGTGAAACTAATAATAAAAAACAAATACAGCTACATATATTCAGTATATTAAATATACAGAAATACAACAAATAAGCTAGGCTATAGATGGTAAGTAATTCTAACCAGCGATGCTGTGCTTAAGGGATGCAAGCGGATGCAAGTTTTAGTCCAACATGCGCTCTGATAGCTGGTCTCTTCTTTCAGTCTACAAGATGGAGTTTGAGTTCCCAGGATGCACCTGTTTCTCTTCCTTTGACTGAAGAATGATAGGAACTTTTGTTAAAGGTGAACAGTTTATAGTTTCTGAAAAAAACATTACATTTACCACTGGCTCTATCTTGTGGTCAAATCTGATCTTGCAAGCAAAACAAATTAATTAATATCCTGCTGGAGGCAGAACAGATACTGGTAATGCTACAGCATCAGATATTTTAGAAATGTTTGTGCTTCCAACCTTTAGTTTTTAAGTTTAGTTGCTTAAATAAGAATCCCATTTCCATCATCTACCTTTGAAATGCCTACATGAATCTGAAGGGTATATTTGGACAAAGCCCCTTTGCTAGACAGATACTAACTGGTGGTCTTAATAAAGGTTGTGTGTATTATACCAGCAGCATTGTCACCATGCTATGTCTTTATCTACACATAAGGATACTGGAGAACACTAGTATAGAACTGAATTTTCGGTCTGTTCGCAGTCTCTGTTGCGAACCCTACCGGGGGTGGCGGGGGGCGGTGTTCGGCTCAAGTAAGTTGGATGACATTATTGGAACATCATTGCTAGGAGGACACTACCTGCCAGTGCACTGACCGCTCACCACCTCGGGGAATTACTACTAGTGTTTTATACTATATTCAGACATGAAAGGAGATAGTCGTACAAACATCAGGAAATTATGGGGAGTACTATAAATCTCTCCACTATATCCATAGACATTTATTTGGCTTTTGTGACCCAAAGCTATATTTTTCAATTGTTTGTAGTACGTATACTACCCAGATGTTGCCAGTTTTAAACACTAGTAGGAGAGACACACTTTCTAACTTTTTAGTGTACCTTAAAGAGCAGCAGACAGCATTTGTTGCAATCTGAGTCGCCATTCTGAGATTGTTATTATAGTACGGCATTAAAGGAAAAGTTCCCCTTTTAGGAAAAAATAATAAATGCACATATTTTTACAGAACAAATGTGCATTTATCATTCTTTCCCTCAGAAGCCTGCAAGATATTGCACCCGTGATCAGTGAATTGTGGGTGCAGTGTCAGCCTCCTGCACATTCTCCCTCCAGTTGTTTAGCCCGTTTCTCCAAAAGTAAGGAGTTCCGAGAGTATCCCCCACCAGCTGTCACAGTGGAAGGGGTGAGGCAGGTGAGCAGGGCGGGAGTTGGTTCATGTTATATGGTACATCCTAAATACAGTAGACATGTGCGCCGTCAAAAAATTTGTTTAGTTTCGTTCCCATCCTTTTCGTATTAAAAATGAATTCATATTTCGTAATTCGTGTCTGAAATTCAATTCGGATTCATACGAAATACGAAATTTAGTTACAATAATTATGAATGTTCGTTATAATGAATTTATCATTATGAGGGGCACCCACCATCCCTGTGCTGTGATGACTTCATGGGTTTTTAACTTTTAGGTTTGTTAACTTTTCGTAACAATTACGAATTCTCGTTATGATGAATTTATCATTATGAGGGGCTCCCACCATCCCTGTGCTGTGATGACTTCCTGGGTTTTTAGCTTGTAGGTTCGTTAACTTTTCGTAACAATTACGAATTCTCGTTATGATGAATTTTTCATTATGAGGGGCTTCCACCATCCCTGTGCTGTGCTGACTTCCTGGGGATTTTAACTTCATCATAACAAATAATCGTAGTTAACGAACATTCTGTCTGATTCTGATGTAACGGAATTTGGATCCGAAGTACTATACAGAATTTCGTATTTCGTACAGAATTCGTATGCATAAAAATTTATATTTGGGATTCGTATGAATGTACGAATTTCCGGAAATTCTCACAAATTTTTGATTTGTACAAAACTAATCGCACATGTCTAAAATACAGATGTAACATGTAACTTGTTCCAATGATGAACTTAGCCTTTTACTCTCAGAGATTACTTGTTTTCTCAATATTTTTTTTTTAACCTGTATTTTCACCCTGTCAGAACAGAAGTGTTAAATTAAATGTCATGTTGCAAAGACCTCTTGCCTGAGGTCAGTGCTGTCATCACACAAAAAGGCAATATAATAAAAAGCACTATTAAGACTGCATTAAAATTAAACCAAATGTTTTGCTACTGCCAGCCCAGAGAGTATACCAGTGATCAAGGATGTGACTGGTAGAGAGTTTCTCGGATGGGAACCCCTGGTATAGCGTTGTAGGGGCGGCGAGCTGAAGCTCCCACTATATCTCACCAGCTTTTTATACACTCAGGTTCTGCAATATTGCTTTACTTTTTGTGTCAGAGACCCACTTTACGCAATGGTTGCGGGTTTAGTCCATAAGGGTAACCTGTTCAAAAACTGAGATCTATGAGACATGGATGCCCAGATGGTGGGCCTTCCCGGCTATTGGAACTTCCGTCACTAAACCACCACCCACTCCTGATCTCAATTGGCTGCTAAATGCGCTCTCTCAAAGTATCGGCTGTTAATATCCTTATCCAAAAGACCAACGACCACTCCAGCAGCCACCCAGCAAACAAAGCCAACGTCATATGCTGAAAGTTTTCACTGAACATATCAACAAAAGCTTCTTAATTTATGCTCTTTACTGAACAATTAAAAAATGTACAGAGTAAACAGCAATTTAGGCTTTAGGAATTACAGTTCAGGGCATTTAATCTTATATAACTATTTCTATTTGTTGTGTGTAAATAAAGGCCTGAAACCCATTGCTTGTCTGTAATGGGGATAAGCATTCTTGTGTCTCCTTAGAAATCTCTCTTATGCCACGTACACACGACCAGACTTTCCGGCGGTCTTCCCGACGGACTTTCGGCTGAGTTCAACTGACCTTCCGAACGAACGGACTTGGTCACACACTAAGTCTGCTCGAAAGTCCGTTTGTTTTGAATGTGATGATGTAAGACGGGACTAAAAAAGGAAGGTCAATAGCCAGTAGCCAATAGCTTCCCTTACGTCGTATTTGGTCTGTCGGACCAGCATACAGAGGGACGGTTTTCCCCATAGGAATTGAGTGCGTCGGACAGATTTGAAACATGTTCTATTTCTAGGTCCATCTGATTTTTTATGTGAAAAACTATCAGATTAGCCCACACACGATCGGATTGTCCGACGGACTGATTCCATCGGGCCTAGTCTGCCGGAAATTCCGGTCGTGTGTATGCGGCATAACTCAATTGCTACTTAGTTCAGAATAGGTATAAAGGGGAAATTTAACACTCCTGAAGGGGAGCCTACCAAGGAGCAGCTTTACTGCTACATGATGAACATGCTCCTCTGCCTCCTCTCTCCCATGAGCCCCAGAATGGCACAGTGTGGTATATCTGGTTTTACGGTCGCACCAAATTGTCCGCTCAAATCTCTTTGGAATTCAGTGCCAATCATAGACACTAGCTTACCAAACGCCCAAAGCCCAGTGTGGAGGATAAACCAGTCTTTCCGATGGGTTTAGTGGCTCTAGTGACAGAGCACAGCAGCAGTCAAATGATCACTCTTTACCCTGTGTACGAAATGATTGAAGAGGCACTTCTGGTGTGAAATAGCTCCCATGAAGGGAGGCAGCCTGCCTCATGCCACCCTCTTCCTGTAACACCCTGCTACAGGACTCTATGGGATTCATACAGCTTGACACTGAGCTGACATTTCTACTGTGACAGGGATACAATGAAAATAAAAAATAACAGCACAGACAGCTATTCATAGGTGGTAAGAGTGAAAAATAACAGCTTAAGAGTGGATATTCAGATTGTTAAAAATGCCCATCCCCAGTAGGTTCTATTTTAGATGCCTACTTGCATATTCAGTCTACTTTGAACAATTTATGAGGTTTCATGAGGCTACATATGACAATATATATAAATATCTATGTTTCTTATCATTTGAATGCATACAGCTTTTGAAATAGGTTATTTACAGTAAATATATGGCCTACATATAACATCAAATCATACTATATTTGATAAATAATAAATATTATTTTTATTAATAAAAATACTCCTATACGTGCATTTTTAAGTTATACAGTATGTGTGTGTTAATAGTTTAATATGTTAAGTGGCTTTTGATTATATGCCGAAGGTTTGACAGTCACAGCTAGGCTGTCATAGTATGTTAATGACTACCTAAGTGAACAGCATTTAATGCATGGTAGACTCTGTGATAGACTGATGAAAAGCCTTTCCATGTGAATAGAGTTTAGGAGCAGTCTTTACTGCCATGTTTTGCTTTCCTTTTGCCTTGGAGTCAGGGCCGGCCCGACCATGGGATCCAATGGGAATGTCAGGAGTAGTACCGTACTCGGACTCCATAGTAGCCACCCGGATCAGTCAGCAGGAGCAGGGAGGCTGTGCACTGCACTGGTTGCTAGAATCGCCTGCTGCCCGGCATCTAGCAACCAGTGACATCAGAGGCCGTGGCCACCCCAACATTCAGAACACTCAGCTTCTGCACCAGTCAATTGCTCCAGCCACCCACCTCTTCCATCTTCTTCAATGTGAGGGAAGGGAGGGTCTGCAGAAAGCTTCTTGTATGGCTGTGCCTGCTGTGATTCAGTGTGAACTGAGCCTGAGCAGCCTGCACAGCACCTGCCTATCTGGAGAACAAGGTGGGTACAACTTCAAGTGGTTTCTCTCTATAAATTTTGATAAGCTATGTTTTGAATCTGACAATTGATCTTTGTACCCATGTTTTCCCTGTCCACTGTGCCCCATCAAATGCTGCCACTGCGCCCCATAAAATGCAGCCACTTTGCCCCATCAAATGCAGCCACTGTGCCCCATAAAATGCAGCCACTGTGCCCCATGAAATGTAGCCACTGTGCCCCATAAAATGCAGCCACTGTGCCCCATCAAATGCAGCCACTGTGCCCCATCAAATGCTGCCACTGTGCCCCATCAAATGCTGCCACTGTGCCCCATCAAATGCTGCCACTTTCCCCCATCAAATACTGCCAATGTGACCCCCCTGCCCACTCACTGTCTGCCCAACACTTACCCTGTGGGATCTTGCAGCAGGTCAGACAGCAGCTCCTGTGTCCTCCATGCATCTCCTCCCCTCTTCCTGATAGATGTCCAATTGCAGCACATGTCCTTTCAGCCAATCAGGTGACAGGTAACAGACCCGTGCACCTGATTGGTGGAGAGGCAGTTCAGTGTTAGGAAAGTGAATATTAATTCGAATGGATGGAATGGCGAACAGGGCAGTCAGCCGGTGAGCAGGAGGGCTGGCAAATCAGTGGGCCGGGGAGCAGAGAGATGGCATCTTCTCACTGCCTGCCCTGCATCACTGCAGTTCTGCTGTCACAGTGCAGCCATGGGCAGCAGACAGATTACATCGTCTCTCTGCCGCCTGACTTCACTCTGGGACACAGCAAGTGAAATTGGCACCTTTGCAGACAAGTGACAATGGTAGCAAGCAAGTGACAATCCGCAACTTGTGACAGGTGGCGTGGCAGGTGATGTGGCATGTGACAATCTGCAATGCGTGGCAAGTGACAATCCGCAACGTGTGGCAGGTGATGTGGTAAATGACAATCCACAATGCGTGGCAAGTGACAATAAATCTCCAGTACATTTTAGTCTACCAAAATGTCCTATGTTTTAGTCGACTACAGGTCCACTTTATACTCCTATACATGTAAGACCCCTTTCACACCACACCGCCCATTGCGTCGGTGGTAAAACTGCACTATTTTTAGCGGCGTTTTACCGCCGGATTTGTGGCGCATTTCGGCCGTTAGCGGTGCACTTTTACCCCCTGCTAGCGGCCGAGAAAGGGTTAAAACCGCCAGCAATATGCCGCAATAGCGGCATTTTGCCGGCAGTATTACAGAGCTGCCCCATTGATTTCAATGGGGAGCAGCGGTGGAGGAGCGCTAAACACACCGCTCCTTCACCGCTCCAAAGAAGCTGCTGGCAGGACTTTTCCTGACGTCCTGCCAGCGCACCGCTGTAGTGTGAAAGCCCTCGGACTTTCACACCACAGACAATGGTGCAGCTTTTTTAGGGCGGATTGCAGGCGCTATTTCTAACGCTATATCGCCTGCAAAACGCCCTGGTGTGAAAGGGGTCTAAACATCCATGAGAGGTCTTCTTTATACTCCTATATACATGTATAGAGCCATAAGAGGTCCTTTTTATACTCCTATATACATGTATAGAGCCATAACAGGTCCTTTTTATATTCCTATATACATGTATAGAGCCATGCCAGGTCCTCTTTATATTCCTATACATGTAAACAACCATGACAGGTCCTTTTTATACTCCTATACGTGTAAACAACCATGACATGTCCTCTTTATACTCCTATACATGTAAACAACCATGACAGGTCCTCTTTATACTCATATACATGTAAACAACCATGACAGGTCCTCTATACTTCTATACATGTAGACTGCCATGACCAGTCCTCTTTATGCCGCGTACACACGTATCAGACTATCCGGCGGACTTAGTCTGGTGGACTGGTCACCCGGACTGTCCACCGGACTTTCCAAACGAGCTACCTGCCCACACACGGTACTTTTGCGGCGGACTAGGTACGGCGGACTAAATCCGCCGGACTATCCGCCGTACTTTTGAAATGAACGGACTCGCCCACACACACGGAGGTAAGTCCGCTTATTTTGAGCGCGGCTCCAGGTAGCCGGGACCAGCATAGTAAGCGTCGCTGGCCCCGTCACCTGGTATGGACTTAAAGGGGAATCCCTACGCCGAAAAAACGGCATGGGGGTCCCCCTCTAAGGTCCATATCAGACCCTTATCCAAGCAGGAAAGGGGGTGGGGACGAGCGAGCGCCCCCCCCCCCCCCCCTGAGCCGTACCAGGCCGTACCACGCCCCCCACCCCAAAGCACCTTGTCCCCATGTTGATGAGGACAAGGGCCTCTTCCCGACAACCCTGGCCATTGGTTGTCAGGGTCTGCGGGCGGGGGGCTTATCGGAATCCGTGAGCCCCCTTTAATAATGGGGCCCCTGGATCCTGGCCCCCCACCCTATGTGAATGAGTATGGGGTGCAATGTACCCCTACCCATTCACCTGTGAAAAAAATGTAAAAAAAAAAACACAACACACAAGGGTTAAAATAGTTTTTTGCACAGCTCCGGGGGTCTTCTTCCGTCTTCAGGGGTCTTCTCGCCGGACTCCTCCACTATCTTCTGCTAGCTCTTTTACTAGCGGAGGAGCCCGACTTTCTTCTTCGCCGCCGCCCTCTTCTTCCGACTTCGGAGGTCTTGTCCCCCTCCTCGGTTTTTCTTGCCGGGCCACCGCGCCTTCTTCTAGCTCTTTTACAAGCGGTGGCCCGGTCTTCTGTCGCCGCTGCCGCCGTCTTCTGTTCTTCTCTTCTGGAGATGTTGCCTCGTCGCTGTCTCCGGTCACTATGACAGAACACGCGGCGGGCGGCCACTTATATAGGGACATCACCGGATGATGTCCCCGCCCATTATGATGTCACAGTCCCAGAGGATGCTGTGACTTTTGGGTAAAAAAAGTCAGCCGGAGCCTACACACGGGCGGATTGTTCGGCGGTCTTGAGTCCGCTGGACTTTACCACCGGATTGTTTGATCGTGTGTACGCGGCATTAGTTGTCATGATATCAAATAATTTTGGTGGGCATGATTGTTTTTTTTTGGGGGGGGGGGAGGGGTGGCAGCATTTCATTCTTGGTCCCAGGCAGCACAAGTTCTTGATGTTTTGGGCCAGCCCTGCCTGGAGTTGTAATAAATGACAAACATTCAGTCATGGGGGGTTCAATTCTGTTTGTGGAGAATAGCTTATTTTCTCTAGCGGTTTTCTAGGATAAGTCAACTTCTGCCACTGATTTCCCATCTAAAAAATAGAGGGTTTTCCCTGCCACACACTTTCATAGAATCTGAAATGTTGACTTGTGGTCCTGGAAAAAAACAGCGACAGTCACAAGTATGAATACATAAATACATAAATATATGTTTTGCATTTTTGCATTGCCAATAAAAAGGAAACTACTATTAATAATGTAAAAACACTCAGAATTCAAGAAAAGCATTTTGTATTCCTAATGAATTCAAGAAAATTGTGACTGTAACACATACTGTGCAACAGAGTGCTTGTCTCAGAAAACATAATGGAGAACAGATGTGTGAATGGTGAAATTCTAGTATCTGTCATGCATGTTTGATATTCATAAGGAAGGATGAGTTTTTGCATACATTTTTCATGTACAAATAATTGTGAACAGATGAAATTAACAATATTAATAAGTGGCAAAGAAGGGGGGAGTTTGGGATGAGGCACATAAATGGAAACAATTGTTCGATCAAAAAATGATTTTATTAAAAATACACATGACATAGCACATTGAATATATACATACGCAAATAATTGGTTTAATAGTCAGCATGCCAATAGCCCAACGTAGGGTAAAATGAGTATCAACATAGAAAAAAGTAGTATAAACATCTTTGGCCAATTGCTTCATATAGGAGATGGTGAAAGGTAAAAATTGACATAGAGTAAATCACATCATATGTAAGAACATATATCCATCATGAATGGCTTATTAGCTCGACGTGTTTCTGGGATTGTACCACCTCATCAGTAGAGGATGCATGTGATCTGTAGAGAAAATATATATGAGAGCCAGTGTAATCTACTGGTAACCCCAATACTGGGAAATTTAAACAAAAGAAAAGGAGCAAAGGAAGTTAGGAGTAAGGAGAGTATCCATCCTCCTTCTTACATGTTGGCACAAAGTATGAACACGTGGCGCTGAACAGATGGGGACAATCAAGTGTCTCTCCTGGGAACTTAGGGGATGATGATCCAGCAGGAAGGTGGACACAAGCACACCACTCCCAGAAGGGTGGTAGTGTCCATGTTGACACTGCTGGTGATGCAGGGGAGTGGCCCCAAAAGTGTCTGAAAAGCACGAATAAATATGTGGCTGTGGTGTAATGATCAGTGAATCTCACAATAGTGTGAGCCCATAGAAATTGGTGCCAATACACAAAGGAATAGGTGTGAGTAAAGTAACATAGCTGCCCCGTGAGCCCGCCAAAAGATGGAAATAAAACGCAGATGCTGTGGCACCAGTACTCATATATTAATGAGTACTGTATCCATATTGATTTAAAGCGGTTGTAAAAACATACATATACCAAGTGAAGTGCCTGGCCTCAAGTGATAAACAATGATGAAACAAATCCTCCTACATGAGTTGTACTTGTTTATCTGAACTCTGTTTCCTCTACAGTCTAGTAAAGCACATTTTACACAGCATTTATGAGCTCCAGAGAGCAGGGGGCAAAGATCTGATGTTACACACTGCAGAGCATATAGCAGGGAACTGAGTGAATAAGACACATCCCTCTGTACATTGTCTCAAAGGGAAACATTCAAAGCTGAGGCTGTCACTCAAGACCTGTGTGCTGGAGGAGGGGCAGGGCCATCTGCCAGGAGTGCTTGGTGTCAGTCGTGACAATCATGCAGATGGCAGAGGAATGAGAGAGCAGACAGAAATCACACAGGGTGCTTTGGGTTGAGGAATGTTCACACTATATAAGGATATACTCTGTTCTTTTCTTATTTCAGAGGTTTACATCCACTTTAAAGAAATATGTGGCTGTACTCTTAATTTGAAAAAGAAATACTGAAATAAAAAATATCCATAGTTCTGGCTGCTTTATCAGACGGATGTCTTTGTTTCTGTTCTCAAATCAATTGAAGTCGAATTCCGGGATTTATCTTTTTTGCAAACTTACGTTAGTCATGCTTAATTCAATGTAAGTATCAGTGGTGGCTGGTGCTAAATATTTCAGGGGAGTGGCAAACGAATGCCCCCCCCCCCACGGGGGAGACGGGCAAGAAAGCAGCGATCGCCACAAGCACAGTGGAAGACGGACGGCGGATGGGAAGGTGGCGGAGATCGATGCAAGGGAGTCTTACTCCCTTGCCAATCAGGTCTCAGGACCCGCTTCCTGATTGGACGGGAGGAGAATCAGGAAGACAATAGCAAATAATAATTTGCTATTGTCACACAACTGGGTGGGCTCAGTTTACAGTGCTCTGCACTCAAAGCCCACCCTTTTTTAAGCCAATTAGAGCCTCAAGCTCTAATCGAGTGCTTAAAAAAAAAAACCTATTAGAATCAATCCACAACCAACGGCCAGGGTTGTCAGGAAGAGGCCCTTGTCCTCATCAACATGGGGACAAGGTGGCACCCCCCATGTTGAGGGTACGCGGCCTGGTACGACTCAGGAGGGGGGGACGCTCGCAAGTCCCCCCCTTTCCTGGCCGGCCGGGTAGCGTGCTCGGACAAGGGTCTGATGTGGACCTGGGGGGGACCTCCAAGCCGATTTTTTTCAGCGTTGGGGTTCCCCTTTAAGTCCATACCAGGTGACGGGGCCAGCAACGCCTCCTTCGCTGGCCCCGGCTACCTGGAGATGCGCTCAAAATGAGTGGACTTTCCTCCGCGCGTGTGGGCGAGTCCGTTCATTTCAAAAGTACGGCGGATAGTTCGGCGGACTTAGTACGCCGTATTAGTCCACTGAAAAAGTGCCGTGTGTGGGCAAGTAGCTCGTTCGGAAAGTCCGGCGGACAATCCGGCGGGAAGTGCGCCAGACTAAGTCCGCCGGATAGTCCGCTATGTGTGTACGCGGCATTAGTGTAACTAAAAGGCATTTTTTTTTACAATTTTGGTGGAAATCTATAGGCACTTTGCCAAGGCCCCCTTGAAGAAGTCTCAAGGCACCCCTGAATAAGCCTCAAGGCACCCCAGGGAGCCTGGGCATCCTGGTTGAAAAAGGCTGATTTCAAGAATGACTTGTATTTCTTTTTTCAATTAATACATGGCTTTCTCTAACTGGACAAGGTAGCAGATGTTCTTATGGTCTCCCCCTCATCCAGGTGTGCTATAGGTAAGAGGTATACTCTAATCAGGAGAAAGTAAAAGTGACAGAGATATGAGGTTATCAGTGTGCTCCTTCTCTTTCACATGTTAGGGGTGGAGAGGAGACCTGAAAGTGAAAGTGAAACTGTAGCAGAGAAAGATAAGGACTCCTCCTTTGCTAAATAGGGCTGTGCTTTATGGAAGGGCAGTATAAATTATAGGACTGAATAGACAGGCATACAAACTCTAACAGGTGAAACAGCTGTCATATACTGTACAGTATGCATGTTAAGAACTGCATATGCATAGCTGCACACAAAAAAAATGGTGCAGTTGACGTTGGTGTCACAGAAGCAGTTACATATCTGTCACTGTACTGGCCTAAACCATCAGAAAATGCTATTTCTTTAGAAAAGTTCTGTGTGGGCATGCATCAGTCAAATCTCAACCGTGAAAATGTCTGTAAAATATGACTTTTATGAAGTGCTTCAAAAAATGACATTTTGTGCTAACATTTATGCTATGTAAAAATAGAGCTGATGTGATTGCTTTGATTGAAAGACTTCAGTGCAGTTCAAAACCACATCAACATCTTATTGAAGCCTAACTCCAGGCAGATATAAAAATACACCAGTTGATACAGGTACAGTATGTATTCATTAAAACATAATGAAATGTATTTTAAATGCAGCTAGTATGTGTACCTTATTTTATCTTGATATCCGTTCCTTTTAATCTACTGTACATCTGCATTGATTCTAGAAGAGGTAAGGACAACACTATGATTATTTAGGTCTCCTGGATTTACATATCCTGACAAGGAACATGCTGAGAGGGGGGGGGGGGGGGAGTACAGAGGGTGACTCCATATTCTGCTGTCCTTTCATTGTCCTCATTGTCCTATCACAAACCAGGGATAGGTAGGTGACCCAGCTGTACTGCTCAACTTTAGTGGAAAAAAACTCAGGTCATCAGCCTGACTCTGTGCTGTGGTGGGGCTGTGTAAATTTCAGGACTAGATAGACAGAAATTAAAATCCTTTGGCATTGGGAAATCAGACTAGCTACCCAACTGGTTTAAGGATGGGGATGGTATGAAACCCTTAATATGTCCCTGGTGTTCCATCCTGTAAAAATTCGACTATCTACTCAAACCTGAGGCTAGAAGATGTTCTCAATAAAATTGTAGAGATTACGGATTTGGATTGCACCTTTAGTTATGTTGATTAGGCAGTGTAAATATCTGCTAAGGAGAAACCGGATGGATTACACCAAATCTAAAGTCTGTCTAAGAGGTAAATGTAAATGGTTATAGGTTTCGGCAGACCTTATTAAAGATCTCTATCTGGTATTCACTTAGCCATGGGTGACATAAGCAGAAAATAAAGTAATAATAAATACAGAAAGGGCCCCGCAGGACCTGCACGCTAATTTTATCGGTGTAATAGAAAGTCAGTTTAAAAAGCTACTTGAAATGTGCTCATTTTATGTTGTGTGCTGGGGGATCAGCACTTTTCAACTGTCATTTCTGAAGGTTATACTCGTTAGCCTTCAGCCATGTTCTTATTAGCCAAGACTTTATGACACTTGCTGCCTTCATACTAAAAAGCCTTTGATTGTATTGCACTTTTGACTATAAGTCACACTCAAAGATACTTAAATTTTCTTTTTTTTTCTTTTGAGCTTTCCAGAAACTATTTTAAAAGTCATCTATTTATATGGTCAAAATTGAAATTGGTGGAGAAGAAGTTATTAAGTAACATAACACTTTGTATATAAAATGTATAAATATCACAATTTTGTAGGAAAAAAATTTCACTGTAGTAAAGTACAAAATACTACCATTTTTTTTTTTTTTTTTAAGATCCGTGAAGCTCTGTTGAGTTTTTATTGCTTTTTCTCCATTAGAAAGGTTTTATCTTGCTTCCTGTCTTGTCACTGGAAAAAAAAGTAAAAGGGAATCTGTCTTACAGGGATGTCGAAAAAAAAATCAAAGAGACCCATGTATGTAAGAAAAAAAAAGCTGTCTAAACATCCCTGCAAGGGAAAAAGGCAGTGTACTCATTCATTAGCCTGCATCTCTCTTACCCCATGGTTATAGTTCCATCCTTAAACTTGTCACTGTCAAGATATGTAAGTGCATAAGCATAGCTCCCAACTGTCCCTGATTTCGAGGGACTGTCCCTGATTTGGAGCAATGTCCCTCTGCCCCTCTTTTCTCACTCATTTTGGTCTCATCTATATAGTTGTATATAAAATGCACTTTTTATCTTTCAAAAAGTATTTCCCAGTGCTAAACCTTTCATCCAAATTCTAAATTGCTGCATTTATCAATTTTAAAAGCCAATATAAAGGAATAGTAGTGGCAAAAAAAAGTCCTTAGGGATTTAAATAACCTTTCTGGGGGGTTAATTCTCCTTTAAGGGGGTGTGCCAGAGGGGCCTGTCCTATGCCTACATACATTTGCAAGTAGGTGTCCTTTATTCCCATCTCAAAATGTTGGGAGGCATGCATAAGGTTTAGAGGGAGGAACCACAGAGCATCTGACAGTCTGGAAAGTGTCAAATCTACCAGTAAAGAGACTAGTGCATGCTGCAGCGCCGGAACAGGGGAGAGGTAGGAGACACGGGTCACTAGATTAATTTTTTGCAGCTTTTCTTGTTTTAATGGGGTTGCTTTTATTTAATCAGGGAAAAAGGGAACCTCAGATTTTAATTGCTGGTTATGTTTCCAAAAGGAAGCATTCCTCTCACTTCCTGTCCCAGTGAACACTATTACTAGGACAGAGAATAAGGGGAAGTATCAGTAATGGACTATGCATTTGGTTACATGATCTCTGCTGAGAGTAGGGATTGAATAATCTGAGCCCTTCATCAGAGATTTTATCACCAAAGGTTTAAAGGTTTTGACACATTTTATCTCTTAACTGATACAAGAGCGTACATGGAGCAGAATTTTTCAAGTAAGTAGTTACTTTCTTATTACTTTTTATTGTTGTACCCCTGTTAAAATATGAACATAGCTTTACTGTAAAGATTGAGTAAAGGTCTGCTTTAATAATGTAGAATAAATGTTTTCTTAACATTGTAGGCAAGTGTTGTGCTGTTGATTGTTCGCCAACCTGAAGATGGTACTATGGAAATGATTTACTGAAACTGCAGCTGTGCATGGTAGCCAATTAGCTTCTAATGTCAGCTTGTTCAATTAAGCTTTGGCAATAGAACCTGGAAGCTTGTTTTTATGCAGCGTTGCACCAGATTTTTAAATCTCCAGTTTTAGTAATTAACCCCCCCCCCCCTTTACTGCTTCACATTGACATCAACTTATTGTTGTCCTCTGTTTATGGGCTCTGGGCAACCATCTTGAGGAAGCCAGTGCCTGTGCTTGACACTGAAATCACAAAATATTTGTGTGCCCATTCTGGCATGCTTGTTATATTTATATTGCATGCCCATCCATTTTAAAGGAGTCTTCACATGGGGAGAGAGGCATCATCTTCATGTAGTTGATTAGAAAAATTCACGTGCCAAGGAGTGGGCATGTGCCTCTACTAAGCCTTTACTGTATGAGACGTGAGCAGAAGAGACAGGATGTAGTTTTAACAGGAGCCCCCTGTCAATGCATGTGCAGAGACTTCAGGCACCTAGTTGAAAAAGTGGGAGTGGAGATCCTATTTGAGAGGTTACTAAGCACTAATTGCAATTTTAGTCACCTGTCAGACTATACTTACCAGTGGCAGCTGGTGCTCAATATTTTTTTTTTGGTGGGGGGTGGAAAACCAATGCCACCCCCCGTGGGAGATGGAGGAGAAGGCGGCTTCCTGATTGGCCAGGAGGAGAATTGGGAAGACAATAACAAATATTATTCTAATCATGTGCTTAAAAAAAAACCCTATTGAAATCCATGCCGCTTGTCACTTGCATTAAAAATGATAGTTGCCATAATTGCCTAAAAAAAACTTTAATAGCCTATAATTACAATTTTAGTCACCTGTCAGACTATACTTACCAGTGGCGGCTGGTGCTCAATATTTTTGTTTGGGGGGGGCGGAAGACAGATGAGAAGGCGGCTTCCTGATTGGCCAGGAGGAGAATCAGGAAGACAATAGCAAATATTATTTTGCTATTGTCACACAACTGGGTGGGCTCAGGGTGCAGTGCTCTGTGACCCGAGCCCACCCTATTTAAAGCCAATTAGAGTATCAGGCTCTAATCATGTGCTTAAAAAAAACCCCATTGAAATCCATGGGTACGGCACCTTGCATTAGGGGCTGGGTGCGTGGATAGGGGGCCGGCCCCGTATGGACAGGTCGCCACTGATACTTACCTTCTATAAAAGTCTAAAAAAGGTTCTATTTTCATAATTTTACAAACTATATTTCACAATAACACCTGTCTTTGTGTTGTATGTTTGCCAGTAGCATACAGACAGTGAACACCATCAGCTCATCCATGTAGAAGTAATGAATCATCAGTTATTCTGGAGCAGCTGAAAACGGCTGACTTGATCTCTTCTAATATTACCAGTACTACAATACATTTAATAAACATAAAGGTAATCTGTCATGTCAAAAACCATTTGCAGAGAGCGTGTTATGATCTGCATAATGTAAACCAATAATGTAATGACTAGAAATTGAACATATTTTCCCAGCAATGCATCAGGATACAGAAGCACTTCTTAGTAATGTTATTATGACCAGAATTGATCATTGATGAAGAACTTCAATCACAACAAAAATTATCAGTAAAGCCTCATATCAGCCTATGTGTACCCACTATGCCTTTGTTTTATTGTGAGCTCCAAATGTCCCCAATTGTGTAAAACCTCTAGTAGCTCTAGAAGTCTTTTTGTTTTTTTACATCTATCTGCCTGCAGTGCAGCATTCTTCCCTTTGTTTTAACATTTATCTGAGGTTTGCAAATAAAAAATGAAGAGGAGAAAAGAAGTCACATGATAGTCCTTGGCTTTTTTTTTGTCTTTCTCTGGTCTGGCTTGTGGAAGTTAGGTGAAGCCAGCACATCAGTGCAGTAATGCCCACTCAACAGTGATGGACATTTAGTAAACATCATGCCTATCTAGATCAGTGGTCTCCAAACTGCGACCCATGGGCTTCATGCTGGCCTTTATGACATTGCTCTTCCCATTTATATGAGGCACTATTCCTAACACTGATAGAAGACACAATTCTTTCCACTGACACCAACAGCAAGGCACTATTCCCCCCACTGATACCAACAATGGGCACTATTCCTTCCACTCATACAAACAATGGTACACTTCCTTCCACTGACACCAACAATGGGGAACTTTTCCTTCCACTAACACCAGTGATAGGGCACTATTTCTTCCACTGACACCAACACTGGGACCTATTCCTTTTACTGACACCAGCAATGGGGCACCATTCCTCCCATTAATACCAATGATGGGGCACTGTACTTTCTCCTACTGACCACAGGTGCAATGTAATCTTTTTACTTCCGCCACCACCAAGCCAGAGACATTGTCCACACACACTGATGCTGGGGCATTTTCCAATCCCACTGGCTAAAATCCGACCCCCCCTAAAGTCTGAAGGACAGTAAACTGGCCCTTTGCTTAGAAAGTATGGAGACCTTTGATCTCATCTTTTCCTAAATATAAACAATGGAAGACCACAAACTAGAAGCGGTGTGTTACATGTGTTCGCAGTCCAGATTAAATTGGACATCATAAGACACTAGTCTGAGCAGACCCTGTATTCACCCCTATGGACAGGGGGGTGTGAATGGACTTTTTGTCTGTTTACACCCGCCTACCCCCATTCCAATCCAGTCTGCTAAATAGCAAAGGAAGGGGATCTGTCACCCTCCAGGTCGGATCTTTGGACATGTAAGATTTCAATCAGTATTTGGGCACCATTGCTCGACAGAAGTCAATTGGGTAATCTACTTCTATCTATGGGACATGGCAAATTCCTCTCTATCAGCGGCTGCAGTCAATTATCTGCAGCTACCAATCAGTGTTTTCTGACAGAGGCTGATGCCGCTGTCAGAATATGATGCCCTAGTGGGGCGGATTTTTCCATTCCTCTATAAACCTCATTTTTTTGTGGCTGCATATGGCCGGTTTAAATCTTAAAAAAAAAATAGGCATTAAAAAATGGTACAGTAACATTTGTGAAAGAAATGAATTTGGCAAGTCATTTTCCCATGTGATTGATAGCACTTAATTATTTGTCTATCTATCTATCTATCTATCTATCTATCTATCTATCTATCTATCTATCTATCTATCTATCTATCTACAATAGTTCCTCCCACAAGATAAATGACTTTATCCATTATTATCAACATTTGTCATGGCATTTTATATTTGGAAGGCTTTTTTGGAGTTTAATATTTTTTATTATTGAAGATCAGTGTGAGGAATGATTCCCCACATCCAGTATACTTATGGGATTGTTTTATCACCACCATTCAGTGTTTAATAGAATCCATTTCTCATTCTTTTGCGAAACCTTCGTTCTTCCATTTTGTGCACCAAACACATTTTTCTCCAGGCATAATCAATGTGAGCAATGTAGTACAAGGACTGACAGGCCTCATTTTCTTGAACAAAGTGTTATGGAAAGGAAAACCTTCACACTGACTGCTTTTCTGTGTGCCTTCAAAAACCTCTCAGCGGCAATTACTTTGTAGGTTAATCTATTCACAGCTGCCTGTGCCGAAACCTGTTTTCTGGCTTTGATATTCCAGTTGCTGTGGGATTTTAGATTTCTATTGCATTAAGATGTCAGAAAAAAAAGGACAATTTTAGTTTCAATTTACGGGTGAAAGCATTAAATAGACATAACTAGACAACTTACCTAAAGCCATTGTAGCAAATAAAACAAAAATGAAGTGCTTTTAAAGGCTGGGATATGATGCATCAGTCTGCAGGGGGTACAAGGACCACCAACAGGTATGGAAATGTTTTGTTTAAGCCTACATAGGTGAACAGTATACAAGATTTGAAATTCAAATTAAAGTGTGAGACAACCTTTATCTAACTTCCTTCTGTCTTTTACATAAAATTAAAAAAACTAAGCAGACTTCAGATACAGTCTGGGGATTTCAGTAAACACTACCCACAGTTTTCGGCACTGTGGCCTTTTAAAATGATCTGTGCCAGATTCAGAAATCCCTACTGCCTGCATTGGTGACTTTACCAATGCATGTGGGAGAGTCAGGTCATTTTTTAATAGCGCTACTTTTATAAAGTGGCGCTAATAATGCACCATATTAATAAATACTTATCTCCAGTATCTAAGGAACAGAGACAGGCAGAGGGCCTGTCCCTATACACAGTGTAGTAGAGTGGCATCTTTGCCACTGCTACCCTCTCCCCATCACTGGTTGTTAAAATGGAACTTTAGTCAGAAAATTGAAGTCCTGCTAGATCACGTCAGGCTGGTCCCTTTTTCAGGTATAGTAATATACTAACCTCCCTGGGGGTATGATTATTTCAGATTTTAGGTGCTGAAAGCATTACAATTATTTTGCATGGAAATTTGGCATTTATATTTTAGGCCTGTAATTCTTAGAAATGATTCACTTAAATCTGTCCAAACAAGAGTCTAATAGACATCCCGGGTATGATAAAATTTGAAATAGGAAATTAGGAAATCATAAATTATAATATATATATATATATATATATATATATATATATATATATATATATATATATATATATACACATATATATATAATAAATAACTATAAATAATTATAACAAATATCAATATAATATTATAAATTATATATATATATATATATATATATATATATATATATATATATATATATAATATAAAAATTATTCAATAATGTAATCAAGTCAAAAACACTGAAATATGCTGAGTTGCAGAATTGTCGCTGTCATTACTTTTAGTGTTTGATGATGAATTTCCCCACAAACCGATATCGCTCAATTCTGCGAGTGATTCTAATTTATTATCTCTGTTTTCTAGCTTGTCTATAACCACTTTTGATGTAAACGGACACTTTTTGGTTGTTATGGACAATCTCCAGTTTCCAGGCATAAAGAACAGTATTTATAATATAAAACTGTATGCAGGGCACTGGACAAACCACTAGGGACAAAGGGGATGTGTAATTATTTGATACAGTACTGTAATCTGTAAGATTACAGTATACTGTATCTATACTGTGTATTTAACTTTTTGAATTTGGTACCGAACTCTGTCCCCGTGTGTCGCAACGCTCGCAGAGAATGGAGCCCGGCGATGTGACAGATCGAGCGGAGGACGGCTCGCACATCACAGCGGGGGGACATTGCTGGATCCAGGGGACAAGGTCAGACTCGGGAATACCGCCAGGGAGGTTAAAATAAGTGCCTATACTGTTTAAAATCAAGTAATACACAATCTCACCCCACTCACTGAAAATGTAGAGGCCAATATGCTGACAGCCTAAACATTTACTGCTGCTCAGGGGCTCTGAGCTTTAGCAAAACGGCAGCCTCCAGCAAGAAGAAACAGAAGCAATGCTGGAGACAATTTACAACACACACTATTTTTGGTAGCATAATTATGATGTGAAATGTACGTTTCTTGCTAAAGAACATTATTTTTTTATCAAGTTGTTATGGGTGAAGTTCCGGCTCTGCCACCTAGATAAGAAAACTCCCTGCCACTACGCTGTCTACAGTCTGCTGCAATGGTGGACAGGAATCACGCCAGAGTGTCTGTGTGCACACTCAATACTTGCCCCAGATTGTACACTGTCTCCTATCTCTGCACTTTTGATTGGTAGCTGTTGCAAAAAAGGGGCTACTAAGTTGTGCTTTCTTGGCAACATAACCACCCCAGTCTACAGGCATAACCCACTTTTAAGTACACAATGGGGTTTATTTACTAAAGCTGTAAAGTGCAAAATCAGGCTCACTTCTGCATAGAAACCAATGAGCTTCTAACCTCAGCTTAATCAATTAAGCTTTGGTAATACAACCTGGAAGCTCATTGGTTTCTATGCAGAAGTGAGCCTGATTTTGCACTTTCCAGCTTTAGTAAATAAACCCCATTATGTACTTAAAAATGGAGTATGTCTGTCTTGGTTCATGCCTATGCACTCCCTTCCTGCAAGTATGTTGCTATTAGTAGAGTGAAAGTAGAGCACTGACTAGCTCTCTTTTATTGAGCGCTGGTGTACAGGGAAAGAAGGCAAACTGTTAGGATACATTGTAGGTACTTGCTTTTGGAAAAATGTACAATTGACTATCCAGCATATTGGAAAATCTCTTGCTTACAATAATAGTAAATGGTTGCTCTGCCACCTACGTGACCCGACTGTAACAAGGGATGCTTGACAGGCTACATAAGTTGCTTTATTCAGTCTCTGCATGGCCCCTTAACCCAAAAGAGATTGTGTGGCAGAAACATTTTATGATGTAATACGCAAAGATGGTGTAGCAAGGTATCCGGTCTTGTCCAGTCCAATGAGAACCTCCAAGGCCAAAGATAGCTGACATCCTTCAATATGTGGTGGGTTGTGAGACATAGTGGGTGCAAAGATAGTGAAAGTCATTGATCACCAGACACTTCTTGGCTGTAAAAGAGGTTTTATATCTTTTGACAGTCCTTTTTGTATTTTTGGGGGAAAGAGGGTTAGGGCGAGGACACCCTTAAGTATTTGTAGATTTAATTTGGCAGACTCCTAGACTTCAATAGGAGGACAGCCGTGCAGGGAAAGGCCCCAGCAAGGCGCCACTTCTGCACATGCAGGAATGCTGTCTCATATGGTCTTTAACAGTTCCTAACTCAAACGTAACAGTTCTTTCAGCTCCACTACAACAGCCTCTTGTAGTTCTTTAATACTGAGTTCCCGATGTCTCACTAGACCCACTGATTCACTAACTCTTAATCCCTTGAGCTTCTCCAAGGTTGGCAGTGGTATCTCCCTCAAGCGTCACCCATGCTTCCCTGCTGGGTCCCTAGCTTGGCACTCCATACTTCTCAAGCTTCACCCCTGCTCACCGACTCAGTCTCTAGCTTGACTCACAAGGCTGCTCTGCAAGCATCACCATCACTGGTTGGGTCCCTAACTTGATCACCGCCTGAAAATTCCAGATTCTCCACCACGCCCGTTCGGTGAGAATATGGTTCTGGTACTTTCTTCAGTTACTGTAGTCCCTTGTAAAGGTGGTCGGTCCCTTTGTGGCGACAGCTTCCCTTCTACCTCCGACCCTCTAACAGGCTCTCCGGCCGACAGAACCATCACTTTCAGTTGGACTGCAATCCGCAGACCCAACCCTGTGCTGCCCTCTTATTTCTGGATAGGTCCTCACACAGCCTGGCAGCCAGATGCCCCCCGGGATAGGCCCAATCTCCGGCCTAGCAGCCCAGGGCATAAGACACCCGCTCACTCAGACAGCCATCCAGGTGGCACAGAATATTGATCCCCTGACCTCACCTGAATATATAGATTCTCCCAGCAGGCCAAGGGATTCAGGAAAATCCCTGCCCATTGGCTGAGATACCCATAACGTGACCCTGGGTTGCCCCTCTCATATCTAGTACTAATACCACCAAGTTCCCAGCCACATAGTGGTAGAAGGAAAAAATGCAACAAGGCCAAACTTAGGGAGAAATCAATAGATCTCTATTAATCGACCAAGATGACTACTCTTGGCAAGGAAATTTGTGAGGAGCTCCCTGACTAAACCCCAGGGTGCTACATTGGGTTATACTGTTAGCTAAGAAATTTCAATGCTGCGCGAGTTTCTACTTACAATGTATAACTGGACAATTTAAAGTTATAAAAGCAGTAAATGAGACTAACAATATGAAATAGAAAACACTTTGCTTCTAATTCTAATAGATCCCATAATGTTTCATAATTGTTAAATACCGGTAAATAACCATGTGCCAGTAATGTAGATGATAGATTTTAATTTTCTCTTTTCAAAGCACATAACTCTAATGTGTTCTGTTAATATGTGCTAGTTGTTTTTAAAGCAGAACTCCAGCCAAAATAACAGAATATAAATGCATAGTCAGTTTTAGTACTGCTTTAGTATTGCTTTTAGATGTCCTCAGTATGATGGTCAGCATCATTGAACCCACTGAGCCCAGCCCATCCTGGACCTACCCAACTTGTGACTGGATAATTAAAGGAGAAGCAGCTCAATGAAGAGCTAATCTATCTGTCAATCTGCTTTCTCTTCCTATAAGCATGCTTCTTGAACTGATTTGCTCCTTGTGCTGCTTTTTATACTCTTACGCCAGCACTGCTGTACAGGGACTGCTTGTATCTACTCGATACATTGAATTATGAGCACAGAGTTGCATTAATTTGTCTCTTTTAAATCTAGCTAAATTCCAGCTTTATATATGTAATAGTCTAAGACGTCAAGGCTGAGTGCAGCCAAAATCATAGTCTATGAATGGAAGGAGCATAGCTAACATTCATTCATCTGCCTGTTCTCCGGTGTTAGATTGATTTCCATTCATAGAAGCTGTAGTCATGGGTGTCCGCAGGTAGGGGCAAGGGGGGTCAAGTGCCCCCCCCTGGAATCAGGGATCGGATCTTAAATTCAGCACAGTTGCGTCACTATCGGGGTGCCACCACCAATGGGGTGTCACCATTAAGGTGCTGTCAAGCCCCTCCATCAGTGTAGTGTAACTTTGGCCTCTTTTCCCTGCTCAGTCTAGCAGAGAACTTGGTGGTACTGTGACAGGAGTAAGGCGAGCTGCGGGCTATCAGAGGTTTCCCCCACTCACCCCCCTTTCTCCTGTCAGGGAAAAGAAATGGCGGTTCTTACCAGGTTCCCTGCCCAGCTTCCTGCCTGCTCCATTCCTTACCTATTGGCCATAACTGAGGGCCAATCAAAGGAGACTAGGAGAGGAGAGCATCATGGAACATGTAGTCCCAAAGATTGGTGGCCCCATTTTCCACAGGGAGGAGGCTACAGCTCGATCAAGAGAGAGATTGAGAGACTGCAGCCTGGAAAAAAGCTGAGGGAGAGAGCACTACAGGGCAAAGAATAAGGAGTTTGGTGGGCAGAAGCCAGAGAGAGAGCCACGCTGCCCAGCGCCACCAGAGAGAGACACTCTGCCCAGCACCACCAGAGAGAAAAAGACTGAGCCACTACCAGGATACAGACATGCTACTGACCAGAGTCGCATCTGGGAACCCAGAGCGAGCAATTGTCCAGCCGGAGGGATCACTGCTGTAGTTTTGTTGGGTCTGGTAAGAGGGTCTGATGGCCATTATCCATTACTTATCCTAGGGACCATACTACGTCTGCAGTCTCTGACCATCATAATGTGATAATTACATTGTCGAAAAGGGGCGGTGCATGAGTGACCCTAAAATGATGCCCCCACCCCCCCGAAAAAAGTTCTGCGGATGCCCATGGCTGTAGTATATCTTCTATGACTGGCGGATCTCACATGAAAGGGCAGCATAGTCAGGCTCTCTTGATGACAGCCCTTTAGTTGTATTTACCCCTGCTGCACCAGAAGATTACAGCAGCAATATGTGTGTGTGTGTGTGTGTGGGGGGGGGTTGCAGGATGGAGGAAGATTAAGATTAAAAGCAGAGGAATCAACACAAGGGATATAACCTACTGATTGTAAATTATGTCCCTTGTGCTGATTCTTCAGTTTTTTTTTTATTTTGCCTTAATTTAGGCTTTAAGTTTTGCCTTTGACCTTGACTGCCTTCTGTTTTTTTTTTTCAGAATACTTATAGAATGCTTATATTCACTGTGATACAATTCTTTGGATGGTTACTTTACTTTTGGTTCCCTTTCCCTGATTCAATATTAAACAAAAATCACATTATGTCTCATCTCAGTGAAAATAAATTGCAATCTGACATGCTACACAAAGTTTTACTAATCCCAGTTTGACAGCTAGACACACAGGACTGTTTAATGGTTGTCTAGACACAGCTGAAACATGTTGTTATGTGTAGTTCTGGTCCATAAAACTGAACTATTAAAACTGTTAAGGTGATTTATAGAAGAAAGGTTTAGAAGTATTTTGTAGTGAGTATTATGACTGTAGCTGCATAACCTTTGGCCATTACAATGACTGTTCCTAGTTGCTCCTAGATACTTCCCAGATAGATGTTAAAGCCAGCACTAAATAGTTCTTATCTGATTTACAAAGGTGTACTAGGAGAAAACATTTTTGCAAGATTTATTTTATTTTTATTAATGTGTATGTGTTGCCTGACATTCTGCTGAGCCATATCTACAATATATTCTTGAATATGTGGGTTACTTGCATGGTGACATACAGTGGCCATATTTAAACTTCCATTCTTTGTAATCTATAATATTACTGAGTGGGACTGACAGAAGGCTTGCGATACCACATCCAAAAAGCTACTAGGATAAAAACTTTAATTGTATGTTCTACAAACAAGGGACTTTACCCACTTCAGCTCTGGAAGATTTTACCCCTTCGTGACCAGGCTACTTTTTGCTATGTAGCACTGTGCTACTTTAACTGGCAATTGCACAGTCATTCAATGCTGTACCCAAATTAAATTTATATTATTTTTTCCCCACAAAGAGAGCTTTTGGTGGTATTTGCTGTTGGTATGTGCTGTTTTTTTATTATTATTATATAAATGATAATAGACTGACAATTTAAAAAAAACAACAAAACAAAAAACAAAAAAACATTTGTTACTTTCTGCTATAAAACATATCCAATATAATAAAAAAATAAAAAATCTAATTTCTTAATACATTTAGGCCACAATTTATTCTGTTACATGTCTTTGGTATAAAAAATTACAATAAGTGTATACTGAATGGTTTTCTTAAAAGTTATAGTGTTTGCAAACAATGTTATATATACTGGAAGTTTTTTTTTTCTTTATACTAGTAATGGTGACTTATAATGCGACTGCGATAGTGCGGTGGGAAATCTGACACTAGCTGACGCTGGGGGGGAACTGACTAACTGACACTAACATCACCAGTGACACTAATACAGTGATTAGTAATAATAATATACGCTGTCACTGTACTAATGACACTGGCTGGGAAGGGGTTAACACTTAGGGGCAATCAAGGGGTTAACTGTGTACCTAACTATATTTGGTGTGTGTACTGTGTGCTGTTTTACTAAGCAATGTGCTGGTTTCTATTCCCTGCTTGGCAGGGAGAAAGAAACCAGCACATCACTGCTGTCAGTAGAGACCCCTGTGTTGTTTACCAACACAGGGCTCTCTTTTGTCATTCGCTTAGCCAATCAACAGGTTCCTGCCATAAATCATTGGCTGGGACCCGCTGATGCTGTAGTGCAGGACAGCACAGCCAGGGTCGACATGCCCCCTACCTATAAATGCACATCACGTATATATAGTGATTCTGCACAACCAAGCCGCCCTGGAGCAGCAAAGCTACAGGAGGCGATTGGCAAGTGGTTAAAAGTGACAAATAATCAGCTTCACATATTAGTAAATAACTTACAAATGGTATTTAATAGTGAGGGATAATTAAGATATGGTAAAAAACCTCTTATGTATAAGGAAAGACCAACTTTTAATACTATTTACATCATAATATGAACATTGGGCATAGAAACCTTCTCTATATGACCCCTCCCATCTATGCATGTTACATCATAATGTTAGGCATGACCTTTCATTTTTCCAGTTCCACTTCGATCATCAAACTCTATAGATACGGGAGTGGTCTTTTGCCTCAACACATGTCACACTTATGCTTCTTCAGGAGGGTAGAAGAAGGTTGATATTGCACAATTGCTCTTCCAAATATCAATTTAAGGGTTCACAAACCAGTAATGCATCCCAGGTGAAACGATATGAAAATGTGGGATACTTTACAGAAACCCAAGGTGAGTGAGCATGCCCAGTGGATCTACTGTGATCTTTTTATGATGGATACCAGTGTAGATAACAGATTAGCCAGTTGACACCTTTATAACCTATACTATTGGACCAGCAGAACAGCCTTCCAAGAGACCATTGGTCATCCGTTCTCCATGGTGCCAATAATTACACACAACTTGATATTTTCAATGTTCTACCTCCACAGCATTATACTGGGTCCCGACTTAGTTCTGTCACCAGGATACAACTGTGGAATCCCAAAATAGTCTTGTTTAATCATTATAACACGATGATCCTTGGGTAACCCAGAGAAGGTGCTGTGCGCTGTCAGCTCTGTTCTTTTCCTAGCCTAGGGCCACTGAGACAAATCTCTGTTGGTGTAGCACAGGCATTTTAAGCCCACATATATAATTATCTTTTTTCTTAGAACAGTCATGCAGATTATCTTTGTTTTTTCCATACTACTGTAAAGTTGTACTTCTGACTGGTTTGTTATTGGGAACAACTGCATAAATACAGTATCTCACAAAGGTGAGTACACCTCACATTTTTTTCATGTGACAACAATGAAGGAATGCCACTTTTCTACAATATAAAGTAGTAAGTGTACAGCTTGTATAACAGTTTAAATTTCCTGTCCCCTCAAAATAACACAACACACAGCCATTAATGTCTAAACAACTGCCAACAAAAGTGAGTACACCCCTAAGTGAAAATGTTAAAATGGGGCCCAAAGTGTCAATATTTTGTGTGGCCACCATTATTTTCCAGCACTGCCTTAACCCTCTTGGGCATGGAGTTCACCAGACCTTCATGGGTTGCCAATGGAGTCTTCTTCCACTCCTCCATTATGACATCACGGAGCTGGTGGATGTTAGAGACCTTGCTCTCCTCCACCTTCCGTTTGAGGATGCCCCACAGATGCTCAATAGGGTTTAGGTCTGGAGACATGCTTGGCCAGTCCACCACCTTTACCCTCAGCTTCTTTAGCAAGGCAGTGATCATCTTGGAGGTGTGTTTGGGGTCCTTATCATGTTGGAATACATGGCGGGCCAGTCTCCGAAGGGCGGGGATCATGCTCTGCTTCAGTATGTCACAGTACATGTTGGCATTCATGGTTCATGAACATGTTGACATTCATGGTTCCCTCAATGATCTGTAGCTCCCCAGTGCCGGCAGCACTCATGCAGCCCCAGACCATGACACTCCCATCACCATGCTTGACTGCAGGCAAGGCACGCTTGTCTTTGTACTTTTTACTGAGGGACCCCAAAAGAGGAGGCCCCAATCCTGCTCTTTTGGGGTCCCTCAGCAGCGCTGGTAGCTCCTCCTCTTCTTGAGTGCCCTGTCGGAGAAGCGCCTTCATGGACAGCTGTATTGACACAGAGAGCAGGACTCGGCCCCGTCCCCTGGCGCCTGCGTCATTGGATTTGATTGACAGCAGTGGGAGCCAATAGCAGCGCTGATATCAATCCATCCAATCAGGACCCGAGACAGGCTTTTGCTGGTGTGCTCATCCCCAGCGCGAGAATAAGAGGGTACAGGTAAGTAAAATGGGGGCTCGGGGGGTTGCTGAGTGACAGAATGTTTTTCACCTCAATGCATTAAGGTGAAAAAACACAAGGGTTCACAACCCCTTTAACCACCTTCAGACCGGACCATTTTGCTGGTAAATGACCAGAGGTCTTTTTACAATTTGGCACTGCGCTGCTTTAACTGGTAATTGCGCGGTCATACAATGTTGTACCCAAACAAAATTTGCGTCCTTTTCTTCCCACAAATAGAGCTTTCTTTTGATGGTATTTGATTGCCTCTGCGATTTTTATTTTTTGCGATATAAACGTAAAAAGACCGCAAATTTTGAAAAAAAATGATATTTTCTACTTTTTGTTATTAGAAAAATCCAATAAACTCAATTTTAGTCATACATTTAGGCCAAAATGTATTCAGCCACATGTCTTTGGTAAAAAAAAAGTCAATAATTGTATATTTATTGGTTTGCGCAAAAGTTGTCACATCTACAAACTAAGGTACGTTTTCTGGAATTTACGCAGCTTTTAGTTTACGACTGCCTATCTCATTTCTTGAGGTGCTAAAATGGCAGGGCAGTACAAAACCCCCCCAAATGACCCCATTTTGGAAAGTAGACACCCTAAGGAAATTGATAAGGGGCATGTTGAGCCCATTGAATATTTTATTTTTTTGCCTCAAGCGATTGAATAATGACAAAAAAATATATATTTTTTTTTTTTTACACAAAGTTGTCACTAAATGATATATTGCTCACACATGCTATGGGCATATGTGAAATGACACCCCAAAATAAATTCTGCTGCTTCTCCTGAGTACGGGGATACCACATATGTGGGACTTTTTGGGAGCCTAGCCGCGTACGGGGCCCCGAAAACCAAGCACCGCCTTCAGGCTTTCTAAGGGCGTAAATTTTTGATTTCACTTCTCACTACCTATTACAGTTTTGAAGGCCATAAAATGCCAAGATGGCACAAAACCCCCACAAATGACCCCATTTTAGAAAGTAGACACCCCAAGCTATTTGCTGAGAGGCATTTTGAGTCCATGGAATATTTTATATTTTGCCACAAGTTGCGGGAATATTACAAACTTTCATTTTTTTTTATTTTTTTTTCACAAAGTTGTCACTAAATGATATATTGCTCACACATGCTATGGGCATATGTGAAATGACACCCCAAAATAAATTCTGCTGCTTCTCCTGAGTACGGAGATACCACATATGTGGGACTTTTTGGGAGCCTAGCCGCGTACGGGGCCCCGAAAACCAAGAACCGCCTTCAGGTTTTCTAAGGGCGTAAATATTTGACTTCACTCCTCACTACCTATTACAGTTTTGAAGGCCATAAAATGCCAAGATGGCACAAAACCCCCACAAATGACCCCATTTTAGAAAGTAGATACCCCAAGCTATTTGCTGAGAGGCATGTTGAGTCCATGGAATATTTTATATTTTGCCACAAGTTGCGGGAAAATTACAAACTTTTTTTTTTTTTTTTTTTTTTCACAAAGTTGTCACTAAATGATATATTGCTCACGCATGCCATGGGCATATGTGAAATGACACCCCAAAATAAATTCTGCTGCTTCTCCTGAGTACGGGGATACCACATATGTGGGACTTTTTGGGAGCCTAGCCGCGTACGGGGCCCCGAAAACCAAGCACCGCCTTCAGGCTTTCTAAGGGCGTTACAGTTTTGAAGGCCATAAAATGCCAAGATGGCACAACCCCCCCCCAAATGACCCCATTTTGGAAAGTAGACACCCCTAAATTTAGGGGTACACTAGTGAGACTAGGTAATAAATGGCGGGTGCCCTGAAACTATAAAAAAAATAACTAACCAACCAGCGTCACCTGTAACAGTTATATGGTGATCACTGGTGAAAGGGTTAACTAGGGGGCAATCAGGGGGCTTTATGCGGTAGTATATGGGGGTCCCTGGCGCTATAAAAAGCTGCGGCGAACCTAAATACCTACCTGCCTAACTAGCGTCACCTGTGACACTAATACAGTGATCAGAAAAACGATCGCTTATTAGGCTGGCTTCACACTGGAGCGATGCGGGAACGCCACGAATCCGCGGCGGGTTCCCGCATCACATGCCTCCCGGCGGCAGTTCACACTGCCCTATGCGAACTGCTGAGAGTGTCAGTGAAATGTTAATGACACCCCCAGATCAGTTCGCATATCGCAGTGCGATCTGCAAACTCGGATCGCATGGTGTGAACACCCATGCGATCCGATTCTGCTGCGGACCAAAAAAAGGGTCCCGTGCGAGTTTGCGGCGGGTGCGGCGGGTGCGACACGAATTCAGCCATACTATCTGTATGGCTGAACTCGAATCGCACAGAGATCGGATGTGATTTGCACTGCAGTGCGGTGCGAATCACATCCGTTCTCATAAACCGCTGCAATGTGAACCCAGCCTTAGTGACACTGGCGACGGGGGGTGATCACGGGGTTAAACCTTTATTGGGGGGGTTAGGGGGTACCTTAGAACTAAAGGGGGCTAACCCTAACTGCCCTAACAGTTATTACAGTCACAAATGACACCCGCCGGGTGATCAGGGGGTTAAACCTTTATTAGGTAATAAATGGCGGGTGCCCTGAAACTATAAAAAAATAACTAACCAACCAGCGTCACCTGTAACAGTTATATGGTGATCACTGGTGAAAGGGTTAACTAGGGGGCAATCAGGGGGCTTTATGCGGTAGTATATGGGGGTCCTGGCGCTATAAAAAGCTGCGGCGAACCTAAATACCTACCTGCCTAACTAGCGTCACCTGTGACACTAATACAGCGATCAGAAAAACTATCGCTTATTAGGCTGGGTTCACACTGGAGCGATGCGGGAACGCCATGAATCCGCGGCGGGTTCCCGCATCGCATGCCTCCCGGCGGCAGTTTACACTGCCCTATGCGAACTGCTGGGAGTGTCAGTGAAATGTTAATGACACCCCCAGATCAGTTCGCATATCGCAGTGCGATCTGCAAACTCGGATCGCATGGTGTGAACACCCATGCGATCCGATTCTGCTGCGGGCCAAAAAAAGGGTCCCGTGCGAATTTGCGGCGGGTGCGGCGGGTGCGGCGGGTGCGACACAAATTCAGCCATACTATCTGTATGGCTGAACTCGAATCGCACAGGGATCGGATGTGATTTGCACTGCAGTGCGGTGCGAATCACATTCGTTCTCATAAACCGCTGCAATGTGAACCCAGCCTTAGTGACACTGGCGACGGGGGGTGATCACGGGGTTAAACCTTTATTGGGGGGGTTAGGGGGGCACATTAGAACTAAAGGGGGCTAACCCTAACTGCCCTAACAGTTATTACAGTCACAAATGACACCAATGCAAAAAAAAAAAAAAAGCAATTGGTGTCACTGTGACTGGGGGGGCAGGGGTAATTGGGGGGTGATCGGGGGGTAAAGGGGGGGTGTGAGTGTGCCTGGCATGTTCTACTGTATGTGTGGTGTGTTGGTGCAACTCACCGAACCTCTCTCCTCGGTGCCGGAACGAAAAATACCGACACGGAGGAGAGAATACATCACTTCCTCTCCTGTGTTTACATTACAGGAGAGGAAATGATGTCACGGGACATTTTCATTCGTCGGGAGCGATCGCGAGGGGGTGGCCATGAATGAATGGCCGTCCCCTCGTCCGGGATCGCTCCCGAACGAATACCGACCGCCGCAGGCACCGGGCGGGGGCCCGATCGGGCCCCCGACCGGCGGGCAGGCAAGGACGTACATGTAAGCCCTTATGCCTGCCCGTGCCATTCTGTCGACGTACATCGTCGTGCGGCGGTCGGCAAGTGGTTAAACTGTGCAAGGGGTTTTTCACTGTCAGGGTAATAAGGATGTGGAACTCTCTTCCACAATTGGTGGTGGCTGAAGGGAGTATGGATATTATTAAGAGACTCTTGGATGTGCATCTTAAAGAAACAACATACAGGGTTATGGGAAATCATTATAGATACTGAAACATGTGCACCTATACAGGTTGAAATGGATGGACTATTGTCTTTATTCAACCTTACTTACTATGTAACTATAAAATAATATACATTCCTTGGCTGTTCCCTTATATGTATTGCATCTGTGCACCTAGCTGTTTGCCTGTGTTGAGCTTAACCACTTGAGATCCGCGCTATAGCCAAATGACGGCTACAGCGCAGATCTCCTTTTCCGGGACGACGTCAATAGACGTAGTCCCGTGTACGAGCGGCCTGCGCGCCCCCTGAAAATTGAGAACCTGCTCTCAATCTTTTGCTGGCGGAAATTCAGCCAGCAAAATTCAGATGGAGCATACACACGGTCGCATTTTCCAATGAAAAGCTCTCCTCTGTCTTTTGCAGGCCTAAATTCCAACCGTGTGTACACAGCATTAATGTATACCAATGGCACACATTTCATACAGGCTCCATTTCCTGTGATGCAATGAGATCTAATCTGGGCTAGTTCACTTCAGTTATTTCCCTGTATTTGCTACATACAACAAAACACATGCATGTGCTTCTATTGTTTACACACAAAGCCTCTTTTGCCAGCACTCAACTCCCTCCCCATCGGCATAGCAGTGCTCAAATCTCAGAGTTCCCCACACCGCACCTGCATTGAAGGGGAGGCACTGCGCCCCCACACATTGTAATAGATGGGAAACATTGTTTGCTTCTCTAACTTTGTTGTAGGTGCGATCGTCAGCTTTTGTGATGGAGAAGAGATTGGGTGCTGTTCTGCTGGGGCGGGGGGGGGGGGGGCGGTCCCTGTTTCCACTAGGAGGAGGACTGTCATTGGACACTGCTAAAGCCAATAACAGTCCTGCTAGCCCCGTCCACCATCTGGAGGAAGATGACCCACTTGGTTGCCACTATCAATCTCAGATAGAAGGGATTTCACTGTGATTGAGAAAACCACAATCAGGTGATAGTTTGTGGCATTACTGTTGAGCTTCTGGGAACTTTTTTGAAATGATTCCTGAAACTTTGCATCACTTACTACTGAACCCCTCTGCACTCAGTGTCCCTTTAAGTCACAGCCAGTATTCAGCGAAATGAAAATCACACCCAACCACTTTTTCCCAGCATCCTGCACACAGGCCCACTGCTTTCAGAAAATGCCCCTGACCTGAGCTCATCATTGCGCATCCATTCCATATGCTCTTATGTGACATCACATACATCACATACAAGCACGTGGGCTGGATGTGAGAGGTGGATCAGCAGGATGAGTGTGCCAGAACAGGTAGATGTGTCTCATCTCTGCTTCCTTTCACCACTCTGCATACCACACCTCTCCTAGATGAGAAGAGGGTACAGTGGTGGAACAGATGAGCAGGAGGGTAGCAGTGGGGCAGATGTGCAGAGAGGTACAGTGGTGGAAGAGATGAGAAGGGGGCTCAGTGTTGTGGCAGAAAAGCAGAGAGGTAGCGCAGTGGGCAGATTTGAAAGGAGGTGTATTTAAGGGGCAGATGAGTAGGAGGTTACAGTGGTGGGGCAGGAGAGCAGGGAAAACAGTGGTGGGGCAGGAGATCAGGGGGAACGTAGGTGGGGCAGGAGAGCAGGGGGAACCGAGGTGGGGCAGAAGCGCAAGGGGATTCAAAGATGAGACAGATGTGCAGGAGTTAGAGTGGTGAGGCAGATGAAAAAGTAGGTTACAGTGGTAGGGCAGAGGAGCAGATGGGTTCAATGTTAGGACAGATGAGAAGGTGATTCAGTAGTGAGACAGAAGAGCACGGGGATAAGGCAGTATAGCAGATGTGAAGGGAGGTACAGTGGTGGGGCAGATGAGAAAAGGGGTACATTGATGGGGCAGATGAGCAGGGCGGTTACAGTGGTGAGACAGAAGAGCAAGGGTGTACAGTGGTGGGGCAGATGTGCAGGAGGTACAGTGGTGGGAGTGATGAGTAGGGAGTTCAGCGGTGGGACAAAAAAGCAGGGGGGTACAGTGATGGGGCAGATGAGCAGGGGGGGTTCTGTGTTGGGGTAGAGGAAAAAGAAGGTACATTGGTGGCACAGATGAGCAGGGGGTTACAGCGGTGGGGCAGAAGAGCAGGGGGAACAGAGGTGGGGCAGATGTGCAGGAGGTACAGAGGTGGGGCAGATGAGAAGATAAGTTCAGCGTTAGGACAAATGAGAAGATGGTTTAGTGGTGGAGCAGATGTGCATGGAGATACGGTGGTGGGGCAGATGAGAAAACTGAAACATTTGTGGGGCATATAAGCAGAGGGTTACAGTGGTGGGATAGAAGAGCAGGGTGATATAGTGGTGAGGCAGATGTACAGGGGGTTACAGTGGTGGGACAGATAAGCAAGAAGGTATAGAGGTTTGGCAGATGTGCAGGGTAGTACAGTGGTGGGGCAGATGTGCAGTGGTGGGGCAGATGAGCAGGGGGGTACAGTGGTGGGGCAGATGAGCAGGGGGTACAGTGGTGAAACAGATGTGCAGGGTAGTACAGTGGTGGGGCAGATGTGCAGGGTAGTACAGTGGTCTGAGGTGTGGAGTTGCATGAATTGGGGCTGATCTGAGGTGTGAGAGTGCAGGATGTTAATTTCTCACTACTAAAGTACTTGACAGCATTTACTTTATACAAATCCTTTTTGTGATTGAGATTGTGAAGTTGCCGTTTTTTTTTGTTATAAAATCGTTAGGATTGTTCTCTTTCAGGTTGCTAATGAATGCAGCTTTGCCCTTCCTGGTAATGGGGAAAATGAGACAGTGAGATCCACTGCCCCAGACAGACAAAAGAGGCCTTATGCGCGTACACACAACCTGACTTTTCGACAGACAAGGTCCGACGGTCTTCCTGATGGACTTTCGGCGGAGGTCCGACAGACTTTCTGAACGAACGGACTTGGCCACACACGACCGGACTAAGTCCGTTCGAAAGTCCGTTAGTTTTGAACGTGATGAAGTAAACAGGACTTAACAAGGAAGTTCAATAACCAGTAGCCAATAGCTGCCCTTGCGTCGTATCTGATCCGTTAGACTAGCACACAGACTAATGGTTTTCCCGATTTTTAGTCTGTCGGACTTGAGTCCGTTGGATAGATTTAAAACATGTTTTATTTCTAGGTCCGTCATACTTTAGAAAAAAAAAGTCTGCTGGAGCCCACACACGATCGAATTGTCTGATGGATACCGGTCCGCTGGACCAAGTCTGCTGGAAAGTCCGGTAGTGTGTACGCAGCATTATTGTTACTATTTTACAACTGAAAACTATCTTTCAAATCACAAAAGCGTAATGCATGTTTTTTTTTTTCAGTGCACCATTTGCTAATTTACAGTTGAGAATGTATTACATTCAAAATAAATACATTGCATTTACTGTACACATATTATTTTATAATTTTTTAGGTATTTTAACTGTAAAATTAATTCACAAATATTATGACACAGGTTAATGTTCCTTCCAATATAAATAATAGTGAGTTATATTAAGGAGACTAATAGAGACAGAAGGAAACAGAACCATTTGAAAGCTGAATTTCAAAAGGGGCATAACATGCTATATGTAACCTGCCCTGTAAGTAGCTGTATTATACCATTATTAATGATATCATAACACTGCCAGTCTCATTTTTAGCATACATTATAATAAAATCAATATAAAAGTCATTCTTCCATACAGCTTATCACCTAAAATAAAACTAACTTTAGGCTGGTGTTAACTGCGAGTATTAACTGGGGTCAATAAAAAAAATCAGGAAGGGAGCCATTTAAGGTGGTGAATAAATATAATCTTTTGCCTCACACTGATTTCCAGATGTTTGGCTCTTATCCATTTTTATACTACACCTTATCCATTTATCTCTAGATTCTTAAACTGGTACTAAAGTCTAAACATTTTTCACCTTAATGCATTCTCTGCATTAGGTAAAGAAACACCCCACTACCTGTTCCACCCACTCTGTCACCAAACACTTACCTTTAATTTTTGGGGGGCAGACAACCACCCTCCTGTTAGGCCGGCACTTACCCCATCTAAGTGGCAGGCTGCGGGTAGTGGCTCTGGTGTCCTCTGCTCCAGCATGGCGGACCTAAGCTAAGTGTCTGTTGGTAGGCTGCTGGCAGCGGCTCTGGTGTCCTCATCTCCAGCTCGGCGGCTTTTGCCGTGCATCTCCTCTTGCCTCCTCCTAGGCGCTAGGCATCCAATAGGATTGCCTGACATTTTGGCCAATCTCATGACCCGCTTCCTGATTGGCAGGGAGGAGATTTAGTATGAAATTGTTATTCATTCGCTATTGTTACACAACTGGGTGGGATCGAGCCCACCCTTTTTTGAGGGATATAAGAGCCTCTGGCTTTAATCACATACTTTAAAAAAACACACCCGCCATGGGAATCCATAGTCCAGTGCCATGTATGAAGATCAGGGGGCCGGACACATGGATGGGGGGGTGGTTCCTGTGTGTGATGTCTCTGGCTTCAGCACCCCCCCCCCCCCCACACTTCCTGCTTTCACAGGAGGAACTGAGGGCAGTGGAGCCATAGGCTTACCAGCACTGTGTGTGTCTATGGACATGTAGAGCCTGGCTTAGAAGCACACACACACGGGTGCCTCCTTAGCACCCGGCTTGGTACAGGAGACAACAGTGCTGGCAGAGACTGCCAGAAGAGGAGGTAAGTGATATTTTGTGCAATATTGTTACACAGAGCAGGTAAGTATAACATATTTTTTATTTTAAAAATAAAAGTATCACTTTAAAGGATAGGTCCACCTTTTGAACATGTTACATGTATACCTGTGTTTAGGGTATAACATGTAACATGTTCTAGCAGATACCCCCCTTGTCCTACCATTCCCTGTGACGGCAGGTGGGGGTTCCTCCCCCCTCCAGTCACTTTCACATTTGAAATTGGCATGGCTGTGTGGGCTTCGGCCCACACAGTCATGTCATTCATTCATTCACAGGGACCAGTGAATGAATAAACAGATACTGTTTACCACCATGGTAGATGGCTTGTAGTTCTCAAAGGACTGCGAGTGTACTGACCAATGCACTCGTAGTTCATTCACATTGCCTACAGCTCTGAAGATGACAGGTCTTACAGAGGTATGGGCTCCAAGCTGTGGGCAGCATCTGCAGGAGCCTGACATTGTACCCACGATCCATTGATCGTAGGTATAATACTTTGCAGGTTCCTATAGAAAAAAATATCTGCACATTTTTTTTTACCTGCAAACATATGCGCATTTGTTATTTTATAGTTAAATGTAAACTTAGTTTTTAATTTGACAAAGGTGCATAACATGCATTATATAGCTTGTTTTGTATGCAGTGATATGTTACCACTATTAGTGCTATTATCACATATTCATGTTATTTTTATTGACCCTTATGATAAAATCAACATCAAGGTCAATTCACAAAGATTACCAAAAATATTACTTGAAATAACACTAACTTTTTGTTGTTCTCCTTTTGGGCTATGGCTGTGGGTTATGGGCCAATTGTGATGACATCAGATGACCTTAGACCTCTGGAGTATAGGGGAAATTAGTCTGCAGGGACTGGCCTAGCAGCATAGCCTGCAGGAGTGAAGGCTCTGGTAAGCAAAATAAGGATTACCTATTTTTAGTGGCATTTCTCTTTGTGAAAAAAAAAACCTTTATGAGATAGAATAAGTAGTGGTGGTAAAATAACAAATTTATCTGGGTGAATTGAGACCCATACAGGATAAAATAACAGTCCATGTGAAAAATTAGGTTTTTGCAGTCAAAAGACAATTTAAGACAACAAAATAACAATTGAACCCCTATGTGATATTTATGTTTGTAAATTAAATTTTTTAGGAGCAAATAATCATGAGATAAAATCATAATTAATTGAGCCGAAACACCCTGTTACAAAAAAGATCTGAATTAAAAGTGTCCAGGAAGAAATCTGCATCTTCGCGTCTAAACGTATTGGTTGTTATGGGGTCACCCAGACAATTTTCTTATGCATTCATCTCCTAAGGAGTGACACAGGAAAAATTCAGACATGATTATTCATCTTGTTACTGCTTGGTCTTCTGCACGCAGCTCACAGGAAGCGTGATAAAATAGTGCATATGTGTGCATTTTTTAGCATTTAGCTTTGACCAGCAGATTGTGTTGCCTCTCAAGGGATCAGCAATAGCTAGCAAGCACTAGTAATCAGTGATCCCTTAACTGCTGCTGTGTGAATGACTTTACTGCCTCATGTTCGAAGCAGAACGTAGCAAAAGCAAAATCATTTTCTATGAGTGAGCCCTTAGGGTTTAACCTGCACCTGTTCATTTGTAGACATATCCTCTAAACATGGAGTATAACCAGGCTACAGCCTGGTACAGACAGATGCTGATGTGCATATATTCAAAGGCAGTAGATGGATTTACCACTGTAAATGTCACTAAATGACAACTTATTTTGTAAGATCTTATGCCTGCAAATAACAGAGGACTATGAGAATGGGCTATTCATGTCAATATGAAGTTTAAATCATAATGTTCTGGGTCGATATTAGCTTTTTTTGTATTTATGCACATAGCCATGATTGACATCTATGGGGATGGTGTAGTGTTATAAATAGAGGAACAGAGCCCACCTGACTCCACCCCTGGGGAAGTCATGTGTGCTGTGATGCAACACGTTTGGGGAGAGCCAGGTGATGTCACTTTTATGTCATGGCCAGAACGATAGTTCCATAGTGGAATACACTGCACTTGCTGTGCTTGTTTTACTCCACTAAATGTGAGTGTAAAATTGTATATTGATTCTTAATAAAGTATAAAAATGGAGTCACACAATGAAGAGTCTTTTTACCTATATATGATTATGCCATGGGAGATATCTGGAGATGCGAAATGGGAGCGATATGAGAGACTCTAGCACCTAAGGAGAAGTGTGTTAACAAGCTCGTGTGAGCTAGATGAGAATATACAGTATATCAAATTTAGAGGTGAGCAGCCACCTATACAGTAGTTTGAAACACGTGGCGGATGTTATCCTCCCTTGGATATCTTGGTTGTCACATGGGATCAGCTTTGAAGCAGAAGGAAAACCTACAGTATGATTTATAAATTTATATCTGCTATATGTGATTGTATACATCACAGTGTGATTTTTACACAATTGCACAGCAGGTGTTACCTTAACCTACGATTCTCTGTTTGAAAGAGTTTCGTATTTTGTTTGCACTAGCACTGGGAGCACCTTTATGTGTAGTTTACACTTCTTTTATATATATATGTATTGATGACACTATTTTTATATTGATGTTATTTGGAAAAGACAATGCATAATAAACCTTTTCACACATAGGAATAATTAAGCACCACTGGATACCATTCATGCATTTAAGTTAATTATATTAATTTATATTCATTTACTTTAATACACATACCAACATAAGCAAAGTGCCACGTTTATATTTACTTTCCAGGAAATATGTTACATATTTTCGAGTTTTGCCCTGTCTTGGATTTCATTTGGACACGAGTGCACAAAACTACTCAAAATATTACCAACCAAGTAATACCTAAATCGCTCTCTTCTTCCTCTTGCACCTTAACTCCTTTCCCACCAAAATGCATAAATCCTTAGTGCTCAGACATTGCATCCCTGCAATGTGGAAATCCACGTCCCCACCCTCTGTCCAACAATGGATTAGGAAAGTGGAAGACATAATGATACTGGAAAATCTTACCAGTGACCTGAAAAACATTCACTCCAAATTCAATGCCACATGGCAATATTGGCTTCAATTTTATTACACAGACAATCTCAACAGTTTGCTAGTTGACTGACTCCCTGGTGTTTATCACTACAATCTGGATCATAGAGCCACTTGTAGAAGTCACCCACAGAGGTCAGGCAGTCTTAGACCCTCCACCAGAAGCACCCTGCTGCCCTCCCTCTATCTGCTTACAGTTTTATATCTTAGATTCCTTTCCCTAATTCTTCTGACTTTTCATATTTCTTTATCCTACTTTACTACTACCCAATTTCACCATGCTCTTCTACCTATTATATTCATCTTCACTTCATAATATTCTGAATCTCCAGTTGGCCATGGATGACCACCTGACTACCTAGTCATACAATGACACTGGAATTTCTGTTTTCTCTCTGGCTCATATTGTTTCTACTTGTAAAAACCATTATAAATTGAACTTCTCCAAGTGTGAGCTGCTTCAGGTACCTCAGATACTTTATGATGCCGTATTATAACTTGTATTGCTTTTTTGTCTGAAATGCTAATTTTCTTGAACTAGATGGACATTTTTAAATAAAGAATGCATAAAAAAGAGAATTTTTGCAAGCCCCTGTGTCTCTGGGGGTCTCAAGTACCATTCAAAAAAGTGAATGAATAGGAAAAAAGCTAGGAGGTGGAATGCCTGATTTAGTCATATGGCTGGCCTCTCCCCCAATCACACAGTGTTAAGCAGAGAAAACTCTGGAGGACACATCAGGCTGTACATGACAGCCTGCATTTTATGAATGGGATGTAAAATGTAGACCTCACTGTGGAGTAACAGTGTACTTGTCCAGTGGCAAGAGTATAGTGTCATCTGCTCTACTCTCTAAATAGCTCCCAAAGTGTCTTCTTATTCATATTGCAGATCATACATGTTCTACACACAGCACCATCTTTTGGCCTAAGCAGGAGATTCATGTTCATAGAAAGAAAGGGATGCCACATTTAATCAGATTTGTTTGACTCAGAGCTACCCAAATTAACAGACATGCCACATGTTTTAACTTTTTAGAGTCACGTGGACCAACAAGCAGTCGGGGAGATTTACTAAAACTGATGCACTCAGAATCTGGTGTAGCTGTGCATGGTAGCCAACTTCAGCTTGTTAAATTAAACTTTGACAATAAAACCTGGTAACTGATTGGTTTCTATGCAGAGCTGCACCAGATTTGGCACACTCCAGTTTTAGTAAATAACCCCCAGTGTTTTGACACATAGGGCGTTATTTACTAAAACTGGAGAGTGGAAAATCTGATCCAGCTCTGCATAGAAATCAGCTTCCATGTTTTATTGCCAAAGCATAATTGAACAAACTGAAGTTTGAAGATGATTCGCTACCAAGCACAGCTGCACCAGATTTTGAGTGTACCAGTTTTAGTAAAACTACCCCATAGGGGTTGACTTGCAACTAATAAAGACTAGCGTTATATGTTCTAGTTCAATTCAAAACTCACTTTCAAATATAATTTTTTTCCCCAAATGCAAATTATCCCAGGTCAAATTGCCTTGGAAAGCATTGATGAGAGTGAACATAGTTACAAAATAATGGTTTGTCTGTGACCGCGTAGAAATCAGTTTTGTGACTTTAAATATCCTGCTGTTCTATAAGGAACATGATTGAGTATGAATCAAACAGGCAGATCTAGCATATTGGGGGAATATTAAACAGGAGTTTAGAACTAACAAAGCAATTTTTAGAAAGTAAGAAGAGCACATAGCACAGAACACTGACTTACTAACGCTGCCAAATTGAGAATGTGACATTTAGAGTTGGAGCAAAGTTTTTCTCTCTTTAGGGATATTCTTCAGTAATATATTCCTAGCATTGGTTCTGGTCCTATCTTTGTGAATTTTTGGAGTATTGTCTTATGCTGTACTTTGTCCATATTGACGAGCTGCTTACAGAGCCTTCTAAAATGTCCTGGTGCATGCTTATACAACAACAGTGTGTAACACATTTGTTTTAGACTAGACGGGAAAAAACAGCTATGCTGACACAGCTCTATGGCTACACTTGTTGAACATCTTCCCTAAATTTGAAAGTTGCATCAGATGTAGTTGTCATGCTTGTGATATGAACGTAATGCAAAACCTAAAATGCAAATAAGATGGAAAACTTAAAGTGGTTGTAAAGACATAAAGTTTTGTACCTTAATGCATCATTGCATCCTCTGCATTAAGGAAAAAATACTTCTATTATCCCTTGTTGTGCGCACTCCTGTTGCACGGTGCCTTGCTCGAGAAACGCATTTGCAGTGAAGGTTGCCAACATTTTGGAATGTCAAAAAACGCATATGTCATAAAAATACATTGAATCCAATCGGGCTGTTCAAACCTGTGTGCTGTACTGGTAAAAATTAAGCATGTCTGATTTTCTGTGCATTTTTACTCGCTATGATTCCCAAAAGAATAATGAAAATGCATCAATTTGCGCGTGTTAAAAAAACGAAAGAAAAAACTAACAAAAGTGGACATGGATAGATGTGAACCTGGACTAAATGTTATTGCATAAAGTAAAAATGTATTCACTTTGAATGTCTATTTTTTGTGTAGGAAAAAACAGGATTTTTGCTTACATTTTGTATTCAAAATGAATACAACTTCACCTTTTCACCTGTTGTGTGCTAAATGTGTTGTAATAAAAAGGCTACAAGAAGTTGCTGCAATTGGACCAGTAAAAGAAGAAGAAAATCTGCGGAATAGAGCCACTGTGTTTTGAAATGACTGTAGTAAAGAATAGAGGTATGAAGTTGGTGTAACATGGGTTGGTTGTGATAGAGAACAGCTGTATGAAGAACCTAAGTATTAAGACTCTTTTAACTAGAAAACAATGGTACGCTGTCACTATATTTTGAAAGAAAGTCATGAGCTCCATGGCATCTACAGCGCTCATAACATCTGCCGCGTATGAAAGCTGCCAAACCATGCCATGAAATAAACTATAAAATATAACACAATACATATAGCAAATAATAACTAGAAATCATAAATGAAAAAAAAACTGAACGTACACAAGAGTCTCAATGTAAATGGGTAGCCCAACACTAAATATTGAACAACTAAGATCCTGTAGAATCCTAAGGGTGATGTCAGAAGAAGGGTGGATCCTGGCCTTGCAGCCGCACAACCCAGCTTGTCTGCTGTCCTTTACCAACCTGTTGTGCTGCTGGCACTGTGCTACCACTGGATCATCTGTGCTTTCTACCGAGGCACGGATGTCTAACTCAGATTTTGCTGGCTTCCTTATCGCGTATGATATTTCAGCAACATTCCACTATCTATTTGTCATACTTACCCTTTTGAGTGTATCCTTTATACATTTTCTCGTTTTTACCTACTATATTATGCAGGTTTTGTGCTGTGTCTTTTTCTCCCCCATTAGTTACTATATTTTTGACTGATTGTAGTGAAAAGTGGTATAGAATTGTATATTAGGCCAGTTTTACTGCCTCCTGGGTATTATCTGCTGTGCTAGCTTTAGCAGAACAACAGTCATTATTTGCAGATTATGATGACATCTTGACCAGTACAAGTTCTCTAAAATGAAATGCAAGCTGGTAAACAACTATTTTATGTAGCATTTTGAATACCAGTACAGGCACCGTACAGAGATTTACCATTATAATGTGTCAACACATCTACATATGCTTTCTCAGCATATGTACTCTTTAATGGTAATCTTGATTTTTATGTAAGGTTGCAAGAGTCAGAAGCTGGAAATCAGTTTAATTACATTACATGGAGGTTGCCAGTATTTTGCATAATGGCTCTGACTACCAAAAGCAAGAATTCAGCATCTGTTGCTTTCATCATTTTTTTTCTCAGCATGAATTCATTTTGCCCATTTTTTTCAGAGGTCAGAGCTACTTTCAGTGCTCAAATGCTGCCATCAACTTGCCAAAAGGCACAATGTACATAATAACAGAAATGGACCCTGTTGAACAAGCATGCACATAGCCATGCCTTATAAAATTGTGTTTCTTTGCAGAAGACTAGAAAGCTGAAAGCTGCTGCTAATTTTTACAGCAGTGTGCTGGGAGCTAGATTGTACTGTAATGTAATTCACAAATTCTGTCACTGACAGATGACATGTCTTTTATAAACCTTTGCTGCTGGGCTGTTTTTGTTATTAGGAGTAATGCAGTGGAGGCTATATATGCAGGCGTTTTTTTTTTTTTTTAGGAAAACCACTGTAGGTACGGGCATACATTTTGTTGCTCAACTCAAAATTGAACTAGGCAATGAAAGTGGCAAGTGATTGTTTTATACTTCTATACATTTGATAGTCCCATATGTGACAAGTTCAAACAAATATGTAAATAAGAAATTACTTTTTATATGCTGCTTTTGTCCTGTACTGCTAGAAACAAATTATGTTATTTAAATTCTTTCTTGTCCATATGTGCCTAAATATATTTCTTTAAATACCAGCAAGTTCCTAAGTATGACCTAGTATACAGCTTCTTACCCCTTCTTACATACTACTAACCTCTGAATGCTGTGTTACATTCTATTGCTCTTTGAACTGACCCCTGCACTCTTTGTCATTTACTCTTGACCCCTGCACTCTGTGTTACTTATTCTTGACCCCTGGACTCTGCATTACCTATTCCTGACCATTGCACTGTACATTACATACTACTTAACTCTTTGTTACACACTACTGACCCCGCAATGTGTGTTAGTACATACTACTGATCTCTGAACTTTGTGTTACTCACTACTAACCCCTGCACTCTGTGTTACTTGCTGCTAACCCCCTTACGTACTACTGTCCTCTGAACTCTGTGTTACTTGTGACTCTTGCATTATGCATTAAATGCTAACGAACAATGTATGTTATTTACTCTTGACTCTTGCAAAGTCCTGACGAAAATGTAAACTGAATGCAGCCAGCCAGGCCAGAACTTACTGCAGACATCCAGTCTGAAACTAAGCTGAACCAGCCAGGCCAAAACTCAAACCAATCAGCAAACCAATCAAACAGAGCTCAATCCAGCCAACCAGCCATCCAGATCAGAACTTATCCCAGCCAGCCAGACCAGAACTCAGCTCAGTCAGCAAGACCAGAACATAGCCCAGCCAGCCAGGCCAGAACTCAAACCATTCAGCCGGGTCAGAATTCAGCTCAGCTAGCCAGGCCAAAACTCAAACCAGAGAGCAAGTTGGGATGACCTTTGTGTTTGGGTCAACCATGAGCTCTACCCGAACTCAAGTGCCGCACATTTCAGAAAAACTAGTGTGATCATTTGCCACAAGCAATTACCATACTATTCATGCACTTCTTGGCCTTTGAATTGAGGTCAGGTGTCTTAGAAAAGCCAATATTAACGGCTTTTTTTATGTGCCTCGCTATAAAAATCAGGGTTTCCAGCAGCGCAATAGAGATGTAAAGGCAGTCATTCATGGAATGAAATTTGGGCAGGTCTGAATCGAATTTTGATCCACGTATGGGCAGACTGGTTGTACACAAGTCGTTCTATCGATTGACTTGTGTACAACTAACTTTTTTTGTAACTGCTGACTTTTAATAAACGTACAAATGAGTGGAATCCGCTTTGAAGTACCTGTAAACTGTGCATGCAGTCAGTACAAAAGTTTTGCTTCTTTTTTCATTAAAATAATATACTTTATTTTTTTTATTTTTTTATTAAAAGCTGCCTGGTGTCAGTTCTGTAAAAAAATGTGGTTAAATGTGTATGGAGTCAGTACAATATTTAGTGGTCTTTTCGTGAAAGAAAATACACTCTAAAGTAGGCACAGTATACTGTACTGGTGCCCACAGTGCCACCCTGTGATGACCCTATTTACTTAGTCTACACTCTAAGGCCCATTTCACACAGGCTGTCCGATTAGGTCCACTTGTTAGTTTTTCAGGCAACCTGATTGGACCCTCCATTCACCCCTATGGAGCAGTGGATGTCAGCGGTGATATGTCTGCTTATATCCTCCGCTATCCGATCCGATCCTGTCGGCAAAATCCAGACGAATGGTAGTCCTATTTCCCATCCTTCTGGTGGATCGGATATGATTGGATGAAAACAGACAGGCAGTCCATTTTCACCTGATTTCCCCACAGAGGAGAGTGGGAATGTGTCCATCCCCACTCTTCACAGTGAGTAGAGCGACCCGTTATCTGCCTGCTCAGCAAGGATCAGCCGAGCCATCCTTTGCTGAGCAAGTGGATTCTGTCCCACGGAGGAGCCCGCGAGAAAGGGGCCTAAAGTTGTTTTTTAAATTAAGTACTTAATTACTATGTATGGAATCGGTAAAACATTTTTTTGCCCTTTTCTGTAAAATAATTACACTGTAAAGTTTATGCCCTCATCAACCCTTTCACTGTCACTGATGGTAGGCTTACATTGACAGCAGTGCTGGCTTTTAAAACATACTTACAGGTGCTATAGGAGGTGGGACTGTGTCAAGCTGACTGTTGGTTTTCAGGTGAAAGTTGGGGGGGCTGTTAAGGCACAGACAGACATTGGAGGAGCCTGGTGGGTATTGCTGGGTAGAGCGGAGGGAAACAATTGAATGTCCGTTCTCTGTTCTGCCAACCAGTGAATGAACACGAAGCAACACGTACTAAGTCACTTCCAGGTTCAGCTCTGTTATTCTCTGGCAACTATAGCTAGGAGTATAGCTATAGCAAGGGTTTCCTACTTAATTTATTCTTCCAAATGGTAACAGGCTACATCAACCGAGAAACATAATTGTTCAAGTATATGTGTTCCAAAGGAGTGTTGCCTCCAGTAGCAAGTTTGTCCTGACTTTCTTGCACACTCCAACTGAATTATTAGATGCTGAGAGATCCCACTTGCATTTAAGCTCCCGTGGCCTTTCGGTCAGGTACCAAACCTAAGGTAATGTACTAAGATGAATTGCACTAAGGGCACAGTATAAACCCGTTCAGGCAATACCTTGGGACCATTTGTGCCAGTTTTGCATATTTAAAGTGGTTGTAAACCCTTACAACACACTTTGACCTACAGGTAAGCCTAGATTAAGGCTTACCTGTAGGTTCAAGAAATATCTCCTAAACCGTGTAGGTAGATATTTGCCGAAAGACAGGCACCGCTGTCTACGGCGCATGCGCCATAGACAGCGGCGCAGTGAGCGCGGCACCATCAAGGACGAAGATGCCGCACGTGGCGGCTCCCTTGCGCATGTGCGGGAGTGACGGCTTCGCCGAATGACAGCGGCGGAGCAGCGAGACCCACCGAGAAGATGGATGCGCCAGACTACAGGGGACAGTGGTGACTTCGCTGGCTCCTGTGTCAGGTAAGTGACACATAATGGACTACTATGCAATGCATAGTAGTCCATTATGCTTTGCCTTTGCATGGAATGAAAGAGGAAGTAAACTCATCAGGGTTTACTTCCTCTTTAATGTTATTTGTTGACTGGTAAAAAAGGAACATAGCATATTATTAAGCAACTGATATGACAGATGACAAAATTGATTTAACAAATGCAGCTTTAGCAGGTACATTTTTGTGTGCATGATTGAAAATCACAATTCTGTTCTTTGTTGTGCCTTTGTTTTGTGAGTCAACTGGCTTCAACATCAGAAAAAAATTAGTTTTATAGAGGCGAGATATATGCCAGAAATGTATATGATATTTATTGCTTTTAATATATTTTTTTACTCAAAGCCTAACTCTAGCCAAAACTTTTTTTTGTTTCGGAAGCATTGGTGAGGTGTTCTAGACAGGTAAATGAAGCAATGACTGATAAAAGCAGAGGTAACAGACCACTGATCAGGATAACCATATACAAGTTGAGTACAAATTCAATTAAAACAAAACTCAAGAATAACCTATGACATGAGCAGCCAGAGATTGTTCCATAAAGCACATGCCTGATTAGGGTACAGGTATATGTTGCAGAGACCTGAGCAACAGTGCTAAGTAGCAAACACTATGGGGGGTTATTTACGAAAGGCAAATCCACTTTGCACTGAAAGTGCACTTGGAAGTGCAGTCTCTCTAAATCCAAGGGGTAGATCTGAAATGGGGCCAAACATGTGCAAGCTAAAATGCTGTTTTTTATTTTCCTTGCATGTCCCCCTCGGATCTACAGTGATTGCACTTGCAAGTGCACTTTCAGTGCAAAGTGGATTTTCCTTTAGTAAATAACCCCCTATGGGGTAGATTTACTAAGACTAAGTGCAGCTCTGCATAGAAACCAATCAGCTTCCATTTTTTTTTCAAAGCCAAAAAAAAAAGCTGAAGTTAGAAGTTGATTGGCTACTATACACAGCTGCACCACGTTTTGCACTCTCCAGTTTTAGTAAATCAACCCCAATATGACAAGACTTTAGTATGATTGTTACAGCTACTGGCAAAGATGAACCATTTCAAATTCAGATGAATAGTTTAAAGCCACTAGTGTGTAGACTTTGACTGGATTTCACAGCCATTAACAAACTGTTTTTTTTCCTACCCCATGTATGCTTCCCGACATATGTTCAATTCTTAAAGGGAAACAATCAATATGACTGGCGTCTGTTGTTTTTTTCATAACTACTAAAAGGATTTCACTTTTTTGTAGATGTTAATTGTAATAACCCTCTTAACAATCTTGTAGCTATACCATAGGATGCACTTCTGTGGACCCGTAGAGAGTTTTCATAAAATGCAGATACTGAGACTTAGGCTGCTTTCACACTGGGGTATTGGTGGAATCTGCGGTAAAGGGATTCTATTTTTAGCTGTGATTTACCGTCGTTTTTGCAGAGGTTTCCGGCCGCTATCGGGGTGCTTTTAACCCCCGCTAGCAGCTGAAAAAGGGTTAAAATGACCCGCAAAGCTTTACTGCTGCTTTGTCGACGCTTCGGCGGCACTGCCCATTCATGGGCAGGGGTGCTTTAGGAGCTCCTTCACCGCTCCAAAGATGCTGCTTGCAGGAGTTTTTTCAAAGTTCTGCCAGCGCATCGCCTCAGCGTGAAAGCACTCGGGCCTTTCACACTGAGACTGCAGGGGAGCCATTTTTCAGGCGCTTTACATGTACTATTTTTAGCACAAAAGCACCTGAAAAATGCCTCAGTGTTAAAGGGGTCTAATGAACATATAACAATGAACATATAAAGTGCATAAAGTTATTCTATGTCACAGAGATTCTGTTCTGGGCATACACAGGTTTATGTGCTTTACCATACTTCACTTAACCCCCCTGACGGTATTCCCGAGTCTGACTCGGGGTGGATTTTTCATACCAAAAGCGGTATCCCCGAGTCAGACTCGGGACAGCGTCGCTGGATCCAGGAGGAGGTTTACTTACCTTCTCCTTCGGATCCAGCGTTGTCTCCCCGCTGTACGAGCGAGCCGTGTCTCGCTCGATGCATCACATCGCCGATCTCCGTGCCCTGCGAGCGTTGCGACGCACGGGCACGGAGATCGGCGCCAAATTCAAAAAGTGAAACAAACAGTATACATACAGTATAATGTAATCTTACAGATTACATTGCTGTATGTAAATATTTCACATCCCCGTTGTCCCTAGTGGTCTGCCCAGTGTCCTGCATGCAGTTTTATATAATAAAAACTGTTCTTTATGTCTGGAAACTGGAGATTGCCCATAGCAACCAAAACTGTCACTGTACATCAAAAATTATTTTAGACCAGCTAGAAAACAGCGATAATAAATTAGAATCACTCGCAGAATTGAGCGATAGCGATTTGTGGGGAGATCCGTCATCAAATACTGAAAAGTAATGACAGTGACAATTCTGCAACTGAGCAAATTTCAGTGTTTTTGATTTGATTACATTATTGAATAATTTTTATTATTGTTATATTATTATTTGGTACAATTATTTATAATTATTTATTATATTATAATTTATGATTTAATTTTTCAAACTTTATCATACCCGGGATGTCTGCTAGACTCTGGTTTGGACAGATTTAAGAGAGTTATTCCTAAGAATTGCAGGACTACAATATAAAACGCCAAATTTTCATGCAAAATAATGGTACCGCTTTTAGCACCTAAAATCCGAAATAATCGTACCGCCAGGGAGGTTAAGCCTTAATAAAGTGATGGAACCTGCCATTCCAGTTAGAAACAACATTCAATATAAATATTTGCAATACAAGTTAAAGTGTTTATTTCAAATACATGTCACATACATGTAATCCCTGTATAGGGAGCACCTAAATACAGAGTGAATTTACTCAGAATTCAAATCGTTATTTTATAAAACAAATCGGCTGAATTGGCCAATTAAAACTTTAAAATGTGTTCACAGATCTACCTGAAGTACTTCAGTAAAAAATTAAAATACTGTGGAGGATAAGTAGCCCGAGAATCTCTATATGCGTGACCACACTAACAACTCATAGAGAGAGCACTGGTAAATGAGCACATCAAGACTAAATGAAATTTACAGTCACTGAACAATCAGCCCTTTAGAGTTTCATTGCATATTAATGAACGTGTTGCCTTATTTTGAACTGGTCTAAGTGAAAATTACAACAATTTGCCTTCCTTACAAACCTTCCTTATAATCCTTACAAACGAAAGATGAAAAACTTGCCAGTATCAGGATTTAGGATTACTGCACCTTAAAGTGGTTGTTCAGTGAGATCTAAAAAAAAAAAGCCAGCAGCTACAAAAACTGAAGCTGACTTTTATGCCGCATACACGTGACCGGATCAGTCCGTCAGACAGTCCGATCGTGTGTGGGCTAGTCCGACCATTTTTTATAAAAAAAATCAGACAGACCTAGAAATAGAATATGTTTCAAAACTATCCGACGGACTCAAGTCCGACGGACTAAAAATCGTGAAAACCGTTCGTCTGTGTGCTAGTCCGACGGACCAAAAACGACGCTAGGGCAGCTACTGGCTACTGAACGTCCTTGTTTAGTCCTGTTTATGTCATCACATTCAAAACTTTCGACCGGACTTAGTCTGTTCGTGTGTGGCTAAGTCTGTTCATTCGGAAAGTCCTTCGGACTTCCTCTGAAAGTCCATCGGGAAGACCGTCGGGCCTAGTCCGTTGAAAGGTCCGGTCGTGTGTACGCGGCATTAGGCTACTTTCACACTGGGGCGAGTGGGCGCCGGCAGTAAATTTGTAGCGCCGCTTTATGGTTGTTTTAGCGGTGCTATTCGACCGCTAAAAGGGCCGGATTTGCCACAAGGCCACCGAGGCCAGGCCTCGGGGCAGCAGTGGTGCAGGGGAGGCGCCACATGCGCTGTCCGCAAATCGGCGCTGAAAATCCCCACTGTCCTTCACAGACAGTCATCAGACAGCCAGCATGAGCAGCACGCACACGCAGTGCTAGTGCTGTTTTTATTTGATCAAAGAGCGGGCCGCTGGTGGGCGGGGCCTTGAGCTCCACTGACGCTTTGGCCCCGCCCCTTGCTAAGCTGCCTGCAAGCAAGCGTGATTGGACGCGGAGGAATAGAGGCCTCGTAGGAGGAGTCTGACCGTGGCGTGGAGTGGAGTGGGGTCAAGTTAAACTAGCAGCAGCAGTGTGGAGGAATTGATCAGGTTCGGAGCTGAGCTGGCCAGTAGGACAAGGTAGGTCTTCTTTCTCCTCCCCTGTCTCCCGCACCCCATGTGTAGTACTGGAAAAGTAGAAAGTTTTAAAATGTAATGGGCACACTGGCAGCATATGATCTGTACACTGGCAGCGTTTGATGGCAGTGTGGCAGCATTTGATGGCACAGTGGCAGCGTTTGAGGGCACAGTAGCAGTGTTTGGCACAGTGGCAACATTTGAGGGCACAGTGGCAGCGTTTGATGCTACAGTGACAGCATTTGAGGGCACAGTGGCAGCGTTTGATGGGCACAGTGGCAGTGTTTGGGCACAGTGGCAGCGTTTGAGGGCACAGTGGCAGCGGAGCATTACCCTCCTCTGCGCTGACTGTGTGGCCAGGATCGGGGGTCTCTGAGACTGTGACCAGTGACATGACTCATGACGTGAGGAGAAGAGGCAAGTCACGAGAGTCACTTAAAGCCAGTTATTTTCAGTGCTCTCGTGTGTGGAGATTTGTTTTTAATTGATCTAAGGGGGCCAGCAACAAATGTGTCTACAGGCAAAGGTGGACGTGGTGGTCAGTCCTCAGACATGGCATCATTTCCTCTGTTTAGTGATTTTGTCCGTCCTATTCAACCACAGCGTGCAGAGGAGGTGGTGGACTGGCTTACTAAACCTTCCTCATCCTCCTCATCCTCTGTTATGCAAGCAGAGACAAGTGTGCAGTCCCCTGAAAGCACTATTAGTGGGAAAAAAGGACATAAACTTTGTTTGGGTACAATGTCGCACGACCGCGCAATTGTCAGTTAAAGCGATGCAGTGCCAAATCGCAAAAGTGCTCATGTCTGGAAGGGGGTAAATTCTTTAAGGCCTGAAGTGGTTAAATGCAACCATATCCATTACCAAACACCCAAATATTATCTTGATGATCATAACAGTATTAGTGTTGAATGGATATAGCAAATAGTTTGCTTTAAAAACAATAATAAAAAATAAAAAAACTTCCCTTGCTCCAAATACAACAAATCCCAAAAAACTTCATTATTAATGTTATTAATGCATAGCTTGAAGAGAAAAAAGTATTAAGAAAACAGTAAAAATAACTGTGGAAGATGCTTATTGAAAAGATTTAAAAAGAAAGAGAAATTTGAAATTGACCCGGAGCAAAAATCCTATATGAATATGTATTAAACTTTGTGTGTTGAAGAAAAATCATTTTAGGAAAAAAAAAAATGAAGGAGGTCATTATTTCATGGCTTGGGGTTACTTGGCATCTCTACTGGGCTAGTAGTTGTCATAACTGACATTATCACGTTGTGCAAAAGCATTCCCATTTTAAGCATTTTCTCCATTCAAACCAGGATAGTTGTTCCTTCCGATTAACTGCACTGCAAATGAACATTTTAAACCAAAGCTGCATAATCACAATTCCAGATTCAAACGCATTCTGCCTTTTTTGTTAGATGATCATTATAAACAAGCCTTAGCTAAAGTTTGCATTCTAATAAAGACATTTCATACACAAGTTTGCATTTTAATAAACAAATCTTGAAGGCATTATTAAAACATGTTTTTAAATGCCTTCCCTTATATAGGAAATTGTTTTTTTAAACTGTAATAAGTACATAAAATGTATTTAATAAAAAAATAATAATTATGAGACATGGGAAAGAGCTTAAAGAAAACATATTTTTACCAATATGAGGGCTGCTTTCACTTTGAATGCTTGACAAGTAAATAGTTTTTTTTTTAATGAACTTATTTGCTGGAAAAATGCTCACAATTTTCTCCAATGACTATGTTGGGATTAGATAAAAATAAACATAATGACCATTTTATCGTGTCTGTTTCTCAAATCAGATGTGGAAAACGTACTAAGGATTCTGGGTATGTTTGCTGTAATTGATGCTTAAGGTACTTGGTGTCTGATTACTCTAGGCTCAGTGGATTTTAATTGCCATTTTATTAGGTTAATTAGAGGTTCTCTTGTTATCACTGTATTAACTGTAGAGTCATTGTTTGGGAACTGTGTTTGCGAGCTGGCATTGCTCTACTATCTGCCTACTCATTGGGTTGAATTCTGCCTCATATTTCTAACAGAAACAAACTTTAAAAACTATATATATATATTACATCTTATCCCTTGTAGATGTGGTGGCTGCATTCCTTTTCATACGCTTTTTTCCCTTTATTTTCACACTTCCTGTCCAAGAATGACAACCCTCACTGACTGTACTGTATACATGAAGGAGTGTCTCCTCATTCCCATACATAAGAAGGAGTTTGATGCCAACATTTTGAATGTGATGTCAGCAGCCCAAGAGACTCAGAGCTGACACTTAATTGACACTCTAAAGTTTTTACACTTGCTTCTCTCCATGGCACCCGTAAAAGGTATGGTAGATGCATGGGTAAGGATGGCACCAGCTCCATTTGCTTACATAAAAGAAAAAAACAGCAGGGGGTCCACTTTGCTGCACACAAGATTTGCCCTTCACTATCAAGGTTGGAATGGCTGTCAATCTCATCCAAAATATTATTGTAGCCAATTTCCCTCTTGCTGTTTAACTACTCCAGCATTCCCCCTTCCAAGCAGAAAGCTGTGTGGTGCCTTTCTGTATCAGATCGCCAGCAGTACCGGCACCAGCTCTTAAAGCTGGCTTCCAGCTTCTTTTTCAAAGCTTACTGATCTCACAGTGATTAGGGAGCTTGCAGATTTGCCCAGCTCTGTAGCTGTGATTTTCCAACTGAACCAGGTAACACGGAGATCGACACTTCCACAAGTGTTGGTTTGCATTTGGACTTTAGAGGATGATTACTACTAAATAGAACAATGTGTGTTGCCATGAGCAGCAGTAGCAGTAATTATTTACTGTCTTCTTTTACAGGTAGGTCTTTGCTAAGTACATTTAGCATAGGGGAAGGATCACTATCATAAAGAAAGTGGAGTCTTGTCTTCATCCATGATGATGTCAAAATTGATTACCTGGGGAAAAAGAACATTTTACTTTAATTACAATATATATATGTTTAGGCAATAGAGATCTATTCTAAACGAGTTCAAGGAAGTAAAAAAAGTACAGGTAGAGTTACTTTAATCAATGTACCCTACAGGTTTTATACAAATCACTCTCTACAAATAGAGAGCAGTCTTCAGATTAATGCTATTGTTATGGCAGGTCAGTACAAGTAAATAATATTCTCAGGTGCGTGTGTTTTGGAGGAAACCTGTTATAAGAAAAAATATAGTTCCCCTCCACGGGCATGCTAATCAGAACATCCCTCTCTAATCTAAGCTGGGAGTTTGGCACTACAATTTACGAATCTGGAGAAAATATTGCACCAAATATGAACACGTCACAATAGTGCTTGAAATTCTGGAGTTGAAAGCATTGTGAAATGTGAAATAAGTTTAATTGGAAAGAAACCTTACCATGGCCGCACAGGCTGTCTTTGTTCTCCAGGGCAAGTTGGGTGGAATACACATGTCCTGGAATTTTCTGGTCTTCACAAAGGCACAACATTTATTAATCAGAAAAAAATAATAGGAAGGACTGAATTTGGGGGTCATTTATTCCCCCAGGGAATAATAATAAAATATCCTGAACTTGTGGACTTGAGTAGATTCTGACACTACAGTCAGTGTACCTTCTGCCCATTGAGACCTGAAATCATAGTGTCTGACAGAGAGAAGTCTTCCAGCACCAACTTCTTTTATAACCCTGAGATGCCACCAAGAGCCATAATGGAAGCTCATGCTGAAAGATGTGTCACAAATCATGTTCACATAAAGAGAGCAGATAAGTACATGTTGTATGAACCCTTCAGACCTAATCTCTGATTAGGACAAGAGATGAGTGACATTGAGTGTTTTTATTTTGTCTAAAGTTCACAGAAAATCATGAAATTATGGGTAGTTTTACTATTTAGTGAAATGTATTGGGGTCAATGGGAGAAGGAAAAATTAAGGTATTTTGTGGTAATTTGTTAGGAAAGTAATAGGTTTTAAATGTCTCCTGATGGTTATAGTACTATCCTAGACATGTTCCTCTGCCTAAAAGGCCTCTCATTAGCTTTATTGCTTTGTCTCATTTGTATATGCAATACTTTTTTTTTTTTTTTTTTTGCTTTTTTTCCCCACAAAAGTTACCCTTTTAATAAATGAGAAGACTTAAGTCACTAAGAAGTTGTTTGTAATGTTTATTGGGGAGAAGCTGGGGTAAGCAGGAGAACAAGTGTAATGGTGTATAATGTACTATTGTGTGTCACAAGAACATTAATTCTAGGAGTAAAAGCCATTTAACCCTCCAGGTCAAGATGCTTTGTACAATTGCAGGACAACACGTACAACCTTCTGGATTGGGACATAGAAAATATATAGTAGCCATTCGGTTTAAGTGGTGGGTGAGGCAGGTGTTGGCAGCCCTGAGGGTAGTATGTGGTTTTTGATCCCTCACCTTGTGGCTCGATCTCCATCTTGGAGCAGGCTGCTTCACAGGGTTAGTCTAAACCTGGCATTTGGGTCACAAGAGTACATTTTGGCATATGTATACAAAATGTGGCATTGAAGGGAGACACGTTGGGCTGGTGAAGTGTGGCTCATGTTCAACATTCCTGTCTTGAAATGCTATTGAATGCTAAGAGTGAGAGGTCAAGATTACAGTGTCCCTGGGCTTTCTGCATGAAAAGGTTACTGTTCAGGAATTATTGTGGTGTGGCGTGCCACTTAATATTGTTTGTGGATGCATAACCTGCCCCTAGGGGGCGATCTACCTACATGCATCCTTATATTGGAATCCAATGCTCAATGTGCTCATTGCCAGTCATTGCTTGCTGTGCTCCCTTACATTTGGGGTGAGGGCTTATCACCCCCCCCCCCAAATCTATCAGTGAAATACCCCCTTACAATGGTGGTGATTGCTCAGTGTAACTGTTTACATTGGCAGTCAGTGCACCATGTGACTTCTTATATTAGTTATCAGTGCTCAGTATTTCCCTTTACAATGGTTGTCAGTGTGCCACCTCACATTGGTAGTCAGCATGTCCTCCTTTATTAGTGGGTAGCTTGCTCCATTATTTTGATGGTCACGCTGACTGCCCCCTCCTCAAAATCAGCAACAGCATACTTATAATTGTGGTGGTGGCTGCAAAGGTAGCAGGTGACTGGGAGTGAGCAGTAAGGCTGATGGGGATGTGGCTGATGGTGGTTTTGGTTTACTGCATGCCTGTTACTGCACAGAGAATACATATGGTGTGGAAGCACTGCCCACATGAAAAAGCTAAATCTGCCTGACAATCATAATGAACCAGGAGAGATATAAAGCAGCAAAAAATGTTTCAACAAAACAAGGGACAGTAGCAGCTGCTGGTGAGGATATTTAGGAGAATTTTGGGGGTGCTCTAGCACCCAGTGATGCTATCAGTTACACATTTACCATGCTAGGGAGGAACCACTTACTTATTGTACAGTATTTAAGGAGGAGCAACGTTGTCATTCTAGACTGCTCTTCTGATTTGTACTGCAAAAACTTCTTCCTCTCTTCATCTACATTTGATAGGGGAACTCTTTTGTAGTTCACAGAAGATAACTGGAAAAATTAAAATATTGCTTTCCTTTTTAGCTTTGTGCACAGGAAGAATTTTTTCTGACCCTGCAGAAAATGAATGCAGCCACCACATCTAGGGACTGGTAACCTGTGCTATATCACATTTTTATTCTTGGGTTTAAATATACTTTATGTACCATTTGACTTCTTTCCAAAAAAGGTTTTATGAAATGAAGGGAATGACTGTACACTAATATTTCCTGTCGCAAGTGAGAACTGTCGGTGACCCATGTTTGGCGTAAATGTTATTGTCTTTGTAGGGCTTGCTTGGGGCCTGTTTACACTTCTGCGCTTAAAGGGGGGGCTGTTGTGGGAGCACAGGGCCTACCATTCTAGATATCTGACTTCAGTACCTTTTAGTTTAGACCCATTAAAAGCATTCTGTTGTGAACCTCTATTATTTTCTCATGACATAAACACCTGTATATTTAAACACCTTTTAGTGTGTTTTTTCATGTGTTTTTTTTGTTGTGCTTTTACAGTGTGAGAGATTGAATCCAATAAGTATAAGGTGTTTGGGGGAAGAGATAGCAGGAATATCTTTTTTTCTCCCCTGAAGCTGACAATCAACACATTACAGATTCATTTTTTACCTTGTCTAGTTTCAGAGAATGCGAGCAATCAGTTCAGCAGGATGTGTACTAAATGGCCTCATTCAAACAATTAGTATATATGGCCCAGGTGCTGCAACATCCCTAATTTTATTGGTATGAAGTGTATGTAATTCCACGTACACACGATTGGATTTTCAGACAACAAATGTTGGTTGTGAGTTTGTTGGCGGAAAGTCTGACCGTGTGTATGCTCCATTAAGCATTTGCTGTCAGACTTTCTGCCAACAAATGTTGGCTAGAAGGTTCTCAAATTTTTCAGCAACAAATTTTTGTTGTCGGACTTTAAGATCGTGTGTACACAAGTCCGTCACACAAAAGTCCATGCATGCTCGGAATCAATTATGAGCCGGAAACGCTTGGTCTTGTAAAACTAGCATTCGTAATGGAGATATCACGTACATCTTGTACTTGTCACTACGTTCGTAATTGTTGGCCAACATTTGTGTGACCATGTGTATGCAAGACAAGTTGGAGCCAACATCCTTCAAACAAAAATGCATGGTTTTGTTGTCGGAAAGTCCGATGGTGTGTATGGGGCATGACTCTTACTGAGTGAAACATAGAATTTATTTTTCTTGTTGAAACACAACATTGTGTGTGTGTGTGTAGAAAATCTCTTGCACTGAAAGAAAGCTCCCATATGTAGTAGCAGCTATGCTGTGGTCAAGGTTTCCTTTATAGGGCACTCCAGGATTTCAGGCTCCTAAAGTGTTCTGCAAAAAAGCTAAATGCATGTGCCCCTACCTGGAGGCAATTGGTCTCCAGATTTAAATACTGTCTTAAAGTTTTCAAACAGGTTTACCTTAAAGCCATGACAACAGTCTTGCTTGAGTGGATCTAGACAAATTGTTAAACCAAACTCCCCCCTATTTCTGGGCAGATGAACAAATGTCTAGACATTTGGTTATATGATCTCTGCAGAACGGAAGGGTCAACAAATCTGAGCTCCAGTCCTGTCTTTCAACAGAGATCATGTGACTAGCATTGGTAAGTTCTTGAAGCAGAATGTTCTCCAATGGAAATGAAAATATATTATCCATATTTTTGCTCTTTATCTATGCAAGCAGGGCCATTAACATTTGAGCATAGGTCAAGGGTGCCTATGTCCTTAAAGCAGAACTAAATCCTCCTATTTTTTTCTGCCAAGGAAGCTGCCATCTGTTTTGATCTGCAACTGCCATGGTGCTGCACACGTGATTAGTTATAACACCAGTCATTTGATAGTTTAGTAGTTTGGTTGAGAGCACAAGCATATGTGAAGTTACTTGTGAAGTAAATGTTTTTCAAACTATTAAATCGAAGGGTTTAGTAAAGTTCCACTTTCCACAAAATCCACTAAATGATTCTGTGAGATGGGAGGACATTTCATAGAATGCATTCTATCATTTCAAAAGGAACAGTAGATTTCTAATCTGAACTACAGTATGTACTAGTACTAGGGCTCCCAACTGCAAGCAGTTTCTAGCCTGTTGCAGAGTCCATTACAAAATTGAAAGAAAATTCATAAATAAGCAACTTGACTTAAGTAAAAAAGATGTAGCTGGATAGCCGTACTCCGAATTATTCAACTTTATTTAAAAAATGTAATTAAAATCATAGCATCTAGGCTGGTAAACAGACTAACTGCACAGCCGCTGACATATTTCACACTGAACACGGTGCTTAGTCATAGCTAATGAGCAGAATATACATACAGAGCTATATGCACACACACAAGCAATTAGACAAATGAATAAAATATGTGTATGACAAGATAGCAATTAAGGAAACAATTTGACTTAGTCGTACCCGTCTTAATTTTGTTATGACCCTGTAGGAGGGGCAGAGATGCAAATCATTGCATGAAAATGTTGCCATCAATGTGTCTGAGATCTAATGAGTCCAATCAACAAATTAGGTCCATGCTGTACTAACTCCAGGGCCAAATGACTAGGTAGTGCCTATACAGCAGAGACACCTCAAGTTCAAGCATAATAAGGCTGGCAGTGAAAAAATATGTTTTTTTTATTTTCGGAGTGTTCTGGTAGGGGGGTATTCCTCCTTTTGGAACACAAAAGAAGAGGGGAGATCGCTGTACTAACATGTACTGTGAGTGCCAATGTACTGTGAGTGCCCATGCACTGTGAGTACCCATGTGCTGTGAGTGCCTGTGTGCTGTGAGTACTCAATTGTTGTAAGTGCCCGTGTACTGGTACCAATGGCCAAGGGAGAGGAAGGTGGAGAGTTGTAAAAAACTATTTCAGTGACTTAAGGAATAGATTGAGGAAAAGGACCTCCAAGGTAGTTTTCTCTGAAATACTACCTGTACCTCGAGCCACACCAGAGAGGCAGCAGGAGCTCAGGGAACTGAACAAGTGGCTGAGGAACTGGTGCAGGAAAAAGGGGTTTGAGTTCCTGGAGAACTGGGCTGACTTCTCAGTCAGTTAGTAAAAAGGGGCTGCAACCTTATGGGAATGGTACAGCTCTTTTGGAAACTAAGATGCCCACAAAATTGGAGGGGCTTTTTAACTAAGTGTTGGGGGGAGGGATCAGTGAAAGCAATTGCCGACAGGGAGCAGGTGACAGAGGGTGATAGGAGAATCAACAGTGATAATAGCAGTGATAATACAACCTTAACAACTAATCCCAGCATAAATGAGTGGGCAATTCAAATTCAAAAACAAAGCCAGGAGAAACAAAGGGGGGGGGGGGGGGATAACATGCACTCATACAACATTAAGAGATATATACACAAATGCTAGGAGCCTAGCTAACAGAATAGTGGATCTGGAGCTGCTATTACACAAGGAGGATTTAGACTTTGTTGGAATTCCTGAAACTTGGTTTGACAGCTCACACGAATGGCTGGCCATTATACAGGGGTATTCCTTGTATCAAAAGGACAGGGAAGGTAGAAGAGGGGGAGGGGTGTGTTTATATGGCAAAAATGATGCAAGGGTAGTAGAGAGGAGTGACATTATGCATGGGAATAGGGGTGAGGTGGAATCAGTATGAGTAGAACTTCAAAGAGAGGAAGTAAGTGGGAAATGAATAGTGGGAGTATGCTATAGGGCACCTAACAAAGGAGAAGGTGAAACTCAAAGTAATACTTTGGTTTTCTCCCATACTCCAAATACATGCTGGTAGGTTATTTGGTCCTGATTATATCTACAGTGGTGTGAAAAAGTGCTCATTTCCTGTTCCTTTGCATGTTTGGCACACTTAAGTGTTTCGGAACATCAAACCAATTTAAACAATAGTCAAGGACAACACAAGTAATCACAAAATGCAATTTGTAAATGAAGGTGTTTATTATTAAAGGTGAAAAAAAATCCAAACCATCATGGCCCTGTGTGAAAAAGTGATTGCCCCCCTTGTTAAAACATACTATAACTGTGGTTGTCCACACCTGAGTTCAATTGCTCTAGCCACACCCAGGCCTGATTATTGCCACACCTGTTCACAATCAAGGCATCACTTAAATAGGAGCTGCTTGACACAGTAAGGTCCACCAGAAGATCCTTAAAAGCTACACATCATGCCGAGACCCAAAGAAATTCAGGAACAATTGAGAAAGAAAGTAATTGAGATCTATCAGTCTGGAAAGGGTTATAAAGCCATTTCCAAAGCTTTGGGAATCCAGCGAACCACAGTGAGAGCCATTATCCACAAATGGCGAAGACATGGAACAGTGGTGAACCTTCCCAGGAGTGGCCGGCCGCCCAAAATTACCCCAAGAGCGCAGCGACGACTCATCCAAGAGGTCACAAAAGACCCCACAACAACGTCCAAGGAACTGCAGGCCTCACTTGCCTCAGTTAAGGTCAGCGTTCATGCCTCCACCATCAGGAAAAGACTGGGCAAAAATGGCCTGCATGGCAGAGTTCCAAGGAGAAAACCACTGCTGAGCAAAAAGAACATCAAAGCTCGTCTCAATTTCTCCACAACACATCTTGATGATCCCCAAGACTTTTGGGACAACATTCTGTGGACCGATGAGACAAAAGTGGAACTCTTTGGAAGGTGTGTGTCCAAGTATATCTGGCGTAGAAGGAACACTGCATTTCATAAAAATAACATTATACCAACAGTAAAATATGGTGGTGGTAGTGTGATGGTCTGGGGCTGTTTTGCTGCTTCAGGACCTGGAAGACTTGCCGTGATAAAAGGAACTATGAATTCTGCTGTCTACCAAGAGATCCTGAAGGAGAATGTCCGACCATCTGTTCGTGTACTCAAGCTGAAAGGAACTTGGGTTCTGCAGCAGGACAATGATCCTAAACACACCAGCAAGTCCACCACCGAATGGCTGAAGAAAAACAAAATGAAGACTTTGGAGTGGCCTAGCCAAAGTCCTGACCTGAATCCTATTGAGATGTTGTGGTATGACCTTAAAAAGGCCGTTCATGCTCGAAAACCCTCTAATGTAACTGAATTAGGACAATTCTGCAAAGATGAGTGGGCCAAAATTCCTCCAGGACGCTGTAAAAGCCTCATTGCACGTTATCGCAAACGCTTGGTTGCAGTTGTTGCCGCTAAGGGTGGCCCAACCAGTTATTAGGTTTAGGGGGCAATCACTTTTTCACACAGGGCCATGATGGTTTGGATTTTTTTTCACCTTTAATAATAAACACCTTCATTTACAAATTGCATTTTGTGTTTACTTGTGTTGTCCTTGACTATTGTTTAAATTGGTTTGATGTTCCGAAACACTTAAGTGTGACAAACATGCAAAGGAACAGGAAATTAGGAAGGGGGCAAACACTTTTTCACACCACTGTATGTATGAATGTGAGTAACCTTAGATGGAAAGCTTTATAAGGCAGGCACTGATGTGAATGTACAATATATACATATGTAGAGTGCTGCGGAAATGATCTGTGCTATATAAATGCCTGTAATAAATAATAAATAAATATTTTTTATTGTGAATGGTCCAGACAACCTAATATTGACATACTCTTTACCCTCTGTGTTTGCTTTGACAAAGACAGCAAAGTAATCTGAAAATGTAATGACTGGCATGGACATGTTCAGATTATCCTTCACTGTTCACACTTTTGTATGCTTTACATCACATAAAAAAACTGTAAAATAACATGCCAGGAGAAAAACATTTCAAATTGATACATTTTCAGTAATTAATCTATTAAAACCCTAGACATTTAACTAAGTTTACTGTCAAAAAAGTTAGCAATTTTAATTATTTGGCAATCACAGTATTTTTTTTTTCATTTCTGTCTACCATTCTTGATCAATTATAAAAAGTTAAAATAAAGCAGATTCATTTAGCAGAAATAGAAAATTCCTAAATTTGGGGCAATGTTATCTCTTGGGGAGAAAACTCTAATCTGTGACCAAGAGAAGGGCCCAAAAATTCTATCAAAGTTGTTACATATTAATTTCAAACATAGTCTTTCTAGAAAAGATACATTTATTTCCTTTATGTGTGTAATTTCAGCTCCAGGATACAAAATATGGGATGGAAAGAAGCAAATTCCCAGAAGAATGCTTAATTTTAATTCAGTAGACAGGATGAAAAAATGATAGTTTTTGTGCTGGGTTACTTTCCACCTGTAGAAAAAGGAATCTCTTCTGTTCTTTGTCAAATAATGATCATCTTCATGTAGAAATGCCAAACTGTCAATACAATGGGTTGCTACAAGGAGGCACAGACACATTAAGTATTTTTAATGGGATAAAACTCAAAGAAATGTGCATATACTGCAGAGCTGTTCTGCATTAATAATGTGATTGTCACTGCACGCAAGCCTCTAGCCACTACAGTCGGGCTACATTCTTTAGTTAGTACATTTTTTTCATGTGCTAATATCCCATTATTGTGAAACACTGTTACATCCCCAAAGCATCTTTTAATTTTGAGTTACAAGGTACAAGGCATGCAAGAGGGGTTATAGGGGGATTATTGTGAAGAATAGGGTTACAGGGAGGATTTGTGTAAAGTATAGGGTTCATGTAAAAATTTGGGGGGAATTTTTTTTTCTCTATAACTGTGGAGAGGGTTAACATGAAGAGTAGGGATTTGTGGTCTATTGTATAAGTCAGGAAAGTTTGGTGTGAAATGAAGGGTTACAGGGTTAAAAAGTGTGGATGCAGGGATGGTAAGCATAGGGTCGCAATAAGCATTAGCACAAAGGTCAGGGTTACATGGAGGGTTAGTTGAAAAGTTAGGTTTACAGAGAGGGTTGGTATAAAAGTCAGGGCTACAGGGAAAATTAGTGTGAAGGTTAGGGTTACATGGATGGTCAGTGTGGAGTTTAGGATTACATGGAGAGAAAGTATGGAGGTCAGGGTTACAGGAAGGATTAATGCAGAGGTTAGGTTTACAGTGAGGATAACAGTAGAGGCTAGCACTACCGGGAGGGTGAGTGTGGAGGTTAGGAGTGCAGTTAGGATTATTATTGTAAAAATGGCTTACAGGGATGGTAAATGTGAAGGATAGGGTCACAGTAAAGGTTAGTGTGAGGGTTGAGGTTACATGGAGGGTTAGTGTAAAAGTTAGGGTTACAGGGAATGTTAGTTTGAAGGACAGGGTTTCATGGAGGGTCAGTGTGGCGGTTAGGATTACATGGAGGATCAGTGTAGAGGTTAGTAACTACAGGAAAGGTTAGTACTGAGGTTAGATTTACAGTGAGGGTAACAGTGGAGGTTAGCACTATAGGCGGTTAGGATTACATGGAGGATCAGTGTAGAGGTTAGTATTACAGGAAAGGTTAGTACTGAGGTTAGATTTACAGTGAGGGTAACAGTGGAGGTTAGCACTACAGGCCTGGTTAGTGTGGTATAGGCAAGGTAATGTAAAAATTAGGGCTTTAGGAAGGGTTAGGTGAGTATGTGCTGCTTGAGAAGGGGGATGAAGTTGAACATGTTGCCTTTCCATGTGTAGGAAAAGTACAGGTTTACTTAAAGCCCACGCTAAACACCAAATGAGCTATGTCATCATTGTGTAATGTAAACTCATTAAACAAACTGAAAATGAAAAGATTAAAATAGCACTAAAAAGTTACAAAATGCATCACTAGTGAAATATACTACCGTATTTCAATTAAATAGCTAGTAATATATTGCTTCTTAATTATAATGTTATTATTTTGTTATCAATAAAGTGCTATTGGTAATGTATTTGTTATTATTGTTCTTGCAGGTATTTATGAGCCGGCATTTCTTATATAACTGCAGTGAACCTACCCTGGATGTGAAAATTGCCTTTTGTCAGGTGTGTGTTCCTTACAGGTAAAACAAGGTACCGTATGAATTTGTTATTCCATTGTTCTCTCCAAATTGCACATTGTTTGTCATTTCACCATTTCACTTGTCTGTGTTCTGTTTACATGTGAATAAACTTTAGAAAGTTTGTATTCAGAGAAGAATGTAACAAATCCTGCTTTAGATGCAAGGAGTGAGCAGCTGTCTCCCCAGAAGGTGGAATTAATTTTATGTGTGGTTCATTGATGTCATATGTGTATATGAAACCACTCATTTGTGTTGCATGGTTGTTTTTGTACCAGCTGTAAGCACTTCTTTCAATGACTCTTTATAAGAACATTTCCAGTGACTTTACACTATTGAATAAAGTCATTTTTCCGGCATGGAGAAAGATTTTTGTTGGCTCATTCTGCATATTTTCATGACTCAAAATTACTCTAGTTACTCTGATTACTTTAATTATGTTATCTAAAGATTCTTGCATCAAGTATGTGAATTCTTGTAGTGTGGTATAGGAAGGAAAACCTGCCTGTTTTCTGCGCAGTTTCATAAACACTAAGAGGTATAATAAACCTGATGCTAGAATATTTATCAGAGAAAAAAATAAGTATTGAGCGAGTAAATTACATGACTCAAAATCACGATCAAATGTGCAAGCAAGACTCATTACAGAAATCAATAATCCATTCATTAGACTTCATTAAAACAATATAATCACAAACCTGAAGGAGAAAAATGAATACTATGTGCACCCATGTACTAATAGGTTTTTAATGAACTTGTAATCCATGCACTGTAGAATATTCGATTGGAAAAATAATGAAATTCATGACATTTATGTCATGTTGACATACTGTATTTTTGTTCTTCTTTAAAAACGTTTAATTTCTCTTTTCATTTAAAATGAATCTGTCACGTGAGTTATATACAGACATTGTCAGCCTTGTTTTTAAAATGTTAGTTACTAGGTTTTCTTTGGCTAAGTCAGTAGTGTGACAGAACAGGGATGTGCAGTCAGGGGAGGCAGGTGAGGCAGGGCCTCAGCTGCCATGAACATTAAAAAAAAAATTAAAAAAATCAAGCTTCAAGTGTCGTAGCTTGGTGACCTGGGGTCACAGAGACAATTTGGAGAGCCTAATGCCTTGTACACACGGTCGGACATTCCGACCACAAAATCCGTCTGATTTTTTCCGACAGATTTTGTCCTAAACTGGTGTTGCATACACATGGTCAGACAAAGTTGTTGGAAAATCCAATAGTTTGGAACGTGATGACGTTCGTTCGTTCGTTACAACGGGACTACGTTGAGGCTGGTAGCCAATAGCTTTGGTCTCGTAATTTGATCTGAGCATGCGTGGCACTTTGTCCAATTGGAATTCTCTACAAACGATCGAAAAAAGTCTGATCGGAGTTTTTTGTCGAAAAATTTGAGATCCTGCTCTCAAATTTTTTCCGTCGCAGTTTCCGATGGAAAAAGTCAGATAAAGTCCACATACGATCAGATTTTCCAACACTATAATCCGATCGGACCTTTTCTGTTGGAATTTCGAACTGTGTGTACAAGGCATTAGTCCTACCCCATTACTGGTAAAAATTTGGGGCTCCTGCAACCTATGGTTCCAAAGATATGGGGCTCCTTGCGCAGCCAGAAGCTACGTACAGAGCAGGCACTTTAAATACAAGCTGACACACTCTTGTTAGAGGCATTGAGCTCAATGAACAGCTTGGAGTCTTGGACCAATAGTAAAGTACCATTGGACCCAGCTGTCCAATAAAAATGCTGCAGTGGAGGCACGCCTCTCATTGCAGTGTCATGGAAGGGTGATGTGTCTTAAAGACAAATGCTCCCTTCCAGCCCAGCCTTATTAACTAAATGGAAAAAACGTGTTTATGGGTGTAAGATTTTTAACCACAATCCCATGTTTTTCTCACACAGTTAAGAGGGAGAAACTGATTTGTTGAAAAAGTACTGTTATATTCAAGCTAAATCATATATTTATATGATATATGTTATAACTTAATAATTTATTATTATCTATTTACTGTGAAATTACTGGTTGTAAGTTATAACTTCAAACTTCAGTAATTTGTCAGTTAAGCCACTTGCTTGAGTACATATTTTGAAAATATAGTAAATTACCTTAAAAACTAAATATAATAATTATTTGTATATTACTTATTACTTATTTATGCTAATTAACCACTTGCCACAATTTTTTTAAACACTTTTTTGGGTGGAAATAAACTGTTTCATGAATAAAATAAAATAAAAGTTAGCCCAAATTTTTGGGATAATGTGAAAGATGATGTTACGCCGAGTAAATATATACCTAACATGTCACACTTTAAAATTGTGCACACTTGTGGAGTGGCACCAAACTTCAGTACTTATAAATCTCCATAGGTGACGTTTTGCATTTTTTTTACAGGTTACATGTTTAGAGAGGAGCTCTAGTGATAGAATTATTGCTCTAGCTGTAACGATTGTGGTGTATGTAACCTGTGTGTATCTGGCCTGACCAGTCACTGACCTCACAGAATGTTCCTGTGACTGACCTGGAACAAGTATGCAGGAAGGAAGTATGCAGTACGCAAAGTCAAAATTACACTCCCATACTTCTCATGGCAAACCTCATTTAAATTATAGTTTAACATTTTAAAAAGAGCTTGTCCAAATAAAATAAAAGCAGTTCCTAACCTTCTGAAAATATAAAGCCTCCAGATCAGACTCCAAAAAAGTGAGGTCTGGGGGTCTTTTTAAAAAAAAACTGAATTGCAATTTAGAATGTGTAAAATGGACCCTCGCGCCACTATGTACTAGACGTGAAATAAATCTACGTGCATAACAAAATATAATGTAACAATCTGTGGAATAACAAAAGTGAAAGTGCTACTAAATGAAACAGAAAATGCAGCGGGACAAAATAGTAAACACAAACTATCACTTGAATGATTAAAAAAGAGTCCTGCGCAAATAATGCCACAAAAAATAAATAATGTATAAAAATGTGAAGAAAACAAGAGTCAATGTAAATATTTCAAAAATAAACACACCAATAGTGTAAGTGTGTAGTGAAAAAGCACTGGAGAAAGAACAGGACCAAATGTTCCAAAAGATCAGGCTCCCAGAACTCTCACCTCAGAGATGGAATAATAAGGCAAAAGAAAGTAATTCCAATGGACTTCTCCTTCACTTCTCTGTGCACAATCATCAAATGGTATAAACTTCTACCACTAGAGGGCCGATTCAATCTCTTATGAGTAATGCTGCAGCATATGTATCCTCGTGGTATGAAACTTAAAGAAAACACAGAGGGGAAGGGGGAAGGGAGAGAAAAAGGGGACTCCAATAGTGTAGTGGTTTCCAAAACTGAACAAATTTATTTAAGAGAAAGCAAATGGACTCTCACATTTAAAAAGAAAATATCAAACAGAAAGAGATCTGGCGTGTACAGCCAGTCTTACGCTCGTTCCGGTATTCCTACGGCCACTCCCTACGCGTTACGTCACCACGTGACTTCTTCATGGGGATCCCCATGAAGAAGTCACGTGGTGACGTAACGCGTAGGGAGTGGCCGTAGGAATACCGGAACGAGCGTAAGACTGGCTGTACACGCCAGATCTCTTTCTGTTTGATATTTTCTTTTTAAATGTGAGAGTCCATTTGCTTTCTCTTAAATAAATTTGTTCAGTTTTGGAAACCACTACACTATTGGAGTCCCCTTTTTCTCTCCCTTCCCCCTTCCCCTCTGTGTTTTCTTTAAGTTTCATACCACGAGGATACATATGCTGCAGCATTACTCATAAGAGATTGAATCGGCCCTCTAGTGGTAGAAGTTTATACCATTTGATGATTGTGCACAGAGAAGTGAAGGAGAAGTCCATTGGAATTACTTTCTTTTGCCTTATTATTCCATCTCTGAGGTGAGAGTTCTGGGAGCCTGATCTTTTGGAACATTTGGTCCTGTTCTTTCTCCAGTGCTTTTTCACTACACACTTACACTATTGGTGTGTTTATTTTTGAAATATTTACATTGACTCTTGTTTTCTTCACATTTTTATACATTATTTATTTTTTGTGGCATTATTTGCGCAGGACTCTTTTTTAATCATTCAAGTGAATTGCAATTTACCCAGTGAAAGTGCACAGGAAATAACCTAATTGAAAAAATGTTTTTGCTCCAGGGTGAATTGCTCTTTAATTGTTTTCTATAAATACAGTACCCAGTGTCCATTTTATTTTTTCCAGAGCTGTGCATTAATCCAGTATGAAAAAACTCCTGCACTTTTTCCCTGTGCAGGAGTTCCCTGTGATTAAATTGTTACTAATCCCATAACAGTAAAATCAGTCTGTTTATGCAGTAAAACATGCTTGTTATATGCACTGTGGAGCCTAAGGGGTTAATGTTTCACATTGTGTAAAAAAAGCAGTTTGATCCTGTCTTTTCTGATCCACCTCTTCTTTTACTGACACCAATACATCTGCTGATAGCACAGAGGAGGCACTCTGTGCTCAGGTTGGTGTGTATTGCTAGAGGTTTTTTTTTGGGGGGGGCGGGGGATAGTGATCAGCAGCACAAGGCCAATCAGCACTGTCCAGACAGAGGGTCAGGAGTCATGCAGCCTCATAGGACAGTCAGAGGAGAATGCAAACGCCTCCTACGAGCTTTAACCAGTGCTCCCCCGGACACTGATAGAAGTCACAAGACTGCTATATACTGCTCATGAGAAAAGGTATTTAGCAGTTTATATTTACTAAAATAATTGCATTTCTATGCCCTGTGTACTGTGGGAGACCAGATATAGTGAATGCAGGGTTCTGGGTATTCCAAGTATTCCAGTGGTTGGATAAGTTGAATACCTGTTTCCCCGCCACATGCTAGAATGCCTTCTGTCAGCTTGTAACCACAGTTTGAAGCATAGTAGCAAGTATATTACACACCTAGATGTGTATAGCAGTAGCTGAGAAGTAGAACAGTGACTGCATTTTTAGCAAACAGTCTGCTGGAAAGGTAGTATACCCATGTTGAACATGAGTGTTGCTCGATCATTTGCTGTCTGACCAAACTTTAGAATTGGGAAGATTCATCATCTAAGCATCTCTTAATGTACAACGTAGATCAATGTTTGGCGTCAGCCATGGTGCTTAGTTGGTAGTATCCCAGAAACTACTAACCATGGATCCTCATACACTGCGCTCCCAAGATCTTATAGCCAATGCATGTTAGTTCTGTTGGCAAAAACACATAAACAGAATGGCCAAACTAATTCAAGCTGACAGGAAGTCCACATATGCTTAAATAGAGTGACTACTCTTCTTAAAATTAGACAAGTGCAGGTTGGAAAAAAAGAAAGAAACCGTAGCCTAGTCTTAAAGGGGTTGTAAAGGTTTGTGTTTTTTCACCTTAAAGCATCCTATGCATTAAGGTGAAAAAACACCTCGCTGTCATGAGCCCCAAAGCCCCCCGTTTTACTTACCTGAGTCCGTTCACTTGCTGTGAGCGTTCCCCGGTGTCCTCTTCTCCACTGAGTCTGGCCGTTGATTGGATATATTGATAGTAGCGCAGCCATTGGCTCGCGCTGCTGTCAATCACATCCAATGACGCGGCCGCCGGGGGCCGGGCCAAGTCATACACTTGGCGTCCATAGATGTCAAGTGTATGACATGGGAGTGCGCCCTTAAGCTAACCCCCTCGGGAAAGAGCTTCCCAGAGGGGGTTAGCTTTAGTGGGGAGGAGCCGAGACAGCCACTGTGGGACCCCAGAACAGCAGAATCAGGGCCACTCTGTGCAAAACGAACTGCACAGTGCGGGTAACTATAACATGTTTTTTTTTTTTTTTTTAAACTCCTTTAAGGATCTCTATTGTGTCATTCAGATGGTGACTAGGATACTGTATGTAATATGAAGTATGTCCAATGTTAATGGTAAAGGCAGGTCATGCTGGTTTAATGCTGTAGAAAATGTTTTTATAGATATGAATTAGGTCTCTTGTTAACATTTTAACACAATTTAAATACCACAGCAACCCTTTTGGGCAGAGGCGGACCTAGGCTTTGTGAGGCCTTAGGCAAAACTTAGACATGAGGCCCCACTCACACCCATAATGGGAAAAATAGTTCAAGCGATAAAAAATAACAGGGTGGCCCCCCACAGTGCTGTCGTCTTCCCTCCTCTGCTCTCCCGCTGACTGCTGTGGACTTGCTGGGAAAAGGGACTGGTAAATTAAATTTACCGACCCCTACCTTTCCTAAAAGAACACAGCGTGTTCTTTTACAACTGAAGCATAGTAAACTGTGTTTACTATGCTTTAGGTTTTGAATTAACAGGAGCCTCTGTCTCCTGTTCATTCATCTGCAGTGCAGCTGACGCTACAGAGAAAGGAACTGGGGAATGTGTTTCCTCATTTCCTTTCTCTGTCTCAAAAAGGAGACTTCAGGGGTCCATCTAGACCCCTGATATCTCACCCAAGAAACCAAAAAACTCTCACCAAAAAACATAAAAAATAAATAAAAAAGTAAAAATAAAAATAAAAAAATAAATTGTATAGAAAATAAAAAAAAGCAGACAAAAATTTCTGTATGCCACGGGTCACCATCTCCCTAGTAGGGGCTCCTACTGTACAATGGCGGTAAACTTGAGTAGCAGAGGAAAGTGGAGGGTATGATAGCAGGCAATGTGTACATGAGAGGGGTGTGGAGTTTATGAAGGCAAGTAGTATGTCGAGGAGAGGGGTGTGGAGTGTATGGTGGTGGGTAGTATGTACATGAGAGGGGGGCAGAGTGCATGGAGGGGGGTAGTATGTACATTAGAGGGGTGTGGGATGTATGGTGGTGGATAGTATGACATGAGAGGGGTGTGGAATGTATTGTGGTGGGTAGTATGTACATGAGAGGGGTGTTGAATGTATGGTGGTGGGTAGTATGACATGAGAGGGGTGCAGAGTGTATCACGGTGGGTAGTATGACATGAGTGGGGTGCAGAGTGTATGGTGGTGGGTAGTATGACATGAGAGGGGTGCGGAGTGTATGGCAGTGGATAGTATGACATGAGAGGGGTGCGGAGTATATGGTGGGGGGTGGTATGATATGAGAGGGGTGCAGAGTGTATGGCGGTGGGTAGTATGACATGAAAGGGGTACAGAGTGTATGGTGAGTGGTATGTAGATGAGAGGGGTGAGGAGTGTATGGTGGGTAGTATGTACATGAGAGGAGTGCAGAGTGTATGGTGGGGGGTAGTATGATATGAGAGGAGTGCAGAGTGTATGGTGGGGGGTAGTATGATATGGGAGGCGTGCAGAGTGTATGGTGGGAGGTAGTATGATATGAGAGGCGTGCAAAGTGTATGGTGGGGAGTAGTATGATATGAGAGGGGTGTGGAGTGCATGGTGGTGGGTAGTATGTATATGAGAGGGGTGCGGAATGTATGGTGGGTGGTATGTACATGAGAGCGGTGCAGAGTGTATGGAAGTGGCTAGTATGACATGAGAGGCCGGGTTGTGGAGATGGCGCCCCTTGCAGCTGAATGCAGCATACCCCTGGGAGTGGGACAAGGAATACGGTGCCCAAAGGTGCACAGGTTGCCAGGTAGGGTTGCTGGGTCGCTGGGCTGCTGGGGAGCGCAGGTAAGCAGGTTGGGCAACCGTGTGTGGATGGGTTCCAGTGGAGCAAACAGGAACAGAGTCAAGCCAGGCCAGGGGTCATACACAGCAGATCCAATCTGATACGAGGTACAGCAGGATGAAGCAGGAGCAGAGTTGTAAGCCAGGCCAATGGTCAACACCGTACAGACAAGCGGATGTACAGGAGGTGCAGGGTGTGCGAAGTCAGATCCAAGCCAGGGGTCGGTGCAGGCAGAGAACAGGGAGAGTCAGGCAAGCCTGGTAGTAACGGGAATCAGGCAATCAGATACAGGCAGCGGGTACAGGGAACACTGGAACTGATGATAATCCAGCAACCTGCCTATAGTTTGCAGCAGGCTTAAATAGACCAGCAGGCACCAACTACCGTCACCATGCACACACCCACACGTGCGTTCGCGCACACGCCCGTGTGTGCACATGCGTTAGGGTGCACGTTGGCGCGCGTCCATGCGCACTGGCGCATTTGCGTGTGCCTACCGTTGTCGCGCACCTGTGTGCGCGCATGCCCCCGGGAATTTCGCCCGGCGCAACCGTAATGGTTCCTGGCAGGATCGCCAGTTCTGAGATTGCTTCCCTGACAGGTGCGGAGTGTATGGTGGGTATGATGACATTAGAGGGGTGTGAAGTGTATGGTGGGTAGTATGTACATGAGAGGGGTGTGGAGTGTAGGGTGGTGGGTAGTATAAAATACACCACTGGCCACTGATGCATTAGTGATCAGTGGCAGTTAATTCACCCATTTGTGCTGTAGCAGGCAGCACTGTATACTAAAGATGGTGACGCTTTACCAGCCTGGCCCACTCACCCTGCCAGCTTGGGGACACTGACCAGGGACATGCCCTCCCATTCTTTCACACACACATCGGGCAAATTAGGCGGCCGCGAGGCCCCTGGGAGCATGAGGGCTTATGCCTTATTTTCCTAATTAGAGAGCTGTCTCTGCTTTTGGGTTCTAGATAGATATACCTAATAAGTGGCCATTTAATGTGTATGCAGCAAAAAAATTATATTTATAGTTATCATATATTCCTATTCATTATAATCATAGAAGTTTTATAGGTCAGGTTCATACTATTTGTTGCAGTATCACATTACATCGCACATGTACAAACCTTGTATAGCAGCATCAAAAGTGTCAAAGTGCTAAGTACAAAAAAGTGCAGGTCCACCATTTTTCTAATAAAACATGAACTGACCATTTTTATTATCTATTATTATTATTATTAGCAGACTAATAAACAGTATAATACATAGGGCCATCAGTAGGTTATCGAATGAGTCACTTACAAGTAGGCTACTGTATGTGTGGTTATCAGTATTGTTCCTGCTGATTCACAAGCCTGTAACCTGCATCTAGCCACACCCAATTCCGCTCACTACTTTTTGGGTGGACAGCACCACCTCTGTTGCTAAAACCCTCCCACTTTGAGTTGCAGCATCTGGGAGGCGGTGCATGTGAGATGCAAATGAAGGAGGATTTGGCTCAGTCAAGGAAGGTTAAAGAAAGATTATGTTTACTTTATGAAGTATGTGCATCACATTTGCATAGCTCTTGACTGTCCCTGATTTTGAGGGACTGTCTCTCATTTTGAACAAAATCCCTCTGTCCCTCTTTCCTCCTGAGTGATCCCTCATTTTTTATCTGATTTATATAATTGTATATAAAATTCTCTATTTATCTATCCAAATGTATTTTACAATGCTAAACCTTTTATCCAAATTCTAAATTGTTCATCTGTAAATTCCAAAAGTCAATATAAAGGAATAGTAGTGGTAAAAATCAATTTTTGATCAATCATTTGTATAATTCTCCTTTAAGGGGTGTGTGGTTGGGGGTGTGTCCTATGCCTGCATACATTAGCTAATAGATGTCCCTCATTCCCATATCAGAAAGTTGTAAGGTATGCATTTGAGATCTGGCACTTGTTTAGACTGTGAAACAGGAGCCTTTAGTTGTGCTTTACAGCTGAACTCCAGGGACAAAAATCTTTACTCTTGGCAGTGGTTCCCCCTCTCCAATGCAAGGGTTAACTGCTCATTTGGCCTAAGGTATGAAGAATAAGGTCATATACATACCTTATTCTCCACTCCTGGATTCCTCCTGTGCAATTGATCGACTGAGGCTCCTTCTCTTCGCTGCCCAACCAGTTGGAGCAGAGGGCCCACCTATGACCTGGAGTGTCAGAAAGTGGAGGAGAGCACCAGCAGCTGTGAGTGTGAGGATTACAATGCAGAAAGTATTTCGCTGTATATATCATTCTCCACTGGATTTTTCCTGTGCCTTTAGCTAAGCTTTAATAAACCTCAGATGGGAGTAATAATATCCACAATGTCACTTGTTTATTAAAACGAATGTGATCATCACCATCTGTAGATTTTTTTGTATTACATGTCCAATTAATTACATGGGTGAAAGGTAAGCTAGGGTTGCTGGTATGGGTTGCTTCTCTTTGCAAATTGCTCTTTGCCTTATCCTTATAAGCTTTTGCCCTTGTACACACGGTCGGAGATTCCGACGGAATGTGTCAGATCGGAACGTTTTGTCGGATATTCCGACGGTGTGTGGTCTGCATCGGACTGTTTCCGTCGGAATATCCGTCGGACCAACTTTTCCAACTTGCCGGAAATATTTTCCGACAAAATGCTCCGATCGGACATACTCCGATCATGTGTAGAGAATTCCGATCGGGCAAAGTGCCACGCATGCTCAGATCAAATTCCTACACCAAAGCTATTGGCTACTAGCGTGAACATAGTCCCGTCGTAACGAAATAACGTCATCACGTCGGATTTTCCGACAACTTTGTCCGACCGTGTGTATACAACAGTTTCGGACAAAATCTGTCAGACAAAATTGGACTGACAAAATCCGACAGATTTGGTTGTCGGAATCTCCGACCGTGTGTACAGGGGCTTTAAGTGAGGATTTCTAGTCTCTCTTAATCTCAAAGTCAAATTATGATTCTTATTTTGGTTTTGCCTTTTGGTTTTGCCTTTTGATTTAGCAAATTAAAATATGTGAGCTGAATACAATATTTGCCATGAACTAAAAATATTTCAATGATTTCCATGATACCTCAGTATCTATTGCTGTTTTTGTACATTTTATGAAAGTGGGGTTTACTAAAAAACATATTTCCTCAAATATTTAATAATGTACTGTACACACACAGCAAATATATGACTTTGAAATATTCAATGCTCTTTCACCTAAGTTATCACATTATTATCTAACATTTTGATAGTGTTAGGCCTTGCCATAATATGAGTATAGGAAAAAGACACTCAAGATTCACATTAATGCTGAGTGTAGGACTCCGGTGCAGCGCTCCACAGTGTCTGTACTGTACAAAATGCCCAGTTTTCTCCAGGTTTTTAAAATCCTGAATCAAGGTCTAACTTCAGCATTTCTTGGGTGGGACAAAGCCTTCAATCCAGGTGTGCCTGCAAGGAGCTTGCCATATCTCAGGGCTTTTAGTAGGGGAGAAGGTCCCATTTGCAAAGAAGTGTGTATTCCTGCCAGGAGGCTTGAAACTCAAGAGACTTCATTCCATTTGCAGGGATTTTATGTCCATCAGACCGAGACAGTTGAGGCGGCTAGGAGATCTTGGGGCATAAGAAAGCTGGGACATCTAGGTGGGTCCAGGGGACCAAGTGAATCCATAAGTCTCACAGGTGTGAGAGAGCCTGAGGTGTCAGAAGAACCCCTACTGAGAGGCCAGGAGCAGGCCTGTGTGCCTGGGGACTGTGACTACAAGCTGAGGGAGCCAGGAAAGCCCAGAGAACCAGGAGAAGCTGGGTGAGATGGTCTGAGAGACCAGAAGCAAAAGCAGTGGTGCTGCTGGGAAGAGAGCCAGGTGGCTCAGCATTTTCTGTGTGAAATTGAATTCCCTTGAGTGGGCAACCACTGTATTAAATTTGCGCTTTTCATTTTTACAAAAAGGCCCTTTTCACATGGCTGGTTTGTTGCAGCCACTAGATTTCTGTAGCAGTCAACCATGTCCAGGCTTGGACATCAGTCCCAAACTGCAGCTAATTACTCCCTGTGTGGCCACATGCACAGGCTACATTATTGCATAACCCGGTCATTCCAGTAGCAAGAATCTGCAGATTCTTGTTGCAGTAATCTGGTAGCCACAACAAACCGCCCACGAGAAAGGGTCCTTAAAGTGTCAGTTTATCCTGTAGGCAGCAGTATGAACCCGAAAATGTAAAACTATCTGTGTCCCTAAATTGGATTGATCTGCTTTAAATTCCAACTTATTAGGCAGATAGAGAAATAATCCTATAGATTTGTTATCATCAGTGGTCATTCAAGTTCAGTTTTAGCTTTACTCAATCACAGTAATGTAGAACATTTTTACTTTGCTTTCCAATGTACTGTATGTGTCTTTGTTCTTTTAATAATAATCGATTGCCAAAAAATATATATTTATATTTTCTTTAGCATTCATAAAATGGCCACTGAGATTTTTGCAAGCAGATACTTTTTTTTTATCAAAATGACATACAAAAAAAAAACATATAATTTTATTTTTACATGGGGTATCCATAAATCAGGAGCATACCTAACCTCTATTAGACTGCAGTATGAAATTAATATTAGGGTAGTAAAACATATTATTAATAACAGCCACTATAGTTAAACATCTGATGATTGCAATGCTCTTGGGTTGGATTCAAGCAGAGAAACTTTGACGGCAGAGAATGCTTAGGAGTTAATTTACCAAAGGCAAATAGGTTTTTCACTTTGTAAGTACGTTTTTCATTTTGCAATGAAATATTGCCTTAGTTTAGCAATTTGCTAAACTAGGAAAAGTCCCTTGCAACGTGAACAGCCAGTGGGGTCACTGGAAGGCTTTGGCTAGGTTGCAGATTTTGGATGGTCTTATTTCTAAAAATGTATGTCTAAACAGGGGTAAAGGTTCTATCCACGTGGCAGAAGTATAGCTGGTGTGTAGTCACAGGTTAATCCCACTAGTTACCAGAGCCAAAACATAAAACCAGAGCAAGAGGCAAACACTTAGTCAAGAAACAAAACAGGGGCACAGCAGGTAGAGTCAGGACAGACTTGGTCAGCATCTAAAGACAATCCTAAACACAATAAATGATGAGTGAGACACACCAGTCAGGAAGTGTATACCCCTTGAGACAAACAGTAGTCCTGAGCTTACAAAAGGGATACTGATTTAGCAGTGCAAACTCTGGAGTGTGAAGTGTGGGATAACCTAACAGAAAGAGACATAGAGCAGCAAGACCAAGTGGTGCTCCAGAGTTACTTAGAGTAGAAGAAGTTCAATAAAAATTATCTAGCGGAAAAGGTAGCGTGTGATGTGAATAAGTACTCAACAAGTGAGTCTCTGTCACTGGTGATGATGCTTTCATTTGTATTGCAAAGTGGAAAGAATAAAATCTTTGGATTAGGGTCCAAGCTTGGTGACTCTAGGCCCATGAGCCTGCAGCAGTAGCTATTTGAACTACTCCTGCAAGACCATTTGGTTTGTAAACAAGTTATCCAGTACCATACTCAATAACAGCAGCAGGTAGCTGACAGCATTAACAGTCAGAACATAGAGCTCTTTTGCTTCAGAAACACTTATCTCATTGCTGCCTGGAGGCTCACTATCTTAATATTGAAATAGCTGCTTTCATAAAGTCATGCATGTTTCACCACCACTTATTTGACAATGCTCTTGTTTGCTAAGAGCTCAAATGCGAATTTGACTTAAAGCAGAGGTTCGCCCACCACTGCAAAAATTAAAAGCCAGCAGCTGCACATATTTCAACTGCTGAGTTCTAATAATTGTACACTTCCCTGTCTTGGAGTCCAGTGATGTCGGCACCACAGCTGATGCCGCCTCCTTTGCGAGTATGGGAACCCAGCAGCCTTACGGCTTCATGCCGGGAACCCTACTGCTTATGCGTGAAGCTCCTCTAATCTCTCCTACTGGCCCTGCGGCCAGGCAAGGAGGAGCGAGGAGGAGGGAGCCCTAGCAGTGACACAAATACCTGCGGCTGAGGCTGCTGGAAGTGGGGACAGGATACCTGTGAAAGACAGGTATCATGTCCCCCCTCCTCCCGAAAGGTACCAAATGTGGCACCAAAGAGGGGGAAAGACTACAATGAGCGGAAGTTCCACTTTTAAGTGGAACTCCACTTTAAAGAGTTAAAGTGGTTGTAACCCTAAAGAAAAAAAAAATCAGTAATTTGTCCCTTCCGATGTTATAATATGTTCTTGTGTCCCCCTATCTGTGCCGACCATGGTAATCATGGTTGCTGAACCATGATGCCATAGTCAGTTTTCATGCCTTTGCCAGCCCACTCTCTGCTGTGAATCTCTCCCCTCTCCCCCTCCCAGCCTGCCTGTCAGCGTGAGAGCAGCTCTCCTCCCCGCCCCTCCCTCTGCTATTCAGCAAAAATACTTGTATCCCCTCTGGATTGTGCATTTAATAACTACAGTGTGTGGGTTTTTTTTGTAAATGAAAAGGGTAAATTACTTTTTTCACACCGTCGATGTGCGGTCACGTGACTTCCCTCTGCTGGCCGGCTGATGTCACAGGGGAATCTCAGCCCCTCCTGCTGCTATGCATAGATTGAGGAAGAAGTGCAGAGGGGGGTCACGTGACCACACAGCTGCGCTTTGAGAAAAGGTATTTACCCTTTTAATTTTAAAAAAACACATACACTTTTGTTACTATCTGCATAATTCAGAGGGGATACCAGTAAAGTCACGGTATGACTTTACAAACACGTTAACTTTGGAAATTGTGTGTTTCAGTCACTTCCACTACCAGCTTGTGTTATCCAATGGATAAAGTAAATAAAAAGTGTGATGCTAGAAACTAGATTGCCAATACAGTTAAAGTACTGAAAAGCATATCTTGTGTTAGAAGATAGAGTGACTTGAGTGTGTTTTTGTAAGTACATTAGATGCCCTAATACAGTATATCCTTTCAAATATCTAAAAGATGACTAAGAATGTGATGTGTGGATATGGTTATCAGAAACAATGTCTAATTAATGGGCCTATGTGTAAATGATATCCTTTAAATGTCTGTGTACAGGAAAGTGTATTTATTAGAGCTGCAGTACCCATTGTAAAATGCATTGAATCTTGCTTACTTTGGACACTGAAAAAAACATGCCTCATTCCATCCACATGGAATTGTGTTTTTTTTTCTTTTTGTGGTTTTTATTGTTTGACACATACTCATGTTTTGATAGAAAATACCTTGATAAACAAACAGGTCCATTAAAAAGTAACCCTAAGAAACTTAGGGTGCAGCACCAGACAATCATCTTTTAAATCTGGTGACTTCTACTCACGAGTACAGCAGGCTAAGGAGCCCATGGCATATCCTGGAACAGGAGAAACAACACTACACACCAACCTGGTCCAGAAGGTAAATCATCAAGACGTTGCAATGTACAACGGTTGAAGATGACAAGTGGGCTTCTCTTTTGTCTGTGGTCTGAGAACCCCTGTATGTGGTAAGCTTGGTAGCAGGTGATTGCTATGGTCAGAGACGTAGTCAAGGCAAACCAGGGCCATACACGGTGGGGAAGCAGCGTGGCCAGGAAGCCAGTACCAGGTAAGCAAGCAGAGCAAGGTCCATTAACAGGCCGAAGTCAGTACCAGGGAAGCAGGCAGAACAAGGTCCAGTAGCGGACCGAAGTCAGTATCAGGGAATCAGTCAGAGAACAGTCAGAGGCAAGCCAAGGTTGGCATCCAAAATTCACAGAGCAAGGTCAGGAATCAGCCGGGTTAGCAAAGGGAAATCAGTCAGTAAAAGCAGGGACACAGGAATACACACAGGAAAGCTGAAGAACATCCATTGATTAGCACACACCAGGGTCTCTTTTAAGTAGGCAGATTGGTGCCAATGCTCATAGACGTGCGTGCCGATGCTTGTGCTGACATGTCAGTGTACACTGGGTGCTAGCCTGAGCTCGTCTGTGTGCTGGTACATGTGCACAAGCATTATCTACATGGGAATGAGCAATACATGTGTTAGTTTCCGGACAGACAGCTTCAGCCTGACTCCACCCAGGCCGTGCCCCTGATGCATTTTGCCCCAACCACAGACATTAATCATGATTAAGCCCTGTGGGTGGGGCAAAATGCATTAGGAGCATGGCCTTGGTGTAGTCAGGCTAAAGCATTTTTCTTGATTCACCTTTTGGCCTAATTTGGTGTGCAGCAGTGTTTCTCCTTTTCTAGGTCTAAACAGGTAAACAGGTCATTTTGCTAAAGACTACATTTGTTTTTCTACGTTGTTGCTGCTTATTTTGATGCAACTATTTCTGCCTAGTTTCTTAGACTAATTAAGCATTTGACTTTATTTTTGTGCTGTATCTATTTTTTTTATTGTCCTCCAGTGGGATAGCTTACACATACTAAGTGCTTTTAGGGAGCACACATTCCTAGGCATACTTTATTGTTGTAATAAAGCAGTTCACATTGAAGACTGTGATGGATAGAGTAAGAACAATATCTCTTGATCTCTTCATTATTGTAATAAAAACGTCCAAGAATCATTTTGTAACACATTGTTAAATCTTAACGTGAAAAATATAGTTTATCATTACAGTAGCTTATATTTTGAGAAAAAAACTTTCTTTTTCCACTGTGTGTATTTTAAAAATACCTGGACAATGATAAATAAAAAATAATATCCTCCCATGTTACTTGTCTTATGTAAATGAGCCTTACTTGGAGCTTAATCAATCTGGATCTCATGTTAAGTATTTGCAGTTTTCTTGACACATTCATTGTCCCAATTTTTCCCTGCTGGGGAATTTTTATTTATACCCCTTATCACTCTGGCCTCTATATGCCATCCGCAGACTGGTTAACATTATTCAATGAAATTATTGATTATCATCATAATGTTTTTAAAAAGTGTACATGTTCTATCCTGTGGGATAGCAGATGTACAGACTGTATATTTGTCATACAATGGCCTTATGAAGAAATGTCTCTGTAATTCATTTAACAAGTACCCCTGGGACTTGGCATTTTGTAAAGTTCACACAATTTGCAGCTCTTTTTCCTTGTAAGGTTTTAGACGTGATAACCATGGCTGGATAAACAAAGAGCAACATTATGGTGATTGCCGCATTTTAAGTCGCAAGTGTTTAATTAAAGTCGAAAAAGCCATTGTTGATATTTAAGCTGCAGTGCATACTCTACCCTGAATGTAAAATATAGTTGAAAATAATGTCTTATCTTATTATTGTACAATTATTGCTAAGAGACTGTACGATATAAGACTCTAGCTAATTGTCTGGAAAATGTAAGTCGACCAATTATCTATGACTATTTCTAATTTTTTTTTGCTTCTTTATAATATAAAGTTAAGGGGTTTTTATCTTATGTGTTTCAACTTCTCCATAAGAACGATCAATGATTTTGCAAATTTTCTTTCTGTCTTCATACAAAAATATATGTGGTTATCCGAATTTACAGAGCCATCGCTTTTTTTGATGTTAAAATTAAATTTGCTAAAAATCTTAATGATGCCTACAAACTTTAGATGGCAGCCAGACACAAGTGTACAATTCAGTCTCCAAGTCTTCATGCACATGAAAGATCATTCCACAAACATTTGCCTTGGCCTTGTTTGGCCTATGAAGAAAGGAGGAAGAACACGCTGACCATTTGAGGCATCTACCTCCAAAACCCTTGTTCCAACACACTGACTGCCACTGAATCCATTCAGTAGGTCATTTTACTGTTTTGGAACTAGTAAGTAACCTGTAAAAAGCTGCACAATACTGAAAACAACATAAACCTCTGTCAGTAACCTAATGGGGAATTGTCCCTTGCGTCCTCTTCTTGTGATATCCATAGAAGAAAAAAGGGGAGTGGTTGTCTCAGGGACAGGCAGGCATAGGCAGGAATAGAAAAAAATGTTAAATGTTCTAACTCTTTCTGACAATACTAAAAATGTATTTTGTTTTTGATCCTGTTGGAAAGAATGCCTCTCCTGATAGGAACTGAGGGAAATTCTCCACAATAGGAACACAGACAGCAAAAAATAGCTGTGAGAGGTTCTAACCCTTCTCCACTATTTACGACACAAAATAAAACATTTTGGCTGGTGTTGGACAGAATTTATTTAAAAAATAAAAACACAGCTTACTCTCCCTAGTCTCCCTTTTTTAGTATTGGAAATGGATTAGGTCTAACAGGTTCTTATTACAGCAGTCTATATCAGTGTTTAGAGACCCCCCCCAATTCATGCTTGTCCTGGTGACTATTATTGCTGAGAGTGAAAGGGAAAGAAAATCCCACATTTTGAATAGTCACCAGAAGGGGAATAAAGGGAAAATCTTACAATGTGGACACTAGTTTCAGTGACAACTGTGCAGGAAGTGATTTCCCTAACTTTGCGGAAAGTGGAGAAAGTTCCTTTTGGGGCATTGGAACAAGAAGTGAAGGGAAATACTGCCAGTGAAACACATATGGCAAAAAACTGTCAGGAGTTATAATCCTACCCTACTCTATCCAAAATTAAAAAAAAAGTTTGGGCTTTAGTTCTACTTTAAACTCATTTACCTCTGTCTGACAGGGGCAGATTCTCCAGTTTTTGCCCTTCTTCACCATGAAATAATTTCCAGCACTATCTGCGCATGTCCAATGAGTCCTTATAGACATGAATTAGGTTGGACATCTAACATCTCTAGTGGAGTATGCCCCAAGTCTATGGAGACTAGTTGTGCAGGTGTTACCACCACTGGATAGCATTTTGGAACTGCATAGGGGAAATAATGCAGGAGGCCACCATTCTCATACGTAAGTAAACACCTGGGTGGGGGCTAGGTAGGGTGGCCTTGTGGGATTTTTTTTTTTTTAAAGTAAATTTGTCCTTTAAATAATTATAGCTCCCCCAAATAACTAACATCTAAAATTTAGGATTAATCTTCACTGTCTTCTACTACTGACACGTTACCTTATGCTCTGTATTTTCTGTTGTAATTCCTGGGTCTTACTGCTTTCTTAATCCCCCTTTCTGTACTCCAGATTCTCCTTCAATGTTTACACAGTATAACCAGGGTTCCTTTTATACCCTCTGGTATCATGTGAGGTTCCTCTTGTTCCAGTTCCCTTTTAAAGGCAATTTGCAACACTAGCAGGTTTCCAGTTGTCTTTTCTCTGACTTTGACACTAAGCACTGTTTACCTATAGCAATGACCTTTGGTTGACTGGTAATGTCTATCAGTTAGATACAATTGTGGGTAAAAAGCTTGCTTAACATTCGGTAATCAGCTTAACCACTTTACTACTAACATATGTTTAAGAACTGTGGAGACCTGAGCTGTCATCGTATGGCTTGAATCACAGACGCAGTGCACACAGCCAATCCAAGCGGTTACATACCTTGCTATCCCTGTGATAACCAGTCACAGAAATTACAAATGTAAACACTACAGTGTTCACCAAACAAGGCGCACATGCAACATCCCCAAACCATAGATTACCAGTCGCCACAATGGATCAAAAGTGATAAGCCAAAATAATAGCTGTCAGTGAGGTCTGTGATGGATAGAGAGAATATCCATTAAAAATATATTGTGACAAATGGGAAGGTGAATGGAAACTAGGTGTCCAGGTGGAAGCATAAAGAAAGTAAAATATAAGCAGGTAAGATGGTAAAAGTGAGACACCAACTGAAAAATAAGAGGTGAAGGTGATAAATTAAATCTGCAAAAGCCACCATAGAAAAGTCCCAATCACCAAATTGGGCAATAATGGCAGTAAAGAAGAGAATGACACACTGAAAAACAGTGTGATAAGATTGCATGGTAGTTACCTTAAGTATGTGCATAGAAGCAAACTACTTCTATGAGGTGCAGCATCTACACGTGCATTACAGTGAAAACTGTACCTAAGGAGATGCGTCACGCTAGTGCAGCATGTGTGAGGAGGGGCCCCAGCCCAGACAGTTAGTGCCTCCCATAACTGACACCCACGTCCCTAGCTGGTTGGCTAAGATGAAAGAACTTGTGCTGCCGACATGACGCTCAAAAATGACGTCACACATGAAGCACAGTGCATGGCACCGATGCGCTGTGGTTCTCCCCCTGATCCCCCAAGTTACCCCGCTCCCAATTGTGATCTACATTGCCCTTAACACAAAGTTATTTATACCTATCTTTAAGGAGGTATATGTTTGTTTTACATCAAAGTTTCATAGATAAAAATTTTATAAGCTCCGACAGCTGCAAAATACATTATCAAGTGAGTTGGAAGCAAAGGTGCTTGAAGGTTGTGTGGATTCAGGGACACATTTAATAATTTTGTTTTCAAAAAATCTGGACAGTAATGGTATTGCAGCTCAAATGAATAAGACTGAAATTTAAGACCTTGATTCTGACATAGTCAATACAATTCTTCATGTATCCACTCTCCTGTGATCCAACAGTGTCATGTGCTCAAATAGATGATACAGTGCTATTTAATTCCAGCTCAAAGTTTTGTGATTGATGATGTTCAATATCGGTGATACCCATTTGTTTTCTTGACAATTCTCTATATAAACAATGATTAATTAGCTGTAGTAGCAATATTCTCTAAAGATACTATTTTAAAATGTCCTCTGTAAGATTGTTTACAGAAAAATGTGTACAGGCGATTCAGTTCGCATTGTGCGCTATATAAGTATTTCATTCATTCATTCAGAGATAACATTTTCGATTAGTTTAAGCACAATTACTGATTGCTGTGAAATTGTTGCATTTAATTCAGTAAGCATACAGAAATACATACCTTTATACGCAGAGGTAGTATGAATGCTACAAAGTGAAGAAGAAGGAAGAATTCCTCCTAGCAGGGATCATGCTATTATTTGCAAAAATAGTTCTGCTAGTTGGAGATAATTTCCATCTTATTACATGCAAGGCCTCAAGCACATGAGGAGTTTCTATATAAACTAAAAAAAACATGTAAGAATTAAATTATTTTATTGCATTTTTTATTATTATTTATTTTTTTATTAAATTATTATTTATTTTTTATTATTATTTTTTATTATTTTACTGCAGACTCATTGAGCTTGAGGTTCTCTTGCTTTAAAATCTTATTACATCTTATTACATTATTATTAGTATTATTATTATCTTATTACATCTTATTACATGCAAGGCCTCAAGCACATGAGGGGTTTTTATATAAACTAAAAATAACATGTAAGAATTAACTTATTTTATTGCATTTTTTATTATTATTTTTTTTATTAAATTATTATTTATTTTTTATTATTATTTTTTTATTATTTTACTGCAGACTTATTGAGTTTGAGGTTCTCTTGCTTTAAAAGCTGATCATGGGCCCATTAGAAGTGTGCTATTGCTGTAGCTATGGTGCTGATTACATTTGTTTTATTTATTTTTTACATTTTTATCTATTTTTTTTTACATTTTATTCTGACCTACTTTGGTCCATTTATTATCATGACTAAATACAAGATATAAACTGGTGAGTTAGGCACAGAGCCACCAAGCCAAACAATGTTTGTTTTCTTTCCATGGTAATTCTTCTTGACAGGTCAAGTCTTAGGCACATGCGTCATAAAAGTGCTGTTTAAAAATGTATGAACAATTTGATTTGCTTGTATACTTTACATTTAGTTTATTTTACACTACACAGCACTGTACATTGTGGGTATCTACATGACAGTCTTCGTAAATTTGAATTGAATGGCCTCATTTACTCTGATATTTCTGTCCTTTATACCGACTCTTCACCCTTCAGCAGTACAGCAGTTTTTAACATGCTAGTACTATCAAAGGTTCTATATTATTTTGGAACCCTTCCCATTTCTATACCTACATTTTTTTTTTTTATATTAAGGGGGAATTAAACACTATATCTGAAATGGATGTAAGGCAAGAGTATATTTTCAGGTATTATTTAAAGCTGCAAACAACTTTTCTTTGTCCTTAACCACTTCCAGACCACCGCACACATACATCCTTACTTTAAAGGGGGATATCGTTGTTATGGCAGCAGCCAGCTGCCATAACCCCAATATCCACTTGCTCAGCCGGCCCGGTTTCCGATAATAGTGGTCTCTGCGGCGGATTCAACATGAGATCACTTTTTTTCGGCGCCGGGAGATACCATAGTTTGTAAATACTATAACTATTGTGCAAACCAAGCAATATACACTTATAGGGATTTTTTTTTTACCAAAAAATATGTAGCAGAATATGTATTGGTTTAAATTCATTTTTTTTTTTAATTGGATATGGTTTACAGCAGAAAGTAAAAATATGTTTTTTCAAAATTTTTGGTCTTTTTTTGATTATAGCGCAAAAAATTAAAAACTGTGGGGATAAAATACCACCAAAAGAAAGTTCTATTTGTGTGAAAAAAATATATAAATTTAATTTGGGTACAGCGTTGCATGACTGCGCAACTGTGAGTTGAATTAACACACTGCCAAAAATATTCTGGGGTAAATATTCTGGAAGGCAAGTAGTTAACATCAGTGATTAGTTAGAACTGCTTATCACTATGTCTGGTTAGTGTCTCACATAGTATTTGCGCTGGTGTATCTACATGATACCTATTCTCAGGGCAAGAATTATACTACATCCCTAGGCCAGCTCCCTTATGCTACACTGCTCCCCCTAGAAACAGTCAACTAGCCAGCCAAAGTATCATACTGACCACATTAGACATCATAACCACACACGACATGCCAGGGCTTTATACAGAAAGAATGAAAGAACAGTCTGCCTACTCTGAATCAGTACACCTGGAACCAATGACTAGAAGATCTCTAAAGCACCATACACACTATCAGATTTTCTGCAGATTTTTTCTATTAGATTTACCAAAACCATATAATATGAGGTCAAACCTTAGGAGTTTCAATTTGTATGCAATCAGGCAGGCCCTTGCACTACATGGTTTTGGTAAATCTGAAGACAAAAATCAGCAGAAAATCTGATAGTGTGTATGGGGCTTTAGGACCAAATGACCTATGTTTAACTCCTGTTTACATAGAATCCTTCTTAGTGTTGACTGAGAATGTTCTTATTTGAATATTTGCTAGAACCACCAAGATTTGTGCTCATAAACTGTAATTTTACTCTATTTGAAGTTTATTTCTTAGTATACGAATCCTGTAAACCATCCCTACAACAACGATATGCAAACTGTGCAAGCAGAACATCAGTCTTTTTTTAAAATCAGAAATGTGTTACCAACAGCTAACAACATGATGTGATGCTGACTGTGTGCCTCCACTGATAGTCCTGCCACCCTAGACTACAGCCTGTGTTAGCTGTATAGAAATTTGGCACTTCCCAGACGTGTAGCATTTTCAGAAGTAGGAGTCAGCAATGGCATCCTCCATATTTCTCTTTGGGTAAGGGCTATTTTTTTAGATTGAATCTAGAGACTGAGTTTGATCGCTATAAGAAACTAAAGAAAAAGTTTTTCTTTAGACCAGATGGTTTATTGCGTCTTTATTGCGAGTTTGTTGTTACCAATAAGATTTAGAAAGAAGCAGATTTTATTCCACAGAATATCCAATTGTCAAGAATTGGTACTATCCTAATATTTACAGAAATACAAGGTCACCACAACCCCTTTTTATTAGGATGACACAGCTGACAGGCTTATATTACTTTATTTGAGGAGAGAATCTCTTTGCTGTCACTTCCTAGACAGAAAGCACTGTTATAAATTCCCGGGTGGCTAAGTGCAGTATATTTCAGCATGATAGACACACTGGTGTATTTGGTTCTCTCACTCTTGGATAATACATAGGCATATATAAATCAAACTTATGGGACTTTCAATGATGTGACTTTCAGATAGTTCACCCGAATGCAGTAATTTTATTTCAAGTACAGCAGCTTGTGCTGTAAATAATATGAGACCATGGATTTGGAACAAGCTGGGTTGGTATGTTGTCATTCAGCACAAAATCAATTACTTTTTTCCTGTTCTTTTATCAGCATGTTAAGATATATGATAGTGTGACTGTGATCATGAGCCGTTCATAACTGAATTTGCAAAGAATATAACACTGTTGATTTGAGATAGTATTTTAGTGAATATTTATGTACTCTTACTAATTCATATTCTAGCTTCAAGGTACATATAACACTATTAATTTACAGTTCTTGGACCTGCTATTGTATCTTTTAAAAGCAAAAATGGGCTGAACTGGGTGGTAGAACTATTGGTTATTGAATTCAGTTCTCGGATCCACCCTGCACATATATTTCTAAAGAACACTATTAATAGCAGGACCTGATTTCTAGAAAGACCAAAAAGGCCAGGTGGGGCAGAAGACTGGGCAATAGTGAATGCTCAAGGGAGCAAAAACATTGCAGTAAGCAAGGGCACCTTTTCATACACTTAGGTCAACAAGAATGCATAAGAATTTTACAATTTAGTTGATATAGCTGAGCATAGTCAAGCTTTTTTTTTTTTATTAGAAACAAAAAAGTTTATTGAGTTTTTTTCTGTGTGGTACAAAAAGAATTACACAAGGAGTTCATACAATGTATTACATGTAACAAATATAGTTGTTCTGCTCAATAAACTTTAAAGTAAATTCAAACAATTATTAAAAAACTTTGAACTCAACCAGTATTGTCGGTGTCAGTGTTCCACATACACTAAAGACCATGTATACCATACATTTGCATATTGACAGTATACAATCCAGGGGATGAGTTGCACGGGCATAAAATATGTTTAGTAACATTGCAAGTTGTAGAGGAATTCAGCCATCTGAATTTTATTATATTTAGCTGGGCACCCTCTATTCATATAAACTACTTTTTTATACAGTAATGTGTTATTAATCTCTGCAATCCAGGCCGAAAGTGTAGGGGCTGCCGCCTGAATCCAGTTACGGGCCACCATTTTCCTTGCTATGAACAGTGTTTTGTGAAGGAAGTGTTGCATAAATGTATCTATTTCATCTTCCGGGAACAGGCCCAATAGGCATTGTTTGGGGTCCAGGGACACTGGCAAGCCCATTTGATCATTTAAGTACTGGACTATTTGAGGCCAGTAACCCTGGATCCGAGGGCACTGCCAAATTATGTGGTCAAAGCTACCAATTGTAATTAAACATCTAGGGCACTTGTCACTGCGAGATGGACAAAATTTAGTCAGTCGTTGTGGGGTTAGATAGGCTCTGTGGGTAATGTAAATTTGTATGAGCCTGTCAGATAGTTTAGGAGATACTAGTTTGGGAGTCTCTAGTATTTTGCCCCAGTCCTCATCTTCTCTTTCGCCTGTCCCATCCTTCCATTTGTGCATAACAGAGCAAGCTAGTTTGGTTGTAGAAGGTGAGGTGAGCATATTGTAGAAGAGGGATATGAGCTGACGCGGTTCTTCACGAAGAATTACTGTGAGTATGTCCAGGGAAGATATATCAGGGTGTGTGGCCATGAATTGGGTGTGGAGAGCATGGCGCACCTGAAAGAAGCGGAATAACATATGATTTGGAAGATTAAATTCTATTTTTAGCTGGTCAAAGGTTTTAATTGCTCCCTTATGAAGTAAGTGGGACAGTAGATATATTCCGCGGGATATCCAAATTGAAGGGTTAGGTACCTGGAGCAGCTCTGGCAGGAGTTTGTTGTACCAAAGAAGAGTGTTGTCATGAAACACCGGGCAAATCCAGCCTGGAGGTCACCAGGTCCCAAATCCTCTTATGCTGATATGAGAGTGTGGAGCGAAGAGGAGATATCATCGAGCCCTTTAGTCCTCTCAATATGTCTCAAAAGTGGTGTGGGAAGCATGAGTCATTTGAGTCTGACACCAGTGCCAAATACCTATGTCTATCTGACTTATCTATGTGATAGAAATGCGATAGTTGTGCGGCCAAATAGTATGTCCCAATCTCTGGGAGAGCAAGGCCCCCCAGTGTTGTCCGACATTGTATTGTCTTCCATGAGAGTTTGTGTCTACTTGTTCCCCATATAAAAGATTGTAGGAGTGTGTCCATAATTTTAAAATATTTAAGGGGAATATATATTGGAGAATGCCATAGTGCATATAGGATTTATGGCAAAAGTATAATTTTCACTAGGCCTATCTGACCCATCACACCCACCGGTAATCTTGCCAAAGTTTGTATCTTAGATTTAATGAATGGGATTAGGGGTTCCACATTTTGAGGGATGAAGTCTGTCAATGACATGGAGATCTGTATAACTAAATGTTTAAGAGAGCTCATTCTTACCAGAGGTAAGCTAGCCTGTTCTCTCGTTGGAGGAAATGTATCAATGGGGAGGACCTGGGACTTGTCCCAGTTCAATTTGAGCCCAGTGAACCTGCCAAAGTTCTTGATAACCTGTAGGGCTGTTTGGAGGGAGGGACCCAAGTCTGAGAGATATAATATCATGTCAGCGGCATAAAGCCCTACCTTCTCCTCCACCATGCCTGAGACCAGACCGAGGACACCTGGATGGTCTCTAAGGGCCACTGCCAGGGGTTCTTCTGCCAGCGCATATAGTAGGGGTGATATAGGGCATCCCTGCCTCGTCCCCCACGAAAGTGGGAAAGCAGCAGAGGTCCATCCATTGATCACAACTCTGGCCTGAGGAGCACTGTACAGGATAGTGAGTCACTTGATAAAGTTAGGGCCAAACCAAATCTATGTAGGCATTGCCATAGGTACTGCCACTCGACTGAGTTGAATGCCTTGGCTGCATCAAGGGAGATGACTACTCTAGATCCTATATGCTGGTGAGAGGCTTGAGCATTCATGAAGAGCCGTCTGGTGTGAAATGCAGTGTTTTTGGCAGGCATAAAGCCTGTTTGATCAGGGTGTATTAGGAAGAGAATAACCTTATTTAAATGCAGGGCTAGGATTTTTGCGAATATATTTTGATGTCTCTTTGTAAGAGTGAAATGGGCCTATATGATTCGGGTAAGTGGGGATCTTTTCCTAGTTTAGGAATTAGGACTATGATACTTCTCGCATGGACTCAGGGAGGGTGTTAGCTTTAAATATTGCTTCGTATGAAGCAAGAAGTCTAGGAATAAGGGTTTCTGAGAAGTGTGCATAAAATTCAATTGGTAACCTGTCAGAACCCGGGGCCTTGGATTTGACAAATTAGGAGATGGCAAGTTTAATGTCATCTGCAGACAGAAGGGCCTCGAATATACCAGGCAAGTAGCAATATGGGGTTTCCTGCTATTTTGGCATGCAACAACACATATCTGCCCTTGGGATCTAACACCACAGACTGTATCTCAAAGGGTACTGAACTCAGTCAAGTAATTGCCAAACCCTTGTTCCTAACTTTTACTAACAGTCTACTGACTGGAATGGTACCAGCTGATTGGTAGCACCAATATATCAAAAGGGCGCAAAATACATCACTGGGAATTACAGACCAGTTAGCCTAACATCAATAGTATGCAAGCTCATAGGAGTGGATGATAAGGGACTATATACATGATTTTAGTAATGAAAACTGTATCATTAGCAGTAATCAGCATGGATTCAAGAAGAATCGTTCTTGCCAAACCAATCTATTAAACTTCTATGAGGAGGTGAATTGCCATCTAGATAAAGGAAGACCCGTAGACGTGGTGTATCTGGATTTTGCAAAAGCATTTGACACAGTTCCCCATAAACGTTTACTGTACAAAATAAGGTTGGTTGGCATGGACCATAGGGTGAGTACATGGATTGAAAACTGGCTACAAGGGCGAGTTCAGAGGGTGGTGATAAATGGGTAGTACTCAGAATGGTCATGGGCGGGTAGTGGGGTCCCCCAGGGTTCTGTGTTGGGACCAATCCTATTTAATTTGTTCATAAATGACCTGGAGGATAAAGTAAACAGTTCAATCTCTGTGCGGATGATACTAAGCTAAGCAGGGCAATAACTTCTCCGCAGGATGTGGAAACCTTGCAAAAAGATCTGAACAAATTAATGGGGTGGGCAACTACATGGCAAATGAGGTTTAATGTAGAAAATTTTAAAATAATGCATTTGGGTGGCAAAAATATGAATGCAATCTATACACTGGGGAGAACCTCTGGGGGAATCTAGGATGGAAAAGAACCTGGGGGTCCTAGTAGATGATAGGCTCAGCAATGGCATGCAATGCCAAGCTGCTGCTAACAAGGCAAACAGAATATCGGCATGAATTAAAAAGGGGATCAAGTCCGAGTACAAAGAAGGGCAACAAAGCTAATAAAGGGTCTGGAAGATGTTAGTTATGAGGAAAGGTTGCGAGCACTGAACTTATTCTCTCTGGAGAAAAGACGCTTGAGAGGGGATATGATTTAAATTTACAAATACCGTACTGGTACCCCCACAATAGTGATAAAACTTTTTCACTGAAGGGAGTTTAACAAGACACGTGGTCACTCATTTAAATTAGAGGCAAACCTTAAACTACTTAGAGGGTTCTTTACTGCAAGAGCGCAAAGATGTGGAATTCCCTTCCGCAGGCGTTGGTATCAGCAGGGAGCATTGATAGTTTCAAAAAACTATTAGATAAGCACCTGAATGGCCATGACATACAGGGATATGCAATGTAATACTGGCATATAATCACACACATAGGTTGGACTTGACGGACTTGTGTATTTTTTCAACCTCACCTACTATGTAACTATGTAAAAGTTGACAGGAGGTAGGATTAACACATGCAGGATAAAATGATGGGTGCTTAAGGATTAAAAGGGGGTATGTGGAGTTAGTAGTTTAAATGAGATTTTCAGAATATCCCAAAGGACAATGGAGTGTTGAGTAACTGGATTTGTAATAAACATACATTCTTGGTGATGTAGCCAGATGAGGTTGTCCATGGGGTCTCAGTCAGCGGCCTCAAGGCTAACCTATAATGGAATTTAATTGTTTGTGTGGTATTGAGAAATTTGTACAAGCTGGGCAGCCTGATAAATATTTTACCCATCCTGGATACATGCAACAGAATCCATCAGGACATGAGCGCTGTCCAGTGAGTGAGGGATAATTCGCTTGGTATAGCATGGACAGGTGAGATGTCAGGTTAATACCCATGAAATTTAAACTTTTGGAGGCCCATTTGAACAAAAATGTAGCCTGTAATTGAATGGTCCGATTTGTAACCCTCTTATTTTATGAAGGTTTGCGGATTCAGAGATCCACAGTAGAAAATGTGGGCCAAAGCTTAATTTATATAATTCTGAAGATTCTCAAAGCCTCAAGATATAATTCAGGTATGGCCACAAGATTGTATCAAAATCTTTGCGTATACCTAGTGAAAGGAAATACATGGAGATACCTCAGTAGTGAGCTATGTGCGTTAAGAAGGTTGCTCTACACATGTTATTGTCTGCTTGAGGATGTAGTATGAAGCCCCACCTGGTCTTTTTTGATCAGGAAGCCTATAATGAGGTTCAAGCACAGAGTAAGAATTTTGAGAGAGCTCTACATTCAGGTTGGGCAAAGAAATTTTGCCTATAAATGTCCCAGTTGTTGGTATCAGAGTTGGGTTTGAGGATCATGTTAATTATAGCTGCAAGGGTTTCGATATGGAAATACTGTTTTTTTTGTTTTGTTTTTTAACAGTGCATTGAAGTATTGGATAAGAGTGGAGCTAAAGCACTGTGAACTTTTTGATGCATTCATGAGCCTCGAGAATTTCCTTATATATGCATGTTGACACTTTCACATCCAAGAACTCATAATAACAGCACACCCTGTGCCCACCACACCTACAGTAGAGGTTAAAAGCTTAGGGTCTGTCAAGCTGTAGGTGCATCAGTATGGCTATGACTCCCGAATTCGAAATATTTACGCCACTGTGAACATATGTATTATGGTGGTTGCTGACAACAGGGGGTTGAATTAGGGGGTAGAAACACTTGACAATACACTTTACCAAAGCTACTGAAGGGGTTTGAGAAATTTTGTAGTAGAGATTAAGTTTGAGATTTGTTTTGTCCAAAGTTTTGATCTGGACATTAGTACTATCAGATAAGGTTTCACAAACTCAATATTTTCCCTTTTTAATTTAAAAAAATATTTACTGTATTGGTGGTGACTAAGATTTTAACCTTGCTCAGATGTATTCAGTAGCAGTGAGCAAGTCAGTTTTAAAACCAGACTAATTGCATTAATTGCAAGTTTTTTTTTTTTTTTTTTATTATTTTGACTATATACTGATAATGTAGCTCTGCAGATAAGTATATATTTCATCAATTCTAATTGCTTAAATTCCCAAATTGTCTTATTCTATGTGGATCAGAGAAACTGAAATAAAAATATTGAGGAGAATTTAAATATGCTGATGTATTAATAGTCCTAATTCAATCATTCCCTAGTACTTATTTCAAATATCTCATCTGGTCAGTATGCAAAGCTATCCATTGAATACCAGCCGCTGTTGTATGATGCAAAGGGTGATAGCAAACACCAATTTGCAAAAGGACAAAAGCTTAACATTTAAATTATGTTCAATAATGACAAGTAAACAGCAGTTTATAAAAATATAGAGAATCTGATCAGAAAAAATATCAGATCTTTAAAAACAGGTAGAAAACGATTATACGTGTGCTATAATAGCATTTGAAATGAGAAGGTTCATTTTCATATACTGTATACATTTCATAAACCATACATTCATACATCTTGATAAACCATGTCATAAGATCAATCTTTCCTCCCATTTTCATGATCTTTTCAGTGAATTGTATTACCCCACCACACATTTTCTACAACAAAACTGCACTTTAATTGCACTGTGTTTTTGAATGAATGCCTGATTATGTATTTAAATATGTTCTACAATATGATTATTTCTTATAACAATGTTTTGTGCAGCATCTGTGCATAATTTGGATTGTTGACTTCCATATCATTATGGAAAAAGGTTAATTATATTTTTTGGAAACATACAATATAAAATGATATTTGGCATACTTGTTTATACAAAGCAAAAATATTTTAGAGTGATGCAAAAAGTCATTTGTTCACAACCATACTAAGCTTCCTCTTTCTACTTTCCTTTTACAACAGGGATTCAGTAATCAAGTGGATGTGTCTTATATTGCCAAACATTACAACATGAGTAAAAGTAAAGTTGACAACCAGTTCTACAGTGTGGAAGTAGGGGACTCGACCTTCACGGTTCTGAAACGCTACCAGAATCTCAAGCCTATAGGCTCTGGGGCTCAGGGAATAGTTTGGTAAGTGAATATATTGTATTTTTCTGCAGATAATCTCCTACATAATGGGATAGAAGAAATACTGGTTTACTTGATCATGGTACATTGTTACTAGAAGAACACTGTAACTGTTACGGCAGAGGGAGAAAATTTAGCATGATGTATTTAATAGAGAAAAAGGAGTAATCAATAACAGTTAACTGTAATTAAACTTTTCCTGAACCAACTTCAGTCATAAATTAAATCAAAACTAAACTCTCCTATCCAAGCTGCATCATCGAGCTGTGGCTCATCTTGACAGTGGGTCATCATGAATAACAATGGATCTACATTGCGGGATGATGGGATTGATGGAGGGTTTAGATCATGGGACAATATTTCCCTTTTCAATAAATTTTTTAACCACTCCAGCCCCAGAAGAATTGACCCGCTTCCAGACCAGGTAATTTTTTGCGATATGGCACTGCGTCGCTTTAACTGACAATTGCACGGTTGTGCTTCGTTGTACACAAACCAAATTTATGAATTTTGAAAAAAACACAATATTTTTTACTTTTTGCTATAATAAATATCCCCCAAAAATATATTAAAAACATTTTTTTTTCTCAGTTTAGGCCGATATATATTCTTCTATATATTTTTGGTTAAAAAAAAAACGCAATGAGCGTATATTGATTCATTTGCGCAAAAGTTATAGCATCTATAAAATTGGGGTAGATTTATGGCATTTTTATTACTAATAATTTTTTACTAGAAATGGCGGCTATCTATGACTTTTTTTTGGGACTGCGACATTGTGGTGGTCAAATCGAACAATTTTGACACTATTTTGGGACCTTTGACATTTATACAGCTATCAGAGCTAAAAATAGCCACTGACTACTGTATAAACTTCACTGGCAGCGAAGGGGTTAACACTAGGGAGCGATCAAGGGGTTAAATGTGTGTCCTAGGGTGTGTTTCTAACTGTGGGTGGATGGGACTGCCTGGGGGAGGATACCGATTGTTGTTCCTAAGCAGTAGGAACAACAGATCGGTCTCCTCACCCCTGACAGAACGGAGATCTGTCTGATGGGCACTGATGAGGCGGCACTGGTGGGCACTAATCAGGAGGCACTGATGAGGCTGCACTGATGGCTGGCACTGATGGGCAGATATGCGGCCCTGATAGGCACTGATAGGTGGCACTGATGGGCACTGATAGGCAGCATGGAGAGGTGGCACTGATAGGCAGCACTGGTGGGCACTGATAGGTGGCACTTATGGACACTATTGGGTGGCACTGATAGGCACTGGTAGGCGGCACTGATAGGCAGCACTTATGATGAGGCACTGATTGGCAGCACTGATGGGCACTGATAGGGAGCACTGGTGAGCACTGATATGTGGCAGTGGTGGGCACTAATAGGTGGCACTGGTGGGTGCTAATACATGGCACTGATTAGCAGCACATGCGGGTGCTAAGGGGACCGTTGTCCCTCTAAACCCTCTAACAGAAGCTGCAGCTTTTTAATCCTTTACGCTGAAAGCATGACGAAATAAAAAATTATTACCGCCACCTGTTTATTTCCATGATCAGCTGTCATTGGCTGACAGCTGATCATGTGGTAAAGGGCCTACTGTGATTGGCCCTTTACCCAATCTATTATCAGCCTAGTCTCATGGACTCTGCGATCACAGAGCACGCCTCGTGAGAAAAGATGGACGTCCATGTACACCCTCTTGGCAATTTAAGCAATCTTTTGTCTATAGTGCGTGCAGCGAGTGGTTAAAGTAGTCACGCACCTTTTTTTTTTTACTCTGTAGACAGAGTTTTATTTCAAAGTAAATAACATAATGTATTTTTTTCTAGCTAAACAAAAACATGAAAATCCTTTTTTGGAAAGTGTATTGCTATTTGTCCAAGGAGAACAAGTTATTCAAGTATTTCCCCAGAGCCACCAACGCCACTCAGTTTTGACCTATAGAAAGGGCTCCTGGTTTTGTAACAAATGTTAATGCTTCATCAAAAATAGTCATAGTTGTTTGTTTGATAGTACTGATAAAAAATATATCAATAGAAATTAAGATATTGACATTTCTGGGACTAAAGGATCAACAATATTAGGGAGGTCCTTAGAATCTAAGGAATGTCTAGAAGCAGGCATGCACTCCGGGCAGTAGGCAATGTGTTCATCAGTTCTCTGCACGGTTAGAAAGTTATGCCTCTCGTTGAGTATATGGCTGATAAAGCCACAAGAATGGGAGGCTGGGTAATGAGAAAGACTATTTTCCATGGAACAAATTTGAATAGAATGTCTTCTGGCTTCATCCAGCCTTGAGGTGATTTTTCTAAGGGCACCATGGGCATCAAAACTGTAGAACTTCTTCATGTCCTTTAGAACTACATTGTTGCTGTTTTCCAGTTTTACCTTCTGGCTTAACAAGTAAGAGGCAGAGTAGAGTCTCAGCATTTTGCACGCTTTTCAGCTAAAATGTTTTTTACAAAGAGAGGTACTCAACAAATTTGTCCTTTTTTGGGCTGAGGATAGTTCTTTCAAAGAGTACCTATTAGTCTAGGCAGGACCCGGACATTGGTGTGTATCCCAGCAGTGTTGAGTTTGGGTTACATTTTTCCAGATCACACAGTAGTCACCCACCTGAGCTGTGACGTTATCTTCTGACATCAACAGTTCTAAGATGTTAGAAAAGGTTTAAAAAATATTATTAACAGAATGCAGGAAGTAGAAGAGCAGTGGGTATGTAGTGTTTAAAGGGGGTGACTCTATTACCTTTACCTCTACTTTAAGGATTGGCATAACTAAATACAAAAAATGTGCACATTAATATAATTCTTAACATATATGCTCTTTGCAATCATAAATGATTTAGACTGTCATAATATTGTATATAAAATAATGAATTGTAACATAGTTTTGCAGAAGGTGTTATGATCAGTTAGAACATAATATTGCTCAAAGTGTTTTTAAATTAGTTCTGTGAAGCAATTGGAAAAAAACATAAAGCATCTTGCCTGTGGTTACTGAGCTTTACAATCCACAATTTGTTATCCAGTGCTAATGTGCCCTGGAACTTCACATGGATCTGTTCAGCATATGAACAATGCCAAAATGCTTTTAAAATTTCTGAGATGGATTCAAATGGCTGGAGTGTTTGATGAACAGAACTGCTTTAATTATTTTTAATAAAGTAAAAAAAAAAACAAAGAAAAAAGACTTGCATAATTGTTGTGGGTCATTTTTTGTGCTATAGTAAAGTTTTATTACAAAACATAAACGTAAGTGAAAATTTCACATCTTAGTAGGAGTAATAATAGTTTTTTTTAAATAATATAATATTAATATGTACTGTGTATATATATATATATATATATATATATATATATATATATATATATATATATATATATATATATATATATATATATATATATATATATGTGTGTGTGTGTGTGTGTGTGTGTGTGTGTGTATTAGTAATAATAATTATAGTAATGCAATAAGCTTTATAAGTCTTTAAAGATATTAAAAATGCGTTATATGCATTAATACACGTTAAATAAAAGTCAAATTAAGTGTTTTAATTTGTGAATGGGCAACCAGTTAGATGTCCCTGATTGTGCTCTGACTTTTCTAATATGCATGCTTGTCCCAGTTTGCAGAATTTCAACAGGGATGAAATGCCACTTATTTATTTATTACAGCTACCTATAAAGCACCATCAATTTACGTAGCACTTTACATATTTATTACACATTCACATCAGTCCCTACCCTCAAGGAGAGTACAATCTAATTGCACGCATACTAGGGCCAATTAAGACACGAGCCAGTGAACCTACCAGCATGTTTTTAGAGTGGGAGAGTGCGTGGGAGAAAACTGGAGTATCCAGAGGAAACCCATGCAGGCACAGGGAGAACATACAAACTCCAGGTAGGTAATGCTGTGGTTGGGACCCAAACTGATTATCCTAGTGCTGCTAGGTGGAAGTGCTAACCACTGTGATGCCCCCACTTTAACATAGAGGCTGCGATATAGGCAGGGTAGAACTGTCCAGGTGCATGTGCCAGAGGTCTCTGTATTTTAAATTCTGTGGCTTTAATTATAGCAAGACATACAGAAATACATGTATTTCAAACAGGGACACACGGAATATGACAATACTATAAGTGTCAAGTGTAACTCTGATGTAGGTTCTACCCTAAAAATTATGTGCATGATGGAAAATAATACAAGAAAATAATACAAGTTCCTTTTAGCAGTGACTTACATACAGTCAAGTATGGTCCTGGTCTATCATTTAAGCATTTGTAGTTTATGGACTGAAAACTGCTGTTCTACAGATACCCAGTTGTCCATAAGTTAAAATGGTTTATCCATGTACATGACATACAAAGAATGCTGTTAGTTTTTTTTTTTTATATATATTCTTTATTTTGAAGTTTAATACAATACATTTCATACATTGTTATACAGATATCAATCTTTTAAAATGTATATAACTTAAACTGCTATATTTATCATTACATCTATCCATAACTTAACATAACCCTTACCCTCCCTAACCCAAAAAAACAAAAACAAAAATAAAAAAGAAACCCCCACCATCCCCTCTTCTCTCACTCCACTCCTTCTCAGTCTTCATTGCCCTCTAGCATTAAACAGTATCTCTCCATTTTCCTAAATGCAAACCATTGCTGCCATGTCCTCTGATATTTTCCCCTAGTTTCCTCCATCGTATGTATTGACTCTTCTATTAATCTTATCCGCTCGATCCTCCTAACCCATTCCTTTACTGTTGAAACCTGTTGGGTTTTCCAGTGGTATGGGATCAAAGCTTTAGCTGCATTCAGCAAGTATGGGGTTAGTGTTTGTTTGTATTGTGCAACCCCCTTCTCTGAATCGTGAAACAGACATATCCATGGGAGTTTTTCAATCCTTTCCCCTGTTAGCACAGATATTATTTCTATTATTTTATCCCAATAAGTAGTTATTTTAGGGCAATCCCACCAAAGATGTTTGAAAGTCCCCAGTGCCGTGCAACCCCTCCAGCAGTTAGACGGGCCATCTCCTCTGATCTTCTGTACCCTTTGGTGGGTCATATACCACCTTGCTAATAGCTTGTAGGACATTTCTATCGTTTGTATGTCTTTTGGCAATAAATATGTCATTTTGATTATTTTATCCCTATGCTCCTCATTTCTTATTGGGCCTAACTCCCTTTCCCATTTCTCAAGGTAGACCGGGTACCCATAATCCGCCTCCCGTCTTAGTGTTTTATATATTTTTGATATCCTTCCCTCTAAACTCTGCGGTGATCTTAGCAGTTTCTCTAATGGTTTGAGCTGTGTTATGCCTTGTAATGGCTGTGGTAAACCTTGTGTAAAATGTAAGATTTGAGTGTGTCTCCATTTGTCTAGTGGTTTGTGCCCCCATTCCTGTGAAATCTCCCTATAAGTGCATAAGAATGTTGTTAGTTATTGTCAATAAATTAGTCATTTGTGTTAGTCCCTACAAAGCTTACATTCTGATGTTCCTACAAAAACAGTGCCAATGTACTGTAAACCTCATGCACATTGTAATTTATTTCCACCACAGCAAGGATCCAGCAGATTCCTGTGGCTGGATTTACATGCCGTTGTGGACAGTTGTGTTCCCTCAGCCTGCACATACCTACGGTTAGGGACAAATGATCATCCCTGGATGTAAGGTGCATGTGTCCAGTGGCGATCGCTTGTCCCTAACCACATCCTGTTGCAGATCTAAATACCGGCAGACAGCAGTAGACATTGTCAGCTTGCCATTACTTTGTACTGGCTACTGCTTTGTGAGATGTGTGGAGGCAGGTGGCAGCAGACATGTGTTGCCCATCAAAAAAACCAAAGCTGTCCACCGGTGTTCAGATGTAATTACATATGGAGTGATTCTGATGTAACAAAAATAAGTCTATGAATGGAGTGGGGGGAGCGGAAAGGGCAGGCATAGTTGCCACTCTTGAGGAATATCTGTAGCAGGTCCTTATTATTCTCTGCAACACCAGAAGATTACTGTTGTTGTAGTATCAGGGAGGAATCAGAGGATGGAAGGTTTCAACCAAGGCTGCAGCCATCAGCACAAGAGACATTTGACATTTGACATCAAGTACTGTTCCTTGTGCTGATTTAAAAAAAAAACAATTTGTTTTCACAATGACAAAGCAATATGGAATTGTTGTTAATGGAAATTCATTACTGAATAGTGAGCATTGAAATTACATATTTAGAAAACAGAAGCAGTACCTGGCAAAAACATGCAATCATTTTGTGTTTATTAGTTAACAAAATACGAAAATAGGAACATTTCATGGTTGCTTGCTCAAGATGCTGCCATAGTGTTTTGTGCTTAGTGATATTCATGAGCCATTTGCTTTGCATTATGTTGCTTCTGATATACAGCAAACAACTGGGGCCAATGTGATTAAACAGTAATGGCTTTGAATATAATATATACACAACCCCAGTGTCATATATGCAGTAATCTACTGTGAACCGAAACTGTGAACTGAAGTATGAAAGGAAAGCTGAAAAAAAAGACTTGTATACCTTGAAATTCTGACAATGAAGGATGGTTGTAAGAGAAACATTTTTTTTTTCTAAGCAAGTAATGGTAAATGAAAATCACAATCTTTGAAAATATATGGATCCCACTGTCATTATATGGAAAACTCTGTGACCGAATGTAAATGACAGTGATTCAAAGAACAAAAGAACATTTTCCCATGCCCTAAAACAGTTGATTATTACCTGTTCTTGTAAAATATCACCTAACTGACGTACCAACAGGTCCTGTTTGAGGCCTGGATTGTGGAAAGACCACATGGACTTCAGTCTTGTGGTACAGCTTGCTAGTACTAGAGCACTTTGCTATAGGCAAGAGAGTATGAAACACATTTTCCTTTTAGTTATATAAACAGTTAAAGTCCAGCCATACCCATTTTCCTAAAGGTGGAATCTTTTAAATAAGAACTGTTTGTTAGAAAAGATTTAGGGGTCTTTTTATCAATTCCCTTTCACCCAAGATTCACAAATTTTTCTAACTGAATTTTATGTAAAAAAAAAAAAAAGGGAAAATGGTGTGAATTGTTTGTAAAACATTGAGCAACAGGCCTCTTAAAAATAAATTTTTGATGCTAGCAAAACAGACTGACAGGGAAGAACTGGGAATCTTTGGCCTGAGAGCAAACCCAACCAAACAACCCTTTCACAGAAGGCAAATATTCTAGTTGGCTAAATAAAGCATGCTATGCAAAATGTGCTGCATTAATTGGTGATCATGGTGAAAAGTGGATTTAACATGGTTTATTGTGATACACTTTTGCATCCTCCAGCATCAACTTTCTTTGTAGCTCTTGGCATTCATTTACATGATGTCCCAGAGCCACAGAGGTAGTTGGTATTGGATGACTCACCACTGCCAGACGCTGTAATTTCAGGTCTAAAGGAGGAGCGGGTAGCCATATAATGCCCAGCATGTGTCACTGGTAGCTAGGTTCACTCTGTTCGATGTTTAAATAGAGAAGTGTTGCTCAGAGTTACCAACCTAACATATTCTTTTAGCACTGGCCTGGATAAAATATGACCCATCAGCTAATAACAAACTGTAAGTCCAAGGATTGCTTGTTATTGCTGACATCTTCCATAAGATTGGTGGGGGGGGGGGGGGGGGGGAATGGGAGAGGCAGAGTCTGAGCATGTTATGTGATGTCATGGTGCAAGGGAGCCAAACGAAGCAGCCCAAGCCTCGTGTGCAGGTCTGCGGGAAGGGAGCAAGGCAGGCTGGGAGTGGGACTGTCAGTGCTGTTTGGACTGAAGTATAGTGAAGGAAACACCTGGCATGGAGGGAGACTGTCACTGTGACTCAGGAGGGGACATTTTAATGTCAGTATGGCGTCATCATCATCCAGAACGGCCGCTTTCGCACTCCCGTGGGGGCATGCAGCATGACGATCGCGGGCGCACTATTTTGCAAGGATACGGCACGACCCCGATCTCTGTAAAGAGCTGCGCCCATGGCTCTTTAACCATGGGATTGGCTGTATCTAATCACAGCTGGTCACATGAAAAACATGGAGATGCCGGTAATTGTCGCTCCTCGCATCACACTGATGGGTGTGTGGCGAGGAGAGACGATCGGCTGGCGATCAGTGCCACCTATTAGTGCTGCCCATCAATGCCCATTACTGCTGCCCATCAATGCCAATCAGTGTCACCCCTCAGTGACACACATCAATGCCCATAAGTGCTGCCTATCCATACCGCCTATCAGTGCCCCCCAGTACCGCCTATTAGTGCCACCTATCAGTGCACATAAGGGCAGCATATTAGTGCCTCCTCATCAATGCCACCTAATCAGTGCCCATAAGTGCCTTCTCATCAGTGCCCATCAGTGCACCCTATCAGTGCCCATCAGTGCCGCCTCATCAGCGCACATTAGTGAAGGAGGAAAATTACTTATTTACAAAATTTACTGACAGAAACTAAGAAAAACTTTTTTCTTTTCACAATTTTTGGTCTTTTTTTACGTTTCAATGGTGTTTAGTAAAGTTTTCGGTACAGAACAATATGCTCATTTTACATTTTGTACAGTATGTATAGTCACAAGAGAATCATAGTTTGGTCTCTTAACATAACAACAAACAACAGAGGATAAGAAAAAGAGATCCATCCACCTGCCTGGACAGTGTACTTTGAGTTCATGGGAGGTGAACCCTCTAGTTATTAAAACAAGGTAGTCCGTATATGTGACTCCTGAAATAGGGGCCCTTTAACCTCATTCTATTTTCAGCTGGCCTGGCATCCCCCCCCACAGGGAAGAGCCCACCCCCTATCACACTAACGGGAGGGTCAAGCATCTCCCACAAGGCCCCCGACTAACTTCAGTTCTCCCTATATGGGCCCTTATAGTCTATAACTCTGCATAGAATTAGTACTTTACTTGAACATATGAGTTTTAAAAGAGAAAGGTAGGAAAGAGTTTGGAGGATGATATAGAGTTAAGAGGGGGGAGTGGGGGGGGGGGGTATTCAAGAGCCGTGGTCCTAGTCTCTAATATCCATTATATATATATATATATATATATATATATATATATATATATATATATATATATATATATCAGTTCCTAAGTGGCAAGTGGTCTGGGATCGCTAGCCAAATAATCTTGCCAGACTCTGTGGAACAACCTCATTTTTTCCTGAACCAGCGTGGACAACCTTTCATTCAACATTAGCCACATATTTTACTTTTTAGCTGACCAAATGGCAGGGCGGCGGACCTCCAATTCCTGGCAATCGTAATTTTTGCTGCGCTAAATATGAAATTGAGTAATCGCCTTTGGGAATTAGAGGCTTCCATTACCCTATCTCAGAGAAATGCTTTTTGGCAGACTTGGTTAAATTTATCTGGGTAAGGGTATACACAAAATTGTAGACCCTGATTCAGAATCTTCTGACCTTGGGGCACGTCTACCAAATATGATAGGTAGTTCCATCTTGACCACAGCCTCTAAAACACTTGGGGGTAGCTCCATGTACAAAGGTGGCCAGTCTGACCGGCACCATATACCATCATAATAACACCTTGTAATTAGCTTCTATTATTGAGGTATTTATAAGTGATCTAGATGTTGATTCTGACATAGCATGCCATTTTTCTAGGTTGAGGGTTTCCCGGAGATCCTTCTCCCACTGGAGCATATAACTCAGTTTTGTTAATGCATTCGTCAATAATGTATATATGGCCGTTATATGGCCTCTAAGTTTATCATAGCTATTACATAAGTGCTCCATAGCGGTCAGGGCCACCAGGTCACCCCCATGAGCCAGAGATTGAAGATAGTGGTGAAGTTGAGTGTAGCGTTCTACTGATGGCATTTGATATTTTTCAAACATTGCGTGTTCTGTCAGCATACCTCTGTTGTCGCAAAGATCTGCTATTCTTAATAGGCCCTTATTGGTCCACCTTTCAAAGGCTAATGGAGTGAGGCCCGGGGTGACGCACTATTTTTAAGTATGGGTGCCAATGGAGTATGAGGTGATTTAACTTTATGAGTTCTAGTAAGCCTGTCCCATATTTCTAGTGAGAAGGATAGGGAGGGACATAATATTGTTTGTCTTTCTTTAGGTGGAAGCCACATAATGTGGGATACCAGATCTGGATGGCATGAATAAGATTCCATGGTCATCCATATTGCGTGAGGTGTGTTTGAGTTAAATCTAGATAGCTGAGCTACCTGTGCTGCATAGAAATATTTCTGTAGATCTGGCAAACCAAGTCCTCCTCTCCGTTTAGGAGTATACACAGGGCTTTTGTTCACCCTAGGCCTCTTATCTCCCCATATAAACTGGAGGATTTTCCTTTGCAACCGTTGTAGATTGCTACAGGACAGCGCTACAGGTATCGTCCGAAAGTAGTATAATATCCATTCATTTTAATTGAGTGTAGTCTACCGAACCACGATGGGTGGTGTATCTGCCATTTTGTCATATCCTCTATTAGCCATTTAATAAGAGCTGGGTAGTTCCTTTTGTATATTGTTTGTATAGAAGAGGTCAAGTGAATACCTAAATATGGGAGAGCTTCACGTTCCCACTTGCATTGGTGCAATTGCTCAAGTGTTGTTTGAATAGAGTTTGGTAGTGAGAGGTTTAATACTCTGGACTTGTTATGGTTTATGTACAACCCTGATATCTCTGAAAAGGGATTTAAGATCTTGTACAGGTTGGGAAGTGATGTAATCGGGGATGTCAAAGTCAGTAATAAATCATCTGCAAAAAGCAGGCATTTATGCTCCACCCCACCACAGACAGTCACCTTAATATCCTGACATGTCGACATGACAATTTTTTATTGCCAGTAGCTCAATCGCCAGAGCAAATAGCAGCGGTGATAGCGGGCACCCCTGCCTGGTTCCCCTTCTAATAGCCAGGGGTTGAGAGGAGTAACCCGGAAGCATCAAGGAGGCCGTTGGTGTGTCATACAGTACTAAAAATAGCTAAAAACTAAAAATAGCAGCGTTTAACCGCCGACGCTATGGGAGGCGCAGTGTGAAAGCCCTCTTAGTGCAGACTTCTGGGAAAATCCGTATTTCAATTACACAAGCAGGAAATGACATACCTGGGAGGCATTCTGTAAACCATTAATCGCACTCGGTTCTGTTTAACAAATGTAAACTATCCATGTGACAAGGACAATGCTAGATTTAACTTAAAACATAGATTTAATTTTAGGCATCTGTTTTTATTGCATATGATTAATGATGATGTTTGATTCTGCTGTGTGTTCCACTAGATGAACTGCTTGCTTTATTGCTTTTGAAGATTTAGAAAACAAATATGTTTGTATTTCATGCAATGCAGATGACAAGACAAAAACTCTAGTTTAAAGCATAACACAAATGTATTTGATCATCTGAAGATCCCATTCTGGGATTCTCATTTATAATCTTTGAAATGTCTTGAGAAAGGAGAAAATCTCATTATGTTTCAATAAATATTGCCAAAATAGGATAGTGGCATGTCCATAAATGGTACAGATAATATAAAGTGTGGTATTTTGCTGTTTTTTCCAGTGGCAACCAACTAGAGATTTAGGAGCCACATGCAACTTTTAGCAGTCTCTTAGCAATTGCTTTGTGCTTGTCCCTTCTGTATTAGATACATCATATGTTTGAAAACACGGCTTAAAGAAGAGTCTTTAAAGTCATTTTAGATTAACTTTAATTTTTTTCATGTTTGCTCTTTCATATTGTTTTAAGCATAAAGATTTGTAATTAGCCATTGGAAGGAGTAAATACTCAATTTGCCATGATTTTGTCTTTCTTCTTAACATCTTTTCTGATAAGACTTTAGCCACATAGGGAGTTCATTATTCTTAATGAGTCCCTTGCATTGTGCATTTTGAAAACAGCAATTAAGCACAAGCATTCTGTGTCACAGAAAAATAGAAAGAAGAGCCTAGACATGTAATGAGCAAATGATAACTTTTAAAAAGACTATATATTCCCTTTAAACATGTTGAACACAATGATAGAAGTATCACATTGCTTATTAAAGCGAGAGTCCCGCAAATTTTTTTTTATACTGCAGCTGCTGACTTTCAAAATAAGGACACTCAACCGTCCCAGGGTCCAGCGATGTCAGCACCCGAGACCGAACCGTCCCTCAGTCCTCTGATGCTGCTGCCGCCATCTTCGGTAAGGGAATCAGGAAATTAAGCCTTGTGGCTTCACTTTTCGGTTCCCTACTGCTCTGCGCGAGTCGCACTGCTCAATCCGAATGGTCCCTGCTGTCTCTGGGACCCGTGTGTGTCCCAGCAGACAGTGTGGGGGGACGGAAAGAGGCATAGACTCCCGTGGGAGTCTATGCCCAGAAGTGGGTGCAAATACCTGTTTTAGATCTTTAGGTATTTGCACCCCCCTCCCCCCTGAAAGGTGCCAAATGTGACACCAGGGGGAGAGTTCCGAAAAGCAGAGGTTCAATTTTTGTGTGAACCTCAGCTTTAAGGAGAAAGTGAAGGAGTTTGTTTAAAGCCCACCTTGATGATTTTCTCTCACTTCCTGTCCCTGTAATGCCAGGGCAAGAAATGGGGAGGTTGAACGGGTAAAAACTTCACAAGGACTAAAAGGAACACACAGCAAAAAAACAATTAGTTAAATTTGTAAACTTTTTTTTACTAAAAATATACCTTTAATAAACAGATCAGAAATAGACAGCTAATCTCGTTCGCGGTACTAAGGAAGGGGAGAAAACAAGGGGGGGTGGCAGCTCCGGATATAAAAAGATACTATAACGCAGTGGTTCTTTCACGGGTGGTAGAGTGGGCGAAAGAGGTAAATGATAAAAGATGGGTAGGCATAGAAAACACGCTTTCTCAAACACAATTAGGGAGAATAATATGGAATCCGCCACAACATAGGACACTGGGTTCAAATACACATGAGATAACACGACAAGTATTTAAATTATGGGATCAAATACACACACAAAATAAATGGGGATACAATTCACCTTTGATTTTTTTGAAAGATAACGAATATTTTCCACCAGGACAACAAGAAATAGGGCGAAAATGGATATTAAAAGATAATGCACAATTAAAAGATATTTTAGTAAAAGATAAATTAAGCACTTTTCAAGCACTAAGAGAAGACACAGAGTTGATGAGGATTGATGAATGGCGGTACCTCCAGCTACGACAGTTTGTCACAAAGTTACCCCATCCCTTACGGAGTAAAGAAGAGCTTAGACCTTTTGAACAGATATGTCAGAAGGATAAGCTAATAAAAAAAAGAAAAAATATTGGTTTGATTTATAAAATACTCTCAGAGGGGGATGAGCTGGACGAACCGGCATTCATTAAAAAATGGGAAAAAGAACTGGGGGTACAATGTAACACCCAAAATAGAAAGAAAATACTTACATTAACTCACTATGCAGGGGGAGGGAGTAAACTGATAGAAACAAATTACAAATGCATAGCAAGATGGTATGCCACCCCTGACAAACTAAGTAGGTTCAGAACTGATCAATCTCCGGAGTGCTGGCGAGGATGTAAGACTATCGGGAGTATGGGCCACATATGGTGGGATTGCCCCATAATTAAAGAATATTGCAAGAGGATAATTGATATAACAAAGGTGGTTACAGGAAAAGAAGTTAGAGAGGACCCATGGATGGTGTTATTCCACGGGACAGAGGAGACAACAAAACAATATAAAGCATCATTAGTCCCCATATTACTTGATACCGCAAAAAGCCTAATTCCGAGAAAATGGCGAGAGAAAGAAAGTCCTAAAATCCAGGATTGGATTTTTCGGGTAACCGTAATCCAACATCTGGAAGGTGAGGAGGGAGGTGAAGAGGAATCAGCCATAAAGGAGGAGAGGGATAGGAAATGGGATCTCTGGGAAAAATTTTAAAAATCATGGCGATACGTGGAGGAAATAACACAGTAGTAATAACGGGAAAGGAAATGTGGAAGAAATGACTAAAGTAGAACCCCAAGTGAAATCAAGCAGGAACAGAGAGGGGGGAGGGAGGGGATAGATGAGAATAGAAAGGGACAAAGAGAGGAGGCCCGACTGAGGGCGGACGTTTGACGTCTTGTGGCAAGCTCTGGGTTTCCGTCTCCTTTCTTTCACCCGTAGTGGAATTAAAAGAGGGGGGGTTTGGGGAGGGGGTAAAATATGGTGAAGAAGTAGTGTGAGGGATGATAAGGGTTAAATCCTAGGGATAGTACAGGATAACTTGGCTTTATTTTTGTTTTATATGTATGAACGAATAAAGATTATGGTTGGTAATGGTAACTTAAAAGATGAGCTACAATGATGTGAAGACGAGGAAAACTAAATGAACGTTAAGTTGATTGGTGCCTCGCAGATAAATTCGCTGATGTAGCTAAAAAAAAAAAAAAAAAAAAAAAAAAGAAATAGACAGCTGACAAAAAACTTGAACTCTTCCTCACTCTATCAAACTGGAAAAAACACTTAAGGTCCACCCTATAGCAGTTTTACTGCTACAGGGCAGAATCTCTGCACTAAATCACGTATGGCATATGCGCTACCAGCGGCTCACTCCCACTGTGATTATATACAGTGGCAGCCTATGCGCAGGTACCTCATACTCAATGTCTGCCGGTACCCGCCAATCATTAGGCCTAGAACGGTGGCCTATGTCAACAAAGCAGATTGCCCTTCTGACAGGAGGGAATGGATGGAATTTGTGTCCCCGCAGAGCAGGGAAGAAATTGCATGTCTTCCTCTAGTAAAAGCACCTCCCACAGTATAGTAATACACCAGTTAAGCACACAGTTAACCCTTTCATGGCCCCAGATATTAGCCCCTTCCCAGCCAGTGTCATTAGTACAGTGGCAGTGCATAATTTTTAGCACTGATCACTGTATTGTCACTGGTCCCCAAAAAGTGTCAAAGTGTCAGTTATTGTCCAAATTTCCACCACAATATCACAGCTCCGCTATAAGTCGCTGAATGCTGATTGCTGTTATTACTACGGTAATAAAAAAAATATAAATATCGTTAAAACATAGTTTGTAGATGCTATAACTTTTGTGCAAACTAATCAATATACGTATTTAGGGATTTTTTTTTACCAAAAATATGTAGCAGAATACATATAAAGCCTAAATTTATGAAGAAATTAGATTTTTTAAAAAAGTTATATTGGATATGTTTTATAGCAGAAAGTAAAATAAATGTATATATATATATATATATTTTTTTTTTTTTTTCAAAATTGTAGGTGTTTTTTTCATTTATAGTGAAAAAAAAAAACACACAGAGAGGTAATGAAATACCACTAAAAGAAAGCTCTATTTGTGAGAAAAAAAGAGCATCAATTTTATTTGTGTACAGCATTGCACAACTGTGCAATTGTCAGTTAAAGTAAAGCAGTGCTGTATCACAAAAAAAAATAGCCTGGTCATGAAGGGGGGGGGGGGGGTGGTAAATCTTCCGCAGGTCAAGTAGTTAAAGCACCAGGCTTTCTAAACATACATTTTTGTTGGCACACAAAGATAATAATTTTGTTTTTCATCTGGTCTTTTATTTACTACAAAAAAAGTAATGTGTTTGTACACTATGAGTTTCATAGGCAAAACCTACATTGTGAATGTCCCAAGCTGTAATTAAAAGTAAATATATTAAATTACCCCTACCCTGCTACCCTGTCCATATCATATGTATAGAAGTTAACATGTACTAAAATACTTAACGTTATTGCTGGGTTCCCACAGCATCTGGTCACATGACTAAATATGGCTTTAGTCACATGATTCCTGCTAAAGTGTAGGAGCATGTAATCTCCTTATAGCATGTGGCTATTGTCCCCAAGCAAATGTTATGGCAATAAAGGTGCACGTTGTAGGTATCTCATGGCTTTTGTTGATTTTTTTATCTTAAGGGGCAGGATTGGTAGGATAATGCATAGATCCTTTTTTGGAGAGATCTATTTCAAGTATACAGCTGTTATAGAAATTTCCGGCTGTGACTGCAAAAGTTGCTAAAAAAATACAAGGTTGGTGTGCTTGGCCTTCATGTCCCTGCCTTTTTTTTTTATGTGTGTTGCCATAGCCACATATTTTTCAGTTTGAAGGCTGTGACTTTTTTTATCTTTGTAAACAGCAAAGGTACAGCAGTAATACAGGCAGCATTGACCTCTGTCTCTTCTACTTAATGCTAACGCTACAATTGCAGGAACAGATTCACAGGATGCAATCATGCAGAAAAGTTTGCTAAACTTGTAACTCAAAAGTGCCTTCAGATTTTAAAGGTTTAGTTGTTGTCCATTCTACCCATTTATCTAGGGGCTCAGTATAGGTGGAACCATACTTTAGTTTCAAATATTCTCCAGCTCTCATCTTGCGCTGGGCCTCACCCTTCATTTCTTTATTTAATTTAATTCTCATAATGACTGGCCAGTCTTTTCTCTTCTCTTCTTGTGCCTATACCCTCTTGCCTCTAAAACAAATAGTATAGCAAATCTGCAGATTTACAAGAATAGTCTCCACTTATCTACGTGGATAGAAGGGGTTATGACAATAGACAAAACACTCGCTAAGAGACCCTGCTAGTCTCTTCTCTTCTCTGTGGGTTTTGTCTGACCCTACCATGCGCCCCTGACCCAGGTCGCCCACAAGGAATCAACGCAAGGAAAGGCAGAGGAATCTCTCTATCCACGCACAGTCCAACCCATGAAGGGGGGCACAAACACATTCACACACATGTTATCCAACCAGAAAGGTCCAAGAGTGGGTCTGGTTTCCCTGAGAACCGACAGAATAGGACACATAGGAAAGACAGAAAAGAGCAAGCTTAAGGATAGCTTACCTAGCTGTCATTTAGAGGTCTGCATTCCCAATGATCGGGATCAAAACGGTTCCTTTTGGAGACTCTGACGAACTCCTGGCTGTCTCGCCAACTGTTATAGAAATGTATGGTTGTGACTCTAAAAATAAAAGTTAACTTTGCAATTGCAGGAACAGATTCACAGGACACAATCACTGTGTTTAAAATGCCCTTTCTGACAAAATGTTATTTTATACGTAGATGAGAAAGGGGCAGTATGACATGTTATTAACCACTTCCCGACTGGCGCACGCCGATGTATGTCGGCAGAATGACACGGGCGGGCTGATCGCGGATCGTCTCATGGGGCGGCTGAACGAGGAGATGCCGTTGTAAACAGCATCTCCCCGTTCTGCCTAGCAACAAGTGTCGCTGATCTCTGCTCCATGTGATTGGAGCAGAGATCAGTGTTCACTAAAACAAAGCCCAGCCCCCCCACAGTTAGTACCAAAAATATGTAGAAGAATACGTATCGGCCTATTTTTGTTTATAGCGCAAAAAATAAAAAATGCAGGGGTGATCAAATACTACCAAAAGAAAGCTCTATTTGTGGGAAAAAAAGGACGTCAATTTTGTTTGGGAGCCACATCGCACGACTGCGCAATTGTCAGTTAAAGCGATGCAGTGCCGAATTGCAAAAAGTGGTCTGGTCTTAAGCCAGCAAAATGGTTTGGTCTGTAAGTGGTTAAAAACAAGCAGAAATATGTTATTAAAACCTAGGGAATAGAACAATTGTAAAGATACAGAGAGATTCTAGCAGAAGTTGTGTCTCTGTGTTAAGGGAAGGTTACAGAACACATTTAGACTTTGCGAACAAGGTATACGCCAGGCTTGTACACGGCTTTCTGTTGGCGCACGCTTATTGGCCAGCGGGGGAGGCAATCGGCGGGTCCGGTGGATTCGATGTCCGCCGGCTGCCCACAAACGTTCCCCACAGAGACAGAACAGGGATCTGCCTGTGTAAACAAGGCAGATCTCTTTTCTTTCAGTGGATGACACAGAGATCTTCTCTTGCTGCTATGCAGGAAGACGGATCTGTATGTTGTTCCAAGCAGCCCATCCCCCACATACAGTTTGTAAACACACTGAGGGAACACAGTTAACCCATTGATCACCCCTGATGTTAACCCCTTCCCTTCCATTTTTTTTTTTTTTTACCAAAAATATGTAGCAGAATACAAATTGGCCTAAACTGATGAAGAAATTATATTTTTTACATTATTTGATTGAGTATGTTTTATAGCAGAAAATAAAAAATATATTTTTTTTTTCAAAATTGACGCTCTTTTTTTTGTTTATAGCGCAAAAACTGAAAACCACAGAGGTTATCAAATTCCACTAAAAGAAAGCTCTATTTGTGGGGGAAAAAGGACATCAATTTTATTTGGGTACAGCGTCATACGTCCACACAATTATCAGTTAAAGTAACACAGTTCCAAATCACAAAAAATGGCCTGGTCATTCACCACTTCAGCCCTGAAAGATTTTACCCCCTTCCTGACCAGAGCACTTTTTCCATTTTGGCACTGCGTTGCTTGAACTGACAATTGCGCGGTCATGCTGTACCCAAACAAAATTTGCATCCTTTTTTTCCCCCAAATAGAGCTTTATTTTGGTGGTATTTGATCACCTCTGTGGTTTTTATTTTTTTTTGCGCTATAAACAAAAAAGAGTGCCAATTTTGAAAAAAAAAATATTTTTTACTTTTTGCTATAATAAATATCATCAAATTAAAAAAAAAGCACTTACAAACTATGGGAAACATTTATGTCATTTTTACGTCATTTTTATTATTTTTTTCTACTAGTAATGGCAGTCATCTGCGATTTTTAGCAGTACTGCAACACTGTGACAGACAGATTGGATACTTTTGACACATTTTTGGGACCATTGACAATTATACATCAATCAGTGCTATAAATATGCACTGATTACTGTGAAAATGTCACTGGCAGGGAAGGGGTTAACACTAGGGGGTGATCAAGGGGTTAAATGTGTGTTCCCTCAGTGTGTTCTCACTGTATAGGGATAGGACTGACTAGGGGAGGTGACATATCGTTGTTCTTACTTAGTAGGAACAAACAACATGTCTCCTCTTCCCTGACAGAACAGGGATTTGTGTGTTTACACACACAAATCCCCATGTTGGCTCTCGTGCACGCCACCGCGCGTGACCGGCGGCGATTGCGACCACCGGCCACGCGCATCAGGTCTACCGCTATGTAGTTGGATGCGTGCCTCTGGCGGCGCATGCACCCTCTGGCGGCTCTTAAAGGGAATCCCGTACCATGCAGGCTTTCATCCAGGGGTGCCATTCTGCCCCCATAAAAAGACGTGAGCCGGTCGGGAACCGGTTAAAGGAGTAAATCCTTCTGGTCCTTAAGTGGTTCAAATTTTTATTCCAGTAATTAGTTAATAGTAAGTAAACAAATATGAAAAAAGCACTTACAAATTGCAAATCTTCCACACTTTTTTGTGATTTTATTAGTCATACTTATGCTAAGTCAGGCCCCCTAGCTACAAAAATACAAGGTTATTGTGCTTGTGCGTTATGTTCCTGCCTTTTTTCTGTGTGTTGCCATAGCCACATTTTTCTGCGTGTTGCCATAGCCACATTTTTTTGCAGTTTGAAGGCTGTGACTTTTTTTTATCTTTGTAAACAGCAAAGGTACAGAGGTAATACAGGCAGCATTGACCTCTGTCTCTTCTACTTAATGTTAACCTACAAGAGGGAGAAATTCAATGCAAGGCAGCTGGCTTAGACAACAATCATATGACCAATTCATCACTCGTTTCTCTACATCTAACATCTGCTGCAGGACATGAGCAGATTTCAATCTAAAAAATGCACAGTTTTCTTTAATATTTTTCCTAACCTCTCTATGATCAAATTGTAATGTTATGTCTTCAATCACAGAACTTGATCAATGTACCTAACTGAGAAGGGATTGCAATTTTATGGGGTGTGATGAATGATTTTCTTAGAAATATTACTACCAGGCTTTGCAATTCTCATGTGTACATCTTGCCTTTCAGTGCTGCTTACGATGCTGTCCTTGATAGAAATGTGGCCATTAAGAAACTCAGCCGACCATTTCAAAATCAAACACATGCCAAACGGGCATACAGGGAACTGGTCCTAATGAAGTGTGTAAATCATAAAAATGTAAGTTTTCTGTCCTTCATTACTATTTCTGTGACTTACTTGAGATCCAAAAAATAGACAAAAAACTACAATCATTGGTAGCATATGTTATATGGACATCTATTTTTCTGGGTCTACTTTTATTGTTTGATATGCTGTTACCTCTTGACTTCTGAGCTGCCAAAAAAGATTATAACTTTATAAGGCCCCTTTCACACTGGAGCGCTTTGCAGGCGCTACAGCTCTAAAAATAGCGCCTGCAAAGCGCCCTGAAACAGCCGCTGCTCCCTGAAACAGCCGAGGGCTTTTACACTGGAGTGGTGCGCTTGCAGGACGGAAAAAAACTCCTTGCAAGCAGCATCTCTGGAGCGGTGAAGGAGCGGTGTGTTTAATGGTCCTGAACCACTCCTGCCCATTGAAATCAATATGGCAGCGCGGCTATACCGCCAGCAAAGCGCCACTGCAGCAGCGATTTGCAGGCGTTTTTAACCCTTTTTCGGTTGCTAGCGGGGGTTAAAACCGCCGAATAGCACCGATAAAACAACAGTAAAGGACCGCTAAATATAGCGGCGCTTTACTGCCAGCACCTGCAACGCTTCAGTGTGAAAGTACCCTAACAGTCCCAATGATTGAGAAAGGAGACTGGGGGAAAGGAGGCGTAAATGATTTCTTCCTGCTTGCAGCAGGCTAATGCCATCGTTTTGATACATCGAATCCCCAAAGACTAGGCACAGGCCTAGCTACTGTGCTCACGCATTACCCAGTTACCTAGATTTCCAGTGGTCTGGTACCCCTCTACACAATGTGTTTCAATTTAAAATGTTATTCAAGGAGCACTATGCAGGAGCTGTGTAGGACCACTGGTGATCTGGAGATGGACTTCTGCACTCTGTGTAGGGCAATGGCCTGGATCTCCAGCATGCTGCCATCACAGATTATTTTAACACAGGCTGCGGCCCTAACCATAAAAAAGAAAAAATTCTCCCACACACTGTTTTGATGCAGCCTGACTGCATCCCTGTTATATAAAAGGTAGGATTAACCTCCTTGGCGATATTCCGGGTATCCCGATGTACTCCTGCTTTAACCTGCAGCTGGATCTTCTGCCCGATGCATTGTGTGTTCCGGCTTCCCTTCCCTGTGGCCGTCGCAACCGGCTGGTAGATTCAAAATGTGTAAATCACAACACATACACAATACATTGTAATCTTATTGGATTACATTACTCTATCAAATCATTTGACCTCAGTTTGTCCCCAATGCTCTGTCGTGTGACCTTGCCTGCAGTTTTACTGTTCTTTCTGCCTGGAAACTGGTTCTTTCTGGCTGGAAATTACCATGACATCCAAAAAGCATGCCTCGACATCAAAAGCAGTTTATGACCTGCTGGAAAACAGCAATAGCAATACAGAATCACTTGCAGAAATGAGTGACATCGATTCGTGGGGAAATTCGTCATCAGACACAGAAATTTCAGTGATGATCCTGTGACTGAGCTCAGTGATGTGCGGACTTGGTGCTCTATTGACTGCGGTACAGATCACGCAATGCCACCTAAGATTCGCATTTACTGGAGCACCTGGTATGAAAGCGGATGTTGAAGATGACAATCCCTTGGTAAGTATGCCAACTATATTTGACCGACGATACCAAGAGCAACAAGCTGCTATGCATCGGAAGTTTTCAAGAAGTAGAAAGTGGGAATTAATGACCAAGGAGGACATTCGGAAATTTATTGGCCTAATAATTTCAGGGAGTGATGGGGAAACCCCTACAGAAGTGGTATTGGACAACCAATAAATTACTCGCCAATCCATTCTTTGGCACGGTCATGTCAGAGTACAAATTTTCCCTGATAAGGAAATATTTGCACTTTCAAAACAATGGAGAATGTGATGAAACTACTCATCCAGCACCAAAACTCAAGAACATTTAGGAAGTATATCAAATGATTCTGAAGAATTTCCAACTGAGCTATCTGCCAGAAAGAGACAGCATAGATGAAAGTCTAATGGCCTACAATGGAAGGCTCAGCTGGATATAATACATAACATCAATAAGAGCACCATTTGGCATTAAATGCTTTATGCTATGCGAAACGATAACTGGTTACATTTCAAATTCTATCCTATACACTGGGAAAGGAACCAAATTCAACCCAAAATACAGAAATTACTGATTGAACCATTGCTAAATCAGAGCTATTGTGTAAATAAAGACAACTTTTACACATCTTCTGAACTTTATGAGCTCCTTCAGCAGAGCAAAACGGATGCCTATGGAACTGTTAGGGCTAACTGGTGTGACATGCTGCCAATCTTTGGCAATAAGAAGCTCAAGACTAGAGAATTGGTTGCCTGGTAGAAAGGCAAAATGATGGCACTGCGATGGCGTGACAAAAAATATGGGTGCCTAATGAGTACAATCCATAATACCTCCACTGTCATGGTACGCACAATAGATGGGAAAGACATCATGAAGCCACAAGTAGTGATAGACTACAACAACACTATGGGAGGTATTGACAGAGCCGACCAAGCAATGACATTCTATATAGCAATGAGAAAACAACAACAAAAGTACTACAAGAAGATCTTCAGTCATCTTCTTGAGCAATGCTTGTGGAATGCCTACATTCTGCTAAAAAAAATAGTGACAAGCCTGTGGCTCATGCTGACTTTATTTGGAAAGTTGCCGAACTGATCTTTCTGAACCACCAAACACCAATGGCTGTAAATAGAGCTGGACGTTGTGCTGCTGGCATTGTCAACCCAGAACGCCTGACTGGTCGTCACTTCATGGACTACATCCCACCAACTGAGAAAAAGTCAGCACCTACAAGGATGTGCGTGGTTTGTTGCCCAAAGCGTGATGACAGTGGAAAGTAAATCCGGACGGAAACCAGGTTCCATTGTCCTGATTGCGACTGCGGACTTTGTGCAGTTCCATGTTTCAAAATGTATCATACCCGAGATGTTTACTGAATCAATATGACTATTGCACCCTTGTTTCAGTATTTTTTTGATTTGACTATATTATTGATTAAATTTATTGAATGAAATGTATTATTATTATTATTATTTGTTATTATTTATAGTTATTTATTATATTATAATGTATGGTTTTGTGTGTCAAACTTTATCATACCTGGGATGTCTACTAGACTCTTGTTTGGACAGATTTACAAATTTTTGTACATATTTTATTATATCTTTTCATGTGACAACACTCAAGAAATTACATTTTGCTACAATGTAAAGTAGTGTGTGTACAGCTTGTATAACAGTGTAAATTTACTGTCCTCTCAAAATAATACAACACACAACCATTAATGTCTAAACCGCTGGCAACAAAAGTGAGTACACCCCTAAGTGAAAATGTTCGAATTGGGCCCAAAGTGTCAATATTTTGTGTGGCCACCATTATTTTCCAGCATGGCCTTAACCCTTTTGGGCATGGAGTTCACCAGAGCTTCACAGGTTACCACTGGAGTCCTCTTCCACTCCTCTATGATGACATCACGGAGCTGGTGGATGTTAGAGCCCTTGCACTCCTCCACCTTCTGTTTGAGGATGCCCCACAGATGCTCAATAGGGTTTAGGTCTGGAGATGTGCTTGACCAGTCCATTACCTTTACCCTCAGCTTCTTTAGCAAGGCAGTGGTCATCTTGGAGGTGTGTTTGTGGTCATTATCATGTTGGAATACTGTATGTGGCCCAGTCTCCAGAGGGAGGGGGATCATGTTCTGCTTCAGTATGTCACAGTACATGTTGGCATTCATGGATCCCTCAATGAACTGTAGCTCCCCAGTTCCAGCAGCACTCATGTAGCCTCAGACCATGACACTCCCACCACCATGCTTGACTGTAGGCTAGATACACTTGTCTTTGTACTCCTCACCTGGTTTCTGCCATACCTTCTGAACCAAATAAGTTTATCTTGGTCTCATCAGACCACAGGAAATGGTTCCAGTAATCCATGTCCTTAGTCTGCATGTCTTCAGCAAAATGTTTGCAGGCTTTCTTGTGCATCGTCTTTAGAAGAGGCTTCCTTTTGGTAAGACAGCCATGCAGAGCAATTTGATGCAGTGTGCGGTGTATGGTCTGAGCACTGACAGGTTGACCCCCACCCTTTCAACCTCTGCAGCAATGCTGGCAGCATTCATACATCTATTTCCCAAAGACAACCTCTGGATATGATGCTGAGCACATGCACTCAACTTCTTTGGTTGACCATGGCGAGGCCTGTTCTGAATGGAACCTGTCCTGTTAGGCCACTGTATGCTCTTGGTTACCGTGCTGCAGCTCAGTTTCTGGGTCTTGGCAATCTTCTTATAGCATAGGCCATCTTTATGTAAAGCAAAAGATCTTTTTTTCAGATCCTCAGAGAGTTCTATTTTCCATGAGGTGCCATGTTGAACTTCCAGTGACCAGTATGAGAGAGTGAGAGTGATATCACCAAATTTAACACACCTGCTCCCCATTCACATCTGAGACCTTGTAACACGAATGAGTCACATGACACCGGGGAGGGAAAATGACCAATTGGGCCCAATTTGGACATTTTCACTTCGGGGTTACTCACTTTTGTTGCCGGCGGTTTAGACATTAATGGCTGTGTGTTGAGTTATTTTGAGGGGACAGCAAATTTACACTGTTATACAAGCTGTACACTCACTACTTTACATCGTAGCAAAGTGTCATTTCTTCAGTGTTGTCACATGAAAAGGTAGAATAAAATATTTATAAAAATGTGAGGGGTGTACTCACTTTTGTGAGATATTGTAAGTGAGTTATTCCTTAGAATTACAGGCCTACAATATAAAATGCCAAATTTCCATGCAAAACATCTGTTCCGCTTTCAGCATTAAAAATCTGACATAATCATACGATCAGGGAGGTATCTATACATTTTTAAAATCTTATCCACTCAAGGCTTTATGCCTATAAATAGCAAATGCTACATACATATTATTAAGTGTGAGCCATAGATTTTAATTCAAAATCACCCAGGCTGACCAAAAAAACAATATATCAAAATATTATACTATTTATATAAAATCACAACAGTTTTATTATTCCAAACTCAGTACACAAATTGAGAGAAATATACACCATATAAAAAAAAAAACATCTGGGTCCTACACCATGCATACCTAATTACTGAAAAAACAGTTAGGTAGAAGTATGTATGGTCTTTCCAGAATATTCATAAACATTAGGCATAGATGTTCGGGACACAAATATTGTTAAAATAAAATAGTACTAATTATAGGCTGGAAAGGGCAAATATACAAATTGCTCACCAACTTAGTTTTCAAATACTCCTCGCACATGGGACTAAATCGGCATATACAGTGGGTAAAGCAAGGAATCAGACCCCCCCCTTTAAAATAATCACATTTTGTTACTTTGCAGCCTGAAATGAAGACTGACTGTATTTACTAGTGCAACTTATAACATCCAAGTGAAAGATATTGTAGCTCACTAATCCCTTGGGAGCTGCTAAGGAGTTCATTGCAGTACCCTGGTTTAACTCCCGCTTCTTTCACCCCTGCTGTTTTAATCACAGACACAGTTCAACAGTAACTTTTATTCTTGATGCTGCAGTCCATGTTGCGTGTCTGATTAGCAAGTGATGCAGGACAGTATAAGTTGCCTCTCTTGTTGAGCTGCACGAGTAGAAAGAACCCTTTCCCTTAACGAACTGGTTCATGTCCCTTTGAATGACATGTGGTACTGCTGAAATGCGGGAGTCCCAGGCCTCACCTGCCTTCTCACCTCCTGCCATTTCTTCCCAGGCCAGCTCAGGAAAGTCCAGACAACCCCGGTCTAGGCAGTCCTGTTAGTAGATTCTTCTTGCTTCTTGAATGGTGAAACCTTCCAGCTTTGAAGTCTCTGAACCTCCAGGCTTTCCGGCGAAGTTTCGTGGCTTTCCAGCACTGGGGTCTATGCACCCCCAGGCCTTCCGGCCCTGCTCCTGCGGGGAGCCTTTCAGATATTTTAAGGAGGGGGGGGGATTCTTTTCTATACCCACTGTATATAAAGATTTAGTCCCATGTTGCAGGAGTATTTCAAAACCAAGTTGGTGAGCAATTTGTATATTTTGCCTTTCCAGCCTATAAATAGTACAATTTCATTTTGCCAATATTTGTGTCATAACATATAAACTTAATGTTTATGAATATTTTGGAAAGACCATACATACTTCTACCTAACATTTGTTTCAGTAATTAAGTATGCATGGTGTAGGTCCCAGATAGTGTTTTTGTTTTTTAAATATGGTTTATATTTCTTTAAATTTTTGTGTATAAATAGGGAAAATAATAGCAGTACAATAATCTCTATATTTTCAAACAATGTGGTTCAATTTGGCTTTAAACCTTGGTTATTTGAAATGTGGTAATATCCCTCCTGGAATACCTGCCTAAACAGAAGTTCAGACTTCTTCTTGAGTGGTCCTTGAGTTGGTGTTCAATTATGGGAATACTGTTAAGAGATTGGAAATTTGAGTTCATGCTAACCTCTACCTCCAATCGCTTTTCACAATTGGTCAGTGAGACATCTCATAACATTGAATGATCATTAGTAATGTGAGGGCTACAGCAGGGCTATGCCAAAGCTCCATGGTAATTTAGAGTTCTATGTTTCAGGGCTTTGAGGATGCTCACAAAGTAATTGGAAGCCAGACACTTGCTTTACAACTCAGCAATCTGTTTGCTAGGGTTAACGTAGAATTCCATTTTCTGTCAAGTTTTACTGCTGCCTTTGTTCCTTTCAGTTGTTGTCCAGTAATTAGGGGGACATTTTCCCAAAGCTTAGATAGAAATTTAAAAAAGACTGAAGCTTTGCCTACTCTAAACAAAAAAATGAAAACCTGCTAGGTATCATGACCCCAGAGTTGTGTATGCACCATAGAAAAATTGTATTGAGCCAGGAGGTAGTGTTGCAGAGGTTTCTTTTTCCGAATGGGCTGACCTTCTAGCCACTGGCAAGAGTAACCTGTCTTTCCCCAGTTTAAGATGTGTGTGGGTATTTTTGTGAGCAGAGTTAATAGTCTTGTCTTGTTTCACTGACTGAATCTGCTGTAAGCATTTTTTTTATGTTGCTACCTCCTAGATTGTAAGCTCTAATGAGTAGGGCCCTCTGATTCATCCTGTATTGAATTGTATTGTAATTGTACTGTCTGCCATAATGTTGTAAAGCGATGCGCAAACTGTATAAATCCCGTATTATAATAATAATAATAATAATGTTGCTACGCCACTTCCATTGTTTGCCAGTAGACCACATTAGGACACCGGGCACATCTAGTGCTAGAATCAGGTTTATAGGGATTTATTAAAATATACAGGTAAGGCTGTTAATAAGCCAGCGAACAAACAATTGATATACTGAATGCTGAAGGCAATTTCAGACTTCCAATTCATGCAGAAGAAAACAAATGCTTAGCCTTTGTAAACGTACAGCAAATACAGGGATTTACTGAACAAGCTTGTTCAGTGAACTAAAAAAGAAATGGTGTGGTGACTGCAGCTGTATTAATGCACATGTAATAAAACAAAACAGTAGAGTACGTGACACCTTCTTATTTCCAGTACAAATAATTTTTTAGACAAGCTTTTGAGAGATATGATCTCTTTTTTTTTTTTTTAAATAGTATGAAGAAAATGGTAAATCTCTCAAAAGCTTGCCCACCGAAATGAACCATTAATGAAAATAAGAAAAGGATCATTTGCAGTATCCAACTGTTCATTCATGGGTGTAACTTAATTTCCATTCTTGAAAAATAGTGTCAGCCTTCAAAGTCTTTTTTTGTAGAGAAACCGATTAGATCCAGTCTAATTTATGTGTATATATAGGTGAATGGCAAAAATTATCCTAGAAGTCACTAGCAAAAAAGATAATAAATGCTTTTTGATAGATTTATTAGTGTGAATCCTAACATTTATTTATAATTTGAGCATGAAAGCCCATCACCAGGCAATAAATGTCTTTTGTGTTGGATAGCGAGGGGAAAAGTTAAACTTTCTATCAAGCTTTACACTATATTGTCAAAAGTATTTGGACGCCTGCATTTACACGCACATGAACTTTAACCCCCCTGACGGTATTCCCGAGTCTGGCTCGGGGTGGAATTTTTATACCAAAAGCGGTAACCCCGAGCCAGACTCGGGACCGCATCGCTGGATCCAGGAGGACGCTTACTTACCTTCTACCTCGGATCCAGCGATGTCTCCCCGATGTACGAGTGAGCTGTGTCTCGCTCGATCTATCACGGAGCCGATCTCCATTCCCTGCGAGCGTTGCGACGCACGGGGACGGAGATCGGCGCCAAAGTAAAACACACAGTATACATACAGTATAATGTAATCTTACAGATTACATTGCTGTATGTAATTATTTCACATCCCCTTTGTCCCTAGTGGTCTGCCCAGTGTCCTGCATGCAATTTTATATTATAAAAACTGTTCTTTCTGCCTGGAAACTGGAGATTGTCCATATCAACCAAAACTGTCCCTTTACATCAAAAATGTTTTTTGACCAGCTAGAAAACAGCGATAATAAATTAGAATCACTCGCAGAATTGAGCGATAGTGATTTGTGGGGAGATTCGTCATCAAATACTGAAAAGTAATGACAGTGACAATTCTGCAACTGAGCAAATTTCAGTGTTTTTGATTTGATTACATTATTGAATACTTTTTATTATTGTTATATTATTATTTGGTACAATTATTTATAATTATTTATTATATTATAATTTATGGTTTCATTTTTCAAACTTTATCATACCGGGGATGTCTGCTAGACTCTGGTTTGGACAGATTTAAGTGAGTTATTGCTAAGAATTACAGGACTACAATATAAAACGCCAAATTTTCATGCAAAATAATTGTACCACTTTTAGCACCTAAAATCCAAAATAATCATACCACCAGGGAGGTTAATGGCATCCCAGTCTTAGTCCGTAGGGTTCAATATAGAGTTGGGCCACCCTTTGCAGCTATAACAGTTTCAACTGTTCTGGGATAGCTGTCTACAAGGTTTAGGTCCACAATGTTCAACCATTCTTCCAGATGCACATTTGTGAGGTCAGCCACTGATGTGGAAGAAAAGGCCTGGCTCACAGTCTCCACTCTAATTCATTCCAAAGGTGTTCTATCGGGATGAGATCTGGACTCATGTGCAGGCCCGCTAAGTTCATCCACCCCAAACTCGCTCATCCATGTCTTTATGGACATTGTTTTGTGCACTGGTGCGCAGTCATGTTGGAACAGGAAGGGGCCATCCCCAAACTGTTCCCACAAAATGGGAGCATAAAATTGTCTAAAACGTCTTGGTACGCTGACACCTTAAGATTTCCCTTCACTAAAACTAAGGGGCCAAGCCCAACCCATGAAACCCAACCCCACACTATAATCCCCCTCCATCAAATGATTTGGACCAGCGCACAAAGCAAGGTTCATAAAGAAATGCATGAGTGAGTTTGGGGTGGACGAAGTTGACTGGCCTGCACCTCCTGACCTCAACCCAATAGAATACCTTTGGCAGCCGAGACTGCAAGCCAGGCCTTCTCATCCAACATCAGTACCCGACCTCACAAATGTGCTTCTTGGGGAATGGTCAAACATTCCCATAAACACACTGCTAAACCTTGTGGACAGCCTTCCCAGAAGACTTGAAGCTGTTATAGCTGCAAAGGGTGGGCCAACTCAATATTGAACCCTATGGATTAAGACTAGGATGTCATTAAAGTTTATGTAAAGGCAAGTGTCCCAATACATTTGGTGATATAGTGTATTTCTGTATATTACTCCATTAGGGAAATTTTGCATCCCTTCTTATCCCTGATGCCCACACAAGATATAAAAGTGTTGAAACTTTAAATAAAAGCTAGCGAACCCACTGATGGTCCACTGTTGATTACTACACAAGAGCAGCACAAATTTTAAATGTAAACTTTGTTTACATCGTCGTGCTGTACCACTATATTCTGACACTCATTTTTCTTTATATATGACAGATTTGCTTCAGGGTAGCCATAAACATTAGATGATCTTTGACTACTGTATCCATATAAACCTCTAGATCAGAGCAAACCCTCTGGCTGATCATCTTTCAGAAAGTGGTCATTTGGCTTTTTTGAATTCCCATTGGCAATCTTTTGGTTTCCTTGTGATGAGGATGTAAAAAATATGTCTATATCTATCTGAACCTGAACCCTTTTCTTGGAGAGGTTCAAGATTATTTTAAGGTTTAAGATTATATTATATTAAGATTACGATTAATATGATTATGTGATACTTTTCTTTACAAGAGACATTTTCGTTAGGCTAGTTATATAAACTGAATTTTTTTTTTTTTTTAACAGAAGACCAGAGATGCAACTTGAAATGTAATTGAAATGATTGCTGTCCAATCTGGTCTTTTTCAGTAAATTGCTGGATTGGGGGGGGGGGGTCATCACAAGTCTAATCCAGTGTCTCTCAACTCCAGTCCTCAAGGCGCCCCAACAGGTCATGCTTTCAGGATTTCCCTCAGATGAAACGGCTGTGGTAATTGCTAAGGACGTGAAACTGATCAAATCATCTGTGTGAAATAATGGAATAATGGAAAGACTGAAAACATGACCTGTTGGGGTGCCTTGAGGACTGAAGTTGAGAAACAATGGTCTAATCATTGGAAGTGAGCGGGTTGAGTTTCTGGAAGAGAGCAGGTTGAGTCCCCGGGACAGCCAGAAACTAACCATGCTGTGCACTCATGTCTATTGTGGTCAAATTTTTATAGGAAAGCAGGGGGACTAGCAGGGACACGAGGTATTTCAAACAAAGTAAGAAAGACAAAGAGAAGTGGATACTTTTTTTATGCAAGTGCATGGTACAGCAGACACATATGAGGAATATACTGTATATGAAATGTCGGGGTAACATATTCTTAAATCTCAGGGCTTTTTTTTTACAACTTTTCGTGGTGAAATGATTACGCATGTCAAATTACCTTGCAAGATTTCTGTGATTGGTGTTACTTTTTATCTGTCCTTGTACATGTTATTTTTTATATTCATTCACCTAGACAACAATATATACATGATTGCTTAAACAGCAGTTACTGAATGGAAAAAATTATATTGAGATGGATTAGCAAAATTTTTAGAGCATGTTCAGTTTGACGAGTGACTTTTCATTTTGCAAGGGAATTGTTACTTTAATTAATGTGGAGAAATTTCACTTTGCAAATATGTGCAAGGAATTAAAAAAATGATTTTTGATGGCACATGATTGGATGAAGTCAACACAATGGTTATTTACGAAAGGCAAATCCACTTTGCACTGCAAGTGCACTTGGAAGTGCAGTCGTTCTAAATCTAAGGGGTAGACCTGAAATGAGTGGAAGCTCTGCTGATTTTATCATCCAATCATGTGCCAGCTAAAATGCTGTTTTTTATTTTCCTTGCATGTCCCCCTCGGATCTACAGCAAATTTACTTCCAAGTGCACTTGCAGTGCAAAGTGGATTTTCCTTTAGTAAATAACCCCCAGTGTCTCCTTACTCCTCTCTACTTTTTTTTTGCAATTCAACCTTATAGTGTGTGTCTAGAATAAAATATTCCAAATGCCAAAAACATTCCAAAAAGGAAGAACAATAAGGCTGGATTCACACCTATGCATTTTTAGTGCTTTTTGCGTTTTGCACATTTGCACAACAGAACGTGTTCCATAGGAAACCATGGTGAATGGACTATAGTACAAATCTGCAAAATGCAAAAAGCACTAAAAATGCATAGGTGGGAATCCAGCCCAAGGGAGAAGTCAGCACTTACAATACCCAATGGCATGATATCCCCTTGTATATGGGCACTAGCAATCAGCACCAGACATCAAGCAACTTATAGGATTTGTTTGATATTTTAGGCCATTGTTCTTTCTCTACTGCAAAAAATGTGTTGCTGGAGAAATCTGAAGATTAATGTCTACAAAAATTCTAATTCAGAGGTTGGTTTGTGCCTGCATGGCCAAGTGCCCTCTGATGTTTATGTGCAAGCTTTATCTTTTCTGTAGTGTTCCCTCTTTAGTAAGACTGCATCAAGTCGTTATCAAAATTCCATTTGCTTAATGATTTTGTAAATTAAACTATAATTGCATTTTACTTCTTATCATATGGCTGACTTTGTTTCCCCTTTTCTTTTAGATTATCAGTTTATTAAATGTCTTTACACCACAGAAGTCTCTTGAAGAGTTCCAGGATGTGTAAGTAATGCTGATTACATTAAGACAATCTTCAGAGGTTGAGAAAGTACCTTCATTTATTAGATAAACTCAAGACAGTATTGACTTCAGGATACAGCTGTACTTGCAAAAGATATAGGTGCTATAGGTATAAACAGCAGTTATTGCACAGACTGTCTAATAAGCTGAAAAATCTCGGTGTGTAGTAATGAGCTCTGATATTTCTGATATTAATGTATAGCTCCATTAGAGTAGGTGATGCTTGAATCAGACATGAACTAGTTGTATAGAGAAGATTTAGAAGAGCTGTATGGATTTCCAGTCTGTATCCTCAGTGAAATGATACATCACTTGTCCCTGTGACACTCAAATGAAAATAATTGCCACCAATGGCACAAGAAGACAGGATCCAATCCTTCCATAATCTACCTATGTCCCTGTTTATGTCCTGAATGGAGAGATTTACCCTCACTTCCTGTGCCCATGATACTATAGGGGAGATTTACTAAAACTGGTGCACTCAGAATCTGGTGCAGCTGTGCATTGTAGCTTCTAACTTCAGCTTGTTCAAATAAAGTGGTTGTAAAGCCTAAACATTTTTTACCCTAATGCATTATTTGCATTAAGGTAAAATATGTTTAGGTATCGACATCCCCCCTTTTACTTACTTGAGCCCTCATATGATCCAGCGCCATGCACGTCTGCAGCTCTTCTCTCCCCTCGCTTCCAGGTTTCGCAGGCTTTGCTGGGGCACCGGGAGCCATTGGCCTAGAGGCGATTCAGTTCGCATTGTGCGCTATATAAGTATTTCATTCATTCATTCATTCATTGGCTCCCACTGCTGTCAATCAAAGCCAGTAACAAAGGAGCAGGGGGTGGGGCCAAGTTTTGCTGTCTGTGTCAATGGACGCTGCAGCGCGGGGCTCAGGTGCAAGCATGTACAAGTGCCCCCATGGGGAGCCACTTCTTATGGGGGCACTGGACAGAGGGTGGGGCCAGGAGTGCCGACGGAGGACCCAAAAAGAGTAAGTTTGCGGCCGCTCTGTGCAATTCCAAGTATAGACACGTTTGTTTTTGTTTCTTTTTCTTTTTCATCTTTTTTTTATTTACCTTTACAATCACTTTAAGCTTTGACAATAAAACTTGGAATCTGATTAGTTTCTAGGCAGAGCTGCACCAGCTGCGACAGAGATTTTTGAACATGTTTGATTATCTCTGTACCTAAAACTGAGGATGTGAGAACCTTTTATTGATTGTTTTGTAATCCCACAGTACGAATGGTGTTTGCAAAATAGTATTTTTTTGTGCAAGAAAACACATTTAACTGGTATATCTTTTGAATGTTTTCTTTAGTTACCTAGTAATGGAATTGATGGATGCCAATTTATGTCAGGTGATTCAGATGGAACTGGATCATGAGAGGATGTCCTACTTGTTGTATCAGATGCTATGTGGCATTAAACATCTTCACTCTGCTGGAATTATACACAGGGTTAGTAGTACAAATATACTGGACAAGTGATTCAATTGCTCTAGTTATTATGAATAACTTGCGTTATGGCCTGAAAACAAATGACACATTATTTGAAATGACAGTATAAGGCTTAAGTTTTTTTTCTGTATTATTAGCAATGCCAGATAACTATTTTGACAGCCTGGACAGCACCTTTACTAGAATACAATTTATTTAATTGCATTTAATACCTCTCATTGATTGCTTGACCGATCAAAATAGAAGACAGGTTTAGCAATCTATGTATAATGATGCAGTGGGAAATTGCATTTATATGTGAAACATGCAAGATAATGAGAGTGACAGAATCAGAAGAATTGCTTTTTGATTGAGGTACACTTTCTCCTGATAAAATGTAGATGTGTCTAAACTGCAGAGAATCAGCCAAATTATGAAACTTGGCAATCATTATTCCTGAACTTTCTGATTCTCTGCAGACTGGACATATCTTCATGAATATATCCAGTAGAATTCGAAATCTGACCAAGTTTTCTATACAATTTTCATAGGAGGCATGTAAGATAATCATAATAGTGTCAAGCTTGTTTAAAAACACCTTCAAACGCAACTTATAATTTAGTATTCGATGTAGTGTCATTGAGATCAGTACCTATAAAATTATTCTTGGCCGTGTAACCACAGTCTGGAGCTCAGCTACCACGCTGATCAACAAAAAAATATATACAATATGAGATAATATAGACAACTTCCAATGTGGTTATCCCTAACTAATTCTTCTAAACTTAACCTGTTTTGCTGGTCCTTCAAAGAAGAGTATGAAATCATGTCATAGGTGTGTGAGTGTTCTTCATGAAAGCTGAACTATAGCCATTGTATATTCCAAATTGTACATATCTGTTTTCCACTTAACTTACCTTTGTTTTCCTGGTTGTCAGCCAAAAATGCTTCCTCAGTACTCCCTACTGAAGCCCAATATGAACATAAGCACAGACTTACTTGTTAAAAAGCACAATGTCCATAGTCACTGTGTGTGAAAGCCTTAAATTATAAGAGCCTGCTTTCCTCAGTACTGTAGGGAGATTAACATATTATCATATCTTTGGACCTGGCTTAAGAAGTGGGAAATAGAAAGAAAGGGGGCTAATGTTGGTCAGGATCCAACAATATACAAACCAAAGGGGAAACCAAGCGGTTATAAGGTTCTGAGATGGAGAGTGATCATGATAGAGGAAAAGGCATGGGGAAAGGATATAGCGTGGTGGTCCTCCCTGTCGCACATCGGGGGGCACCAAGAGTAAAAAATCAAGGAAAAAAATAATAATGGAGCCAATTCACAGTGGAAACTTGGCAGAAAAAAAGTCTATCCACAGGAACAGATAATGTTAAATTGAGTCATGGGGGTTGATTTACTAAAGGAGTATAGGCTGTTAACTAAGCAAAGTGAATTTTCATTTTGCAAGTTAATTTCCCTTAGCTTTGTGAATGAGCTGAAGCTCTACTGACTTCAGTCATCCAATAATTTACAAGCAAAACCCATTTTTGAAAATTGTCATTTCATGTGATTAGGTATTCTTTGCAAAATGGATTTTCCTCACAGTCACTAAGCTAAGTAAAAATTACCATGCAAAGTATAAATTTACATTGAGGCTGGGTTCACACTATTGCAAATTGTATTCTGTTTTCCTGCATCCAATTCACATGTCACAAGATTGTGACCGCCTCTCTATGGAGCCGGTTCACACATCTCTGGAGCAGCTCCGGTGCAAATTGTGGTTTTGGTCTGTTTCAGGTCCAAATTCAGCTAAAAATTCGGATTGAAATCAGACCTGAAACAGTGAACAGGGACGCATTGGACCCCTGCTGTGAGCCACTCCGTGCTGCAGTGTGAACCCAGTCTGAAAGGTGGACACGCTCTACTACTTTAGTAAATCAGCTACATGGATTAATTTAGTTGTTTTTATTTGATGTTTTACTGGGCTAATAATTTTGATTGTGTTATTCTAGTTCAGCTTTAAACATTAAAATGTTTGGGCAGAATAAAATCTGTGACATGCTGCATAGACGTGAACAGTATATTAATGTTTTCTGTATATTTCTGAATATAGCGCAAAGCAGGAGAAATACTAATGCATTTTTATTTCCCAAACAGGATTTAAAACCAAGTAATATAGTTGTGAAATCAGATTGCACGTTGAAGATTCTCGATTTTGGATTGGCAAGGACGGCTGGCACTAGCTTCATGATGACTCCCTATGTAGTAACACGTTATTACAGAGCACCGGAGGTCATTCTCGGAATGGGATACAAGGAAAATGGTAGGCTGTGCCATAGACACAGTCTGTTAGTAAATTCAAAAGGATTAGAAGAAAACCATTTCACTTGATATATTAAACTGTGTGGATATGAGTAGAACATAGTGATTCAGGAAAAGAGTATTAGTCTCTGTAATATGCAGTAGATGGGCCCTTACACTACATACTAACTGGTAAATCTAAAAGAGATTGTACACACATATTTTATAATCAGATTGTGAGGTGAGTAGCTCCTTTTGAGCATATTTGATAAAGTAGACAAGAATGTGTACAGTACAGTAATCCAAAGTAATGATTAAGCAAGCATCTTTCATTGTTATTCAGAAAATGTGAAAAGTGTATGGTTACTAGTTCATTTCCTTACACACATGGTCAATCGAAGGTGTAGTGGGCATATTTTTTTTTATTTTTTATTTTTTATTAATTGCTTCTATGTTATACAAAAATACTACTGACTATACTGCACATTGCAAAAATAATATAGGATTACGGTAAATTAGAAAACCCGACTAGGATTGTAGTCTAAAGTGTCTGAATGTTATCGTAAATAGGATGTGATTAAGCACTAAATGTACTATTAAATATGGCACAGTAGCTTTTCTGCTGTATGCCACCTTGTAGAGCAGTGCCATAATGACAGTTACTGTATATGTCAAGCATGACTCACCTGCTGTTTTTTGTTTTAAGTGTCATATTTTATCATTTAAAAAGAACCAGCCAGTATTGTACTAGCTTCCAGAGTACACAGCACCTAATTTATTCATAGTGTGGTGCAGATAAATTGGTCTTAGACACCTTCTTTAAGGTAAATCTGCTACATGTAAATCGAGATCACAGTTATAGAGCAGATTGAAATAGTCATGTTGGCTTTCCAAAGTAAAAATAGTTACCTTCCTACCCACTCCCAGATTCTTTCCTGTACAGCTCTGCCCAGTGCAAAAAAAGCATGGTCCTGTTCCTAGTGCGCAAATGCGCTGTGGCATCATTCCTTCCTATGGGTTGTCCATATTCATGATGTTTCCCAGCTATACAGTGAGTGGAGTATGGACCATCCATAGGACTTAACTGGGCCACGTCACACTTAACACCCTATAGAAGACCCTGTAGAAATGAGTTATACTAACTGTGGCCACAGCAAAATTTCAATAATACAATAATTATAATTAGCTAGTTACTTTTTTCTGAGCATCCAATATAATATTTTCTATATTCTACTATTTTAATACATTTAAGGGTGCATTTATCAATGATTCGACAAGAAATTTGCCTAACCTTCAACCCAAAAAATAAACGTTTTTTTTTGTGTGCGCTGTCTTTTTTTGTGGCAATTTTTGCTTACTTGTGCACATTGTTTGACTTATTAGGGGTCAAGGGAACAGGTAGGTAAAACACAAGCCCCCATGCCTGTTGCCCACACCCTTTCTTAGGCACCAGAAGTACAGATTAGCCCAGTGCTAGTCAGCATCCTGCTTTGTAGGGAGTCCAATTTTTTGAGGGGTTAACCCCCTCAAAGCAGCCCCCAATGCTGACAAGCATATGGACTGGTATTAGTTTAGTACGGGGCTCCACACTAACTAGCTATGGGGATACCAACCTGCATTTAAAGTGGAACTAAACTCTCCTATTGTTTTCAGCCAAGGAAGCTGCCATATTGGCCTCTGTTTCATCTTCAACAGCCATGATGCTGCACATGATCACGTGAACAGTTATGACACCAGCTATTTGACGGTGTGACAGTTTGGTTGAGAGCACAACCAATGTGACCGTTACAATTCCGGCACTGCTATTTGAAATTGTTACATTTATTGGTTTAGTTCTGCTTTAATTAAAAAAAAATAATAACCCTCCAACTGCTAAAACTATGTATACACACAGGTTCATCCTTTTGAATTTTACTTTAGCTATTTTTTCACTGGGTGAATTTCACTAGCAAATCATTGATAAATACATCCCTTAAAGGTAGGATGTGCATTTTATACATAATGGTTAGTTTGCAAGAACAGCAGTACTTTTTGCTTATATTTATGTTTCTCTTTTTTTTTTTTCTGTAGCAGATATTACAAAGATTTGATATAACTGAAATAAAGCTGTCCCGCGCTTCCATCATATCATTTTTATTTTAGTCTAATCACGTTCATTATAAATGAATTCAGAAAATGACATGTCCTTATTAAGATCTTTTCACATCCATCATTCTACTGCACTTTATTGCTTATTTTCTGACTGTCATCTTCAGTCTTTTCATTCTCTTCAGTTCTGACTTATCCCCATCTGTACAATTGCAAGGTGGCATTTAAAATCTGCTCACCTGTTTGTTAAAAGGGGTATTTTGTTAACAGAATTGTTTTCTTTTAGCTGCTATTTTGCTGCTATCATATGCCTGTTTATTTTAATTAAACTAGAAGGAAATGCTTATGAAAAATGGCACATTGGGTGATCGCTCCTAGACCCATAGCAATCAATCGCATTCTTTTTTTTTTTTTTTTTTGCAGTCTTTTGAAAAAAATCTGATTGGCTGGTGTGGGTTCTCAACACATTTAGAAAGCCAGTTTTTCTAAGTATTGCCAAATATGTTTTTGTGGGGGTGGGGATAACATGTTTTTTATGCCATTTAATCTGCTTCTTCCCCTCCATGCTTTAGGAATTTACCTTCCTTGCTAACCTTGCTTTTTTTCCCCCTCTTTCCACGTCTTAATGGCCTTGTTTCTGCACTTTTAGTGGATATTTGGTCTGTGGGATGCATTATGGGAGAAATGGTTCGCCACAAGATCCTCTTTCCAGGAAGGGACTGTATCCTTGTCAATTCCGGAGCTTCAATTCACAGAAACATACCTTCCAACTTATCTAGCTTACTTGTCTGATAATTAACCACCATATTTTTTGTCTCTATATACTAACTCTGCTGAATAATAATTTAATGATCTGAGTGAGCTTTATCTTGCAAACACATACTTAGAAGTATGTGGATTGTGCACTAATGGAGGTAGTTGAAATGCAGATTTTAGATCTAACATAACCTGGACCTAAACACCTAAATATAACTTTGTTAAGGTTTTTGCTTTTTATATCCATCATAGTTAAAATCATCACTGGCACACTAGCAGATGTTGTATGAAATTATTGAAAACAAAATATATACCGTATTTAGAAACTGGTCATTCTGTATTTTGCCTAGCTAAAGAATGTCCCTTAGTTAAATTCAAATTGGTTATGTAGAAAATTGTAACTAACCTATAAAATAAAATAGCAGTTTTTCCAGATATATAAAAAAAAAAAACTTCCAGTCTCCATTTTTTTCAGTTTAGAACTGGAAAAAAAATCTCCTCAGCTGGTGATTTACGTTTCCAAGCATTATTTATAACAAATCAAAACTGACACTAGAAGGAAAAAAAGGCCAGTAGCCATGAGTACACTAACCACTTTCAGACCGGACCATTTTGCTGGCTTAAGACCAGACCACTTTTTGCAATTCGGCACTGCGTTGATTTAACTGACAATTGCGCGGTCGTGCGACGTGGCTCCCAAACAAAATTGACGTCCTTTTTTCCTCACAAATAGAGCTTTCTTTTGGTGGTATTTGATCACCCCTGCCGTTTTTATTTTTTGCACTATAAACAAAAATAGAGCATCAATTTTTAAAAAAACGCATTATTTTTAACTTTTTGCTATAATAAATAGCCGATAGACTGATACATATTCTACATATTTTTGGTAAAAAAATTGCTATAAGCGATTATTGATTGGTTTGCGCAAAATTTATAGTGTTTACAAAATAGGGCATAATTTTATGGCATTTTTATTAATAATTATTTTTTACTAGTAATGGCGGCGATCAGCGATTTTTATTGTGACTGCGACAATTATGGCGGACACATCGGACATTTTTTACACATTTTTGGGACCATTGTCATTTATACAGCAATCAGTGCTATGGAAATGCACTGATTCCTGTGTAAATGACACTGGCAGTGAAGGGGTTAACCAGGGGGTGGCTATGTAGGGGTTAAGTGTGTCCTAGGGGCATGTTACTAACTGTGGGGGGCTGTGCTGTGTGTTAGTGAACACTGATCTCTGCTCCAATCACATGGAGCAGAGATCAGTGTCACTTGTTGCTAGGCAGAACGGGGAGATGCTGTTTACAACGGTATCTCCCCGTTCAGCCTCCCTGTGAGACGATCGCGGGTATCCCCGCAGCGATCGAGTCCGTGGGACCCGCAACCGGAAATTCACGGGGGTCCCGACCAGCACGCGCGCACGCAATGGCAGGGCAGCAAATACAAATGGATGTACCTGTACGCCAATTTGCCTGCCTGTGCCATTCTGCCAACCAACATCGTCGTGCGCCAGTCTGGAAGTGGTTAAGGACCTTCTTAAATGAAGATATACGTGCTAACACTTAAGTGCAGTAAAACAGGGCAACCAATTAGTATTTATTTTCTAGAGATCTGGTCTTAGCAGAGTAAACTCTAATTGGTTGCAATGGTTTACTGTGCTCCAACAAAAGAAACAGCAGTTAGAAATAGAAATTCGTTAATGAGGGCTACATCTAGTGCAGGGATATGCAATTAGCGGACCTCCAGTTGTTGCAAAACTACAAGTCCCATGAGGCATAGCCACAAGCACGACACCCAGAGGCAGAGGCATGATCGGACTTGTAGTTTTGCAACAGCTGGATGTCTGCTAATTGCATATCCCTGTTCTAGTGGAAGGTCAGTAGGTACTTACAATAATATGTATTTACAGACATGGATAGATATATACAGTATCTCACAAAAGTGAGCACACCCCTCACATTTTTGTAAATATTTTAGTATATCTTTTCATGTGACAACACTGAAGAAATTACATTTTGCTGCAATGTAAAGTAGTGAGTGTACAGCTTGTATAACAGTGTAAGTTTGCTGTCCCCTCAAAATAACTCAACACACAGCTATTAATGTCTAAACCGCTGGCAACAAAAGTGAGTACACCCCTAAGTGAAAATTTCCAAATTGGGCCCAAAGCGTCAATATTTTGTGTGACCACCATTATATTCCAGCACTGTCTTAACCCTCTTGAGCATGAAATTCACCAGAGCTTCACAGGTTGCCACTGGAGTCCTATTCCGTTCCTCCATGACGACATCACAGAGCTGGTGGATGTTAGAGACCTTGCGCTCCTCCACCCTCTGTATGAGGATGCCCCACAGATGCTCAATAGGGTTTAGGTGTGGAGACATGCTTGGCCAGTCCATCACCTTTACCCTCAGCTTCTTTAGCAAGGCAGTGGTAGTCTTGAACCAAATAAGTTTATCTTGGTCACATCAGACCACAGGACATGGTTCCAGTAATCCATGTCCTTAGTCTGCTTGTCTTCAGCAAACTGTTGGTTTTCTTGTGCATCATCTTTAGAAGAGGCTTCCTTCTGGGACGACAGCCATGCAGACCAATTTGATGCAGTGTGCGGCATATAGTCTGGGCACTGACAGGCTGACCCCCCACCCCTCCAACCTCTGCAGCAATGCCGGCAGCATACTTCTACTATCTCCCAAAGACAACCTCTGGATTTGACACTGAGCACGTGCACTCATCTTCTTTGTTCGACCATGGCTAGGCCTGTTCTGGGTGGAACCTGTTCTGTTAGAACGCTGTATGGTCTTGGCCATCGTGCTGCAGCTCAGTTTCAGGGACTTGGCAATCTTCTTATAGCCTAGGCCATCTTTATGTAGAGCAACAATAATTTTTTTTCAGGTTCTCAGAGAGTTTTTTGCCATTAGGTGCCATGTTGAAATTCCAGTGACCAGTAGGAGAGAGTGAGAGTGATAACACCAAATTTAACACACCCACTGCCTATTCAGACCTGAGACCTTGTAACACGAATGAGTCACATGACACCGGGGAGGGAAAATGGCGAATTGGGACCAATTTGGGGTGTACTCACTTTTGTTGCCAGCGGTTTAGACATTAATGGCTGTGTGTTGAATTATTTTGAGGGGACAGCAAATTTACACTGTTATACAAGCTGTACATTCATATATTTACATTTTAGCAAAGTGTAATTTCTTCAGTGTTGTCACAGGAAAAGATATAACAAAATATTTACAAAAATGTGAGGGGTGTACTTACTTTTGTGAGATACTGTATATATATATATATATATATATATATATATATATATATATATATATATATATATATATATATTTGATTAATGATGATGAATTCCATTCCTTTCTATAATGGCTCTGGATCATGCTATACTGGTTACAGGTGTGACTGCAGCACTGCAAAGAGAGTCAGGTATGCATCTTGGTCTGCAGTAATATTTGGCAGTGTAGGGAGGGGATTAGATACGTTTTTTCTTTTTTTGCATTATGAGCAAAGACTATTCCCCCCACCCGCCACATTTTTGGCAGATCATAGATTTAATGTATTAATAACAAGAGTGAACTTTACTGTAGTTTTGCAGAAGATGCTTTATGTCAATTGTATGTAGTAATTTAATAACCAGTGGGGACCCCTTTCACACTGCCAGCATTTTTCAGGTGCTACAGCGCTAAAACAGCACCTGTATAGCGCCTGAAAAATGTTGGTTCTATTCACTCCAGTGTGAAAGCCCGAGGGCTTTCACACTGGAGCGGTGCGCTGGCAGGGCATCAGAAAAAGTCCTGCCAGCAGCTTCTTTGGAGTGGTTAAGGAGCGGTGAACTCACCGCTCCTTCACCGCTGCTCCCCATTAAAATCTTAGAGCCCTTTCACATCGAGCCACCCAAGGTGTCGACAGTAAAGCGGCGCTATTTTCAGTGCCACTTTACTGTAGTTTTAGCAGTGCTAGCAGCCGAAAAGGGGTTAAATCCACAGAGCTGAGTATCACAGCGCTGCCCTATTTATTTGAATGGGGAGCAGCGGTGGAGTTCACCGCTCCTTCACAACTCCAAAGAAGCTGCTGGCAGGGCTTTTTCTGATGCCCTGCCAGCACACCGCTGGCAGGGCATAAGAAAAATGGAGCCACTTTTTTCAGGCGCTACACAGGTGCTATTTTTAGCACTGTAGCGCCTGAAAAATGCTGGCAGTGTAAAGGGGTCTTAGGGAGGCATTTCGGAGGTTGTAAGGGTATTACAATAAGTCTATCTGTTAACCATAGCATCGTGATTCCATAATGCTGTGGTTCTGGCTCACATGGGTAAACATTGGCCTGCAACAGTGTGCCAATGTGCTGATGCCAGAAAATGATTCATTCACTTTGACTGATGACCTTACTGATGTGAATGCTCTGTTCCAATGCATGGTTTGCACTGCAGAGGTCCCAGTGCCCCAGAATCAAAGCACTGTAGTAGAATCTTGTGGTTACAGCACACAAGTTTGTTTATGCTCATTCTATTGCCTCCACCCATCCCTCAAGGTTCGTTGATTATTTTAGCAGACATTTTCACTATAAAGTATTCTAAATACTCATTTAGTAATTTCATAAAGTTTTCCATGCCTGTCCATACAATGAAAGCACAGTCATAACCTGGCACAACCAGGGCTCTTGATGTTAATTTTGGGGAAGAGCCTACTTATGCAGCATTGTAAATACTGACAACCCACTTTAGAATCTTTACCACTTCCTTCTTTCAGGAGATAAGCAGCTGCTACCTTCTGCAATAAATGAAAGATGCCACTAGGTACCTAACACATTTTAATAACTGGCTTCCATTTCCCTCTGTTATTTGCTTTCCTTAATATTTCAGGGTACATTTTGCATACATTTTCATTAGAAATTGATTTCAAGTATTGAGCAGGCCTTCCTTTTTTCCCATTTTAAAAAGTAAAAAACATATACTACAGTTTTATACCTTTGACTACTTAACAGCTCTCATACTACTATAACAGCTTTAATAACTACTGTTTCAAACTTAAAATAGATCAGTTATGTGGCACAATGATAGCAGAATACAAATTTTTATTTGCCTTTTGCATTTAAAATGAAAAATTAAGTAGAGGTTAGCATTTCTGTATAACACCTTTTATACTAACCCTACAACTATGTAACACTTCTTATTGGTGTCATTTGTACTAATATAGTATTTACTGACACCACTGATACTTACACCATAAAACCGATATTGGTAAACAAAGGTTATTAACACTTTAACAATTTTCATCAGTCTCATGGAATGTCTACAGATTCAGTTCCCTATCCTCATTTCCCATGATGACTTTATAAATAATGTACTAAGTGGTAACTTACAGGACAGTCCCAGTAACAATCAACTCAGCACTAATCAACACTGACATATATGTCTCATACTTCTCTTGGTCATGTAATAATTTATAACTTTACATAGGAGTAAATATTGTGTATTTACTGTATATGTGGACTGCCGTTTTAATGGGAAAGCAGTGGACTGAATCAGCTATTCTCGCAAATACGATTTGCTGGAAGACTAAGCTAGGCACATGGTAGTAATAACAGGCTGATCTGTTTATCATCTTTACCATCATTTTACTAACACCTATCTGGAAGTTAGTGAATGTGACACACGTTATTTTTTTTATTTTTTTCGATAGTATAACTATTGATTCAGTATTTGGCCTGGTTGGTACAATGGCAACATTTTAAGCTGTGCCATTGCCATAACGTCCGCTGATTATTGAGTATTACCATTATGGGACTCCCAACAAGAGAGTGGCTTGGCTGGACTTCTTTTTTTTAGTGAGTGTGTCCTAGATGAATAGTATTACTATCTAACATTTTCTTCTTCAGCAGGTTGCAGAAAGCCTTTCCACTGTATTTCCTGTTCATTCTCAGAGTCTCAATCATTCTACAGTCTTCTAGCTTCATTAGTTACCTATAATAGTCACAGTCAAAGAGCGCTAGGTTGGAAGGTATGTATAAGTCATAGCAACTAATTACCTAGAGGATGAAAACTCACCAGTTTTTAGAAATAACAGATAATGTTAATATGCCCATCATTACACCTCTATGTTAAAGCACTGCTTATTTTATTTTGGGTGGTCTTTATTGTATGGTTTTATTTTTTTTAAATGTTTTGCAAATTCCCATTGCATAATTTAAATATATTCACATTAACAGAAGTAAAAGGAATGCCGTATCTTGGAGGCCTCATGGCTTTGCTGAAGCTATGTTTTGTTATTTATATTGATGCTTGCAGCTTGGCTTACCTTTGTGTTATACTTTGCATTTGATTCTAAATTCCACTCTGTGAAATTGTAAGGCCGTTTCTCTCATTTTGTTTTCCTTTTAATGCTATAATTTAACAGTCATCAAGACATTTCATTTTTTTTTTTTCATTTTCAACTTTAAAGCATGGAACGCAAATTAAGGTGTGGTGTATTCCTTTGGAAACGCTAACAAAATGCAGGACAATGTAAGTTGTGACTTTTGAGAATATATGTTAGGTGGACAAAGAGACTCATGAGTAGTTAAAAACCGGATTAGCAAAAATTGTGTTTTTGCCATTATGTATAATCTGGATGCTTGCTTTCATAACCTGCAGGTGGAATCTGAGTAAATTTGTAGAACAGGTCACACCTCCTCTTTACTTTGCTTTAGAAATATGTGCCCCATGTTTTTAAAACAAAAGATTCAATGGGCCTAAAAAGTGAAAATAAGGGAGTTGATTTGCACATAGCAGTCAGGATGATGCTTCCTTTTTCTAGCCAACTTAATTTAGTAAAAAGACCGGTGAATTGTAATTGATTGCTATAGGCAATACAAATATACTATTTTCCTCCATTGGTTGCACACCCACTATGTCCGTTAGTATGGATGAAGTTTACATCTAATTGTAACAGATTATTTTGTTTTGAAAAGGGGCCAATAGTTTGAAGAACACATCATCTTCATTTATTTGTCTAAGAATAAATCAGGAAAACCTTGCCTTGGAAATTACAGAAAAGTAACAGACGCTCAGGCTGTAGACATTTATTCTCTATTCAGTACGTATGTTGGAAAGAGTTAGTTCTTTACTAGACCTAAAGCAATACAATAGAGTCAATGGGGTTCATTTACTAAAAGAAAATAGATTGTGCACTTTGGAAAGTGCAGTTGCTCCAGAGCTTAGTAAATGAGGTAAAGCTTCACTTTGCTAAGAATACCCAATCACGTGCAAGGAAAATAAAAAAAATGCATTTTGATTGAATGAAGAAAGTCAGCAGAGCTTCTGCACATTTACTAAGCTCTTGCACATTGCATCGTCTATTTGCCATTAGTAAATCAACCACAATGTGAGGGGAATCAGGATTTTGTTGAGGCTGGTGTCCAGGAGAAATTAAAGGTAGTAGGGGTTGGTTTCAAGCCTCACCATGAAAAAATATCAGTTTGGGAAACCACTGTGTTTTCATCTTTTTTTTTATAAACATTACTTTTCGTACTATAACTAAAGTTCAGTGTTGGTGGATAAAACCCTAACATTTAATTGACCTCTTAAACTTCGACTAGCCACTAGATTATATTTAATAGTATAATCAAACATAACATTGGAAATTATGTACTTCCACAATGCTCCTGAATCTTCTTATTAGATGTTATGTTCATGCTCTTTTTATGATATGAATAACACTAAGAAAATTAAACCTGAACAATGCATAAATCTGAACTTTTCTGCCTCTTGCGGGAGATTATAGATTATGAATATTGATTCTAAGTTGTAAAGTGCTCAGCACTCATCTACTGCTATGGCAAATTAATTCTGTGGAAATGAATAATATTCAGGACTTCATTAGTTAAACAGTGCTCAGTAAATTGAACTTCACTGCTGCTGCTGCAATATACTGTATATATATATTTAAATAAAAGGAACCATTTTCATTATAAAATGATATTGTGATTGAAATGGTATATCATAAAAAGAAAAAAAAGATAGCATTACTCATATATTAAGTCAACTTTTGGGATCCAAACAAATCTAATGAAATGTAACCATATATGTGCTAAAACTTTTAAATCATATTAGCATTATTGGAACCTCAAATGAGAAAGAGAGAGACCATTTTTAATTAAACAAAAAGGCTGGCACATTAGATCTGGTGCTTTTAAAGCATAAACAAGTAAAATGAACAGGGACTTTTTGTTTTATAGAAATATTAGACTAAAATTCTTAGGGGGCTACCATTAACAGCAACTTATTTATATATATTTATATCATAGTATAAAATAGAGTGCAATTTTGAACAGCAAACATATCAGGAGGAAATGTAAAGATGGTAAGTATAACTTAATAATAAAAAGAAACAAAACAATAAATGTAACTGTTAATGTGCATTAATTACAGTTTATGTATGCTGCAAAAAGACAGCCTATTCTTTTGAATAGGTTACCTAATGCACCACAACAAGCCTAAAATTGGACCTGCAGTATTTGTATATATCACAATGCCCCATTACGAACCTGAAAAAACAGGTGTGCTCAGTTGCAGTGCAATTCATATTAGGTGGTACAGCAGGGTGTACAATTGGTGTAAATAAACCCTAAAACATTCTTACTTGTGCATTGAGACTTTTGTCTCTGTGTCTTTCATATCTAATGTATGAACCATGCATTGCAGGAGTCATGGATGGCAATACCAAAATCACAGGAACTCATCAGAACTAATAATAATAAAAATAGTCTAATTGGGGAGACATAGCTGCTTTCTGTTCATCTAACTCAAACATTAACACCATCATCTCTCATTTTGCTGTCACCTTTTGCACAGAACAATAGGCCTCCTAGAAAAAGTTATGTACATGTCAAATAGCCTTTACTTTACAGGTGAAGGATTGTTACATATTGCATTATGACACAATCATTTTTTTTTGGGTAATGTATGCCTATTACTCAATTATCAATTGTTCCACCTTGTAAAAGTTAACCTATACCAGATGAAAACCTTAGCCCTCATGTCAACCCCTGCTGATATTTTGGGGTCTAAAGGTCAATCCTCTTAAATCCATAGCTCTAAACATTACTACCCCCCCCCCCCCCCCCACTGAGTTATCCCAAATACAGGAAGCTTTGCCATTCCCTTGGCTTCCCTTCTCAATTCCCTACCTTGGCATTTAATTGACTGCAATTTTATCTGATCTTTATTCCACTAATTATCCTCCTATGTTGACCCATCTTACTAACCTCATGACCAAATGGTCTAATCTCCCACTAGCCTGGATGAGTAGGATTACCATGGGCTCCGCTTATTACAACAGCGTACATTGTCTTATGTTTGGGAGGCTGTCAGGCCCCATGTTCCACGCTCTACTCTCTACATTCCTAAACTGGGAGGGGGGGAGCTTAGGTCTTCCTAACTTTGCTAAATACTACTATGCTGCCCAATTGGCTCTGCTACCTGAATACCATGCTACCTCTGAAATTCCCCTATGGGTAGCTGTTGAATCAGTTGAGTGTGATCCCCTTTCTGTTGCTAACCTTCTTGTGGCTTCAGCCCTCTGATCGTCGCACCATACAAAACTCCATCACGCGCTATGCCTTTACCCTTTGGGATCACATTAAGTCAAACCATGTCCTCCAATCTTCCTATAACCCGTTGTTATCCTTCCCCCACAATTATACTTTCTATTCTGCTTGGACTTCTCCATCATCTTTTTCAGTTTAGTCATTAGCCAACCTTACCTGAGCCCATAAATTTATGACCTCCTCTGGAATTATGCCATTCCCTTCTCTTAGTGAATCACATGATATCCCTCCATCTGAAATGTTTTGTTACCTTCAAATCAAGCACTTCCTCACACCATTGCTACTGAAGGACTCCTCTGCCCCCCTCACTGTCTCTCTTCGAACAGGCATCAAAAATTACCCCAACATACGGGGCCTCATCTCTTCTCTATACTCTCAGCTTCTATACGCTAATACCTCCTCTGCCCCTTCCTATGTCACTAAATGGGAGCGAGGCCTAGGGACAACGTTTGATGTAGCTGACTTGAAATCACATCTAGCAATTGTTCCAAATTAAAGCTCCTACTGCAGATCACAACAGCCAAACAAGTTATAGCTAAGGTTTGGAAAACCCCTACACTCTATACCCTTGCAGTTAAAAATAAGGTCATGCAAGCTATTATGCATGTGAAAATAGAAGCAATCATTACAGAGTGGCTAAATTCAATGCCCCCTGGAGACCTTGAGTGACCATCCATCTACCAACATCCCTATTGCCCCCATGACTATCAACTTCTCTGAGCCTTACTAGTGATATATCTTAGGCCTCCTCTGATGGTACTCAGGGTTCCTCCTGCCGCCTGCCCCACACATTTTTATCCCTTTCCCTCCCTGCCCTTTTTCTATTTCTTTACCCTTCATTAATTCTCCACTTCAGCTTCCTTTCCCTTTCTGCCTGCTTTCTTCTTCTCCCATTTGGTAGCTGTTTGCCAATAGATATTTAACTTGCCTAGTCAAGTGACGGCTAATGGACGCTACTGCCAGTCTTCTGTTACAGATAACATTGTTCTTCCCCCGAGTTACTTGAGGCTCTTCCTCCACCATAACCTATCCCATCCTATCCTGTTTCCTGCAAATGCCTAGGCATGGACTGCATGTTTTATGCCTGTACCTTGGTTACACTCAAGTAACTTAAGGCATTCTTGCTTATGATTTGTGATTTATGCCTGTTCTCTTGGTTCTTCTTTTTTCTTATCGTTTTATTGTATACAATATCTCACAAAAGTAAGTACACCTCTCACATTTTTGTTAATATTTTATTATATCTTTTCATGTGACAACATTGAAGAATTGACACTTTGCTACAATGTAAATTAGTGAGTGTACAGCTTGTATAACAGTGTAAATGTGTTGTCCTCTGAAAATAACTCAACACACAGCCATTAAAGTCTAAACCGCTAGCAACAAAAGTGAGTACACCCCTAAGTGAAAATGTCCAAATTGGACAATATTAGCCATTTTCCCTACCCGATGCCATGTGACTCGTTAGTGTTACAAGATCTCAGGTGTGAATAGGGAGCAGGTGTGTTCAATTTGGTGTTATCGCTCTTACTCTCTCATACTGATCACTGGAAGTTCAAGATTGCATCTCATGGCAAAGAACACTTTGAAGAAAAAAGAATAGTTGCTCTACATAAAGATGGCCTAGGCTATAGGAAGATTGCCAAGACCCTGAAACTGAGCTGCAGCACGGTGATCAAGACCATACAGCGGTTTAACAGTGGTTTAACAGGACAGGTCTGGGGCTACAGTTCATTGAGGGAACCATGAATGCCAACATGTACTGTGACATACTGAAGCAGAGCATGATCCCCTTCCATCAGAGACTGAGCCGCAGGGCAGTATTCCAACATGATAACGACCCCAAACACACCTCCAAAATTACCACTGCCTTGCTAAAGAAGCTGAGGGTAAAGGTGATGGACTGGCCAAGCATGTCTCCAGACCTAAACCCTATTGAGCATCTGTGGGACATCCTCAAATGGAAGGTGGAGGAGCGAAAGGTCTCTAACATCCACCAGCTCTGTGATGTCGTCATGAAGGAGTGGAAGAGGACTCCAGTGGCAACCTGTGAAGCTCTGGTGAACTCCATGTCCAAGAGGGTTAAGGCAGTGCTGGAAAATAATGGTGGACACTCAATATATTGACACTTTGGGCCCAATTTGGACATTTTCACTTAGGGGTGCACTCACTTTTGTTGCCAACAGTTTAGACATAAATGACTGTGTGTTGAGTTATTTTGAGGGGACAGCAAATTTATGTTATACAAGCTGTACACTCACTACTTTACATTGCAGCAAAATGTAATTTCTTCAGTGTTGTCACATGAAAAGATATACTAAAATATTTACAAAAATGTGAGGGGTGTGCTCACTTTTGTGAGATACTGTATATATCTATCCATGTCTGTAAATACATATTATTGTAAGTACCTACTGACCTTCCACTAGAACAGGGATATTTACAAAAATGTGAGGGGTGTACTCACTTTTGTGAGATACTGTAGCTACCACTGTTACACTAATTTGTCACCAGTCTAGTTTTGGACCTATGTTTGCATTAACCTCTTTTATTTTCAAAAATCTCAGCCCTCATATAAAGCCTTTAAGATGTTCACATAGTGAACAGATATATCAATATCTCATAGACATACAATGATGCAGAATAGGTGTGATAAGCCATTTCATGTTCAGAGACATTCAGAAGGTAACTGTAGCCGGGGCCAGTGTCATTAGACAACCACCTTAGTGTGCCAAGATGGGGGGATGGGGGGGGGGTGGTCTAAAATCTGAATCGCCAGCCACTTGCTGGGGATTTGGATTTTTAAAACACATGTCTTCTGTTGTAGTCATCAGTTGCTGGGACTGCCTGTAACCTACTGAAGCTAGAGCAGCAAAGGGGGAGTTGGTAGGCGGAGAGCTGCTCCGCCTACCAACTCCCCCTTTCCTGCTCTAGCTTCAGCCTCCTGGCACAGCAAGATAAAACCACCACTGTGCAGAGCTGCTTTGCCTACAAATCCTACCCCCCCCCCATTTAGGCTCCAGCTTCCTGGCTCCTGGCGGCTCCTGCCCAGTAAGGATACAGTGATGGGGAGGAGGAGCAAAGGGAAAGGGGGCACAGAGATGGGGGACACAGTGGCAGGAGCAGCACAGTGATGGATTACACAAAGATTGTGATGAGGACAAAGTGACTGGGGACACAGTGATGGGGACACAGTGGCAAGAAGAGTACAGTGGTGGGGGACACAGTGTTGAGGGATACAGTGATGGGGACACAATTATGGGGACACAGTGATGGGAGTACAGTTATGGGAGTACAGTGATGACAGTGATAGGGGAGAACAGTGATGGGGAGGCACAGTAGCAATGCTTATAGTCTGTTAATAGTTTGACCACATCCACTTGTCTCTTGCTGTCAAGTTCTATAGTTGGCAGGAATGGGCGAGAGGGTAGCAAGAGCATATGGCGGGGGGGGCAGCAAAATGCACCTTTTGCCTGTGTAGACAAAAATCCTTGCACCGACCCTGACTGTAGCACTACTATGTGACCCCTCAGTAATCATTTTTCATACTACAAAATTCACATGTGTTGGTTGATTTTCTAAATGACTACTCCAAGAATATTGTACCTAGCAAAGTGGGCTTGGGTCCCAATTTTCAAAGTAAAAGCCAGTGCATAAAGTGAACCTGTTGCCACTTTGAATACACAATCATGCTAGTAAAAAAACACTTTTTTTCCCCTCACACATGACTGGGTACTCAAAATAAATACAAAATAAACACAAAAGTCAACCCTATAAGGTGCACTGAGTCATAAAAACCGAAATTAATTTTGACTGCAATAACTATTGTAAATGTAAACTTAGCAGTTGCAAAGGTTTATAGATTATCAGTGTGCCTTAAACCTACACATACAAAGAAGGAGCAGCTCAGTAAGCATTCATTTCTATTCGGTTATCATAAAAACCATAACATGTAGCCACGGTTAATATTAACGGAAATGAATGGAAATTGCATTCTGAACACAATATTTTTCTGAGCCTTGTAGACGCAGCATTTGATGAATCATTAGCCATTGCCAGTATGCTCACAGCTGTGAACTATCTCAGCTTTTCTAGCTCAAATTTATATAGGATCTGATAAGTCAATAGGAACGATACTGCAAATGTAATTATATCTGGCAGCTTACTAAACTAAGATATTTAAAATTAAATTGCTTAATGAATTTGTCACTGCAAGCAGTTACTGAATATAGAATGACCATAGATAAAAAAAAATATAACATGTAAATACCATTTAAAACACATATATCTGGATAAATGGGTTTTCAACTTTATAGCCAATCGAAGTTTACCAAAAAGGAAGGTATAGTAAATTATGGCACACATGTGGAGCACTACGTATCCCATTTGAGCAAGCACTACTACATACTTACACCTTAGGGATCCATTTGTTTCATCTGTATGGTAGTGAATTGGTACTTTTTGTTATTATCAGCTTTAGTAATGAGACTGAGCTGTGTGATTAAGTTACTTAAACCAATCTGTTTCTGTATACACTAAACGATTGTTACGCATCCTATATTTTTTTGCTAGAAAGACTATTCTCTTGAGCTGGAAATTAACTTCTGAGCCCACTATAGCCACCTGGCCGTAAATTGATCAATAATAGCTTACCCCTATATAAGCTTACTTTTGAGCTGCGAAAGCGACCTCTCCACTTTGATAAAATATGGAGTGGATGGACGTCCTCAGGCTCCGGAGACTAGTCTGTATTTCTGATATTTTCTTTTTCTTTTTCTTTTCCTTTACACATGAATAGGTGGCACAAAATATATAGTTATATCACTGCTATGTGTGAGATTTTGAAGCTATAGCTGTATTTTTCTTTATGTATACTTTGATTGTGAGACTCAGGAGGCACAGTCTGGTTTGGTTGTAACCTTTATTGGTTCTTGTTTCTGTAAAACTTTAAATAACATATCTTTAAAAAAAAAAAAATACTTAAACTAGTGCTTAAATGTATGCTGCCCAACATAGGACTACATATTGTTTCTGCTATGTAGACTCAGAAGGTAGATGATAAACATCTAGTCTAGAAACCTCAGGCCTTCGCCTATTTCTCTAGAAATTTCTTACTTTTCCTAGGGTAGGTAGACAAATACTGTAAATGCCAGCACAAACACACCTGAAATCAGCTTTCTTTGGTCTATATGCACCCCATTCATAAGAGATATCTTAAATTACTACACTATAATTAATAACTTAAAATAGCTTAGAAATAGTTAAATCTCTTTAAAATGTTCTATAACAAAGCAGTCCATTTCACTGTCATTTGGTTTGTTTTCATACATGTTTTGTGGCCTTGTTCCTGATTCTTCATTTCATTATTTCTTATTTGTTTTCAGTTGACATGTGGTCAGTGGGTTGCATCATGGGAGAAATGATTAAAGGTGCTGTGTTGTTTCCTGGCACTGATCGTATCCTTCCAGAAATCCATGTACCGCTGACTGCCAGCTGCTCGGTTTGTGCTGTTACTAGAACAGATCTGATGAATCCTTGGGGACATTCAATTTGTCTGTTTTGCTTTGTATTATTTTCCATATCTGCGATAGAGAGTCTGATGAATACAGAGGTCCTTTTAGTGGTTGTATGGATGCTTTAGGTGATGTTAAAGATAATGACTCTTCTCATAATGATGCCAAAAAATTAACATCAGAAGGGATATAAACCCCTTCTGATGTTCATTTTTTGGCATCATTATTTGGGATCATTATGAGAAGAGTCGTTATCTTTAACATCACCTAAAGCATATAACATCACCTAAAGCCCTTCTTCTACCTTGAAGCTCTTAAGAAAGTAGCAATTCCTGCAGGACAGAAATGTTCTTGTTCTTCTGTATGTTGTTGTGAGGCAGCTCCCGTGTTCATTCCCAGTTTTTTTTTGTTGAAGCTAATCTTGATGTACTCTATCCCCCAATAGCAATAAGGTCATTCTGGTCATTAAGTAACCTTTATAGCTTTAGAACATTTGTACTGCTGATGAGACTTACTTTAATGCTGCAATACCAAGTATAATTCATTGAATCTCCTTATAGCTTCATATATTGATTCAAGTGGTAGCTTTAGTATTTGTGCATTGTTTGGAACGCGAATGGATGCTACTTTTAAGCAGTTTTGACTATCAAGTGTATAAATGTTTAGCTTTAGATTTAAAAAGGTGGAAGGGGAGTAGTAGAGTATTGCTTATATTGCTAGAATCGGCCCAGTCACACGTTACCATTTTTGTGCAGTGCACACAAGAATTTAGAGGTAGCGCTTTAAATCCACATAATTAAAAACTATCAATAAATGGTGTATTACATGCTGTTCATACCCACTCAGTCAATATGGGATTCATTGTCTGTATTCTGCAAAAAACCTGGTTGATCCTGTTATACTCTGTCTGTCCTTCTCTCCATTGCACTGGGAATTTTGCAAAGCAGTGTTAGCAGCTAGTGCACATGCGCAGTTTTTAGTGTATTTTCTGCCTGAACATTTCCTTTCTATCAAATCTGAGCAACCCATGTGACTATAGAGTCACATATGTGGGTGTATAGACAGGGGGAATGACAGCCCATTCCTTTCCTCCTCTTCCATGCCCACTAAACAGCTAAACACAACAGGGGTGCAAAATTTCATCTTCACTCCCCATGTTACTTTAAGACACAGGCTGGAGGGACGTGACATGTGCCCACACCATGTTATTGGCATAACATAATAAATAATATAATATAATATTATATATATATATATATATATATATATATATATATATATATATATATATATATATATATATATATATATATAAAATAATATATTTGTACAACAATTTAAAACAGTTTATTGCTATTAATAATTTATTTTTACTTTGTAACCCAAAGGCTGTTTTTATTTTGAACGGGACCAGCAGCAGAGGACTAGATGCTCCTCCTATTAATTTTTCCCTACAGACAGGCAGGGAAAGAGCTGTGTCATGTGACAGCTGTATATCAATTAGGAAAAAAGGTACTTAACCACTTCAGCTCCGGACCAATAAACACCTTAAGGACCAGAGGTCTTTTTGCAATTTCGCACTGCGCTGCTTTAACTGGTAATTGCGCGGTCATGCAATATTGCACCCAAACGAAATTTGCGTCCTTTTCTTCCCACAAATAGAGCTTTCTTTTGATGGTATTTGATTGCCTCTGCGATTTTTTTTTTTTGCGATATAAATGGAAAAAGAGCGAAAATTTTGAAAAAAAAAGATATTTTCTTCTTTTTGTTATAAGAAAAATCGAATAAACTAAATTTTAGTCATACATTGAGGGCAAAATTTATTTAGCCACATGTCTTTAGTAAAAAAAATGTCAATAAGCGTATATTTTTTGGTTTGCGCAAAAGTTATAGCGTCTACAAACTAGAGTACATTTTCTGGAATTTACACAGCTTTTAATTTATGACTGCCGATCTCATTTCTTGAGGTGCTAAAATGGCAGGGCAGTACAAATCCCCCCCAAATGACCCCATTTTGGAAAGTAGACACCCCAAGGAAATTGCTGATGGGTATGTTGAGCCCATTGAATATTTATTTTTTTTGTCCTAAGGGATTGAATAATGACTAAAAAAAAATAAAAAAATTTTTTTACAAAAAGTTGTCACTAAATGATATATTGCTCACACATGCCATGGTTATATGTGGAATTGCACCCCAAAATATATTCCGCTACTTCTCCCGAGTATGGCGATACCACGTGTGTGGGACTTTTTGGGAGTCTAGTCGCGCAGGGCACCCCGAAAACCAATCACCACCTTCAGGATTTCTAAGGGTGCAAATTTTTGATTTAACTCCTCACTACCTATCACAGTTTCGAAGGCCATAAAATGCCAAAATAGCACAAAACCCCCCAAAATGACCCCATTTTGGAAAGTAGACACCCCAAGCTATTTACTGAGAGGCATGTTGAGTCCATGGAATATTTTATATTTTGCCACAAGTTGCGGGAATATTACAAACTTTTTTTTTTTTGCACCAAGTTGTCACTAAATGATATATTGCTCACACATGCTATGGGCATATGTGAAATGACACCCCAAAATACATTCTGCTGCTTCTCCCGAGTACGGGGATACCACATGTGTGGGACTTTTTGGGAGTCTAGTCGCGCACGGCACCCCGAAAACCAATCACCACCTTCAGGATTTCTAAGGGTGCAAATTTTTGATTTAACTCCTCACTACCTATCACAGTTTCGAAGGCCATAAAATGCCAAAATAGCACAAAACCCCCCCAAATGACCCCATTTTGGAAAGTAGACACCCCAAGCTATTTACTGAGAGGCATGTTGAGTCCATGGAATATTTTATATTTTGCCAAAAGTTGCGGGAATATTACAAACTTTTTTTTTTTTTGCACAAAGTTGTCACTAAATGATATATTGCTCACACATGCTATGTGCAGAAGTCAAATTACACCACAAAATAAATTCTGCTGCTTCTCCCGAGTACGGGGATACCACATGTGGGGGACTTTTTGGGAGCCTAGCCACGTACGGGACCCCGAAAACCAAGCACTGCCTTCCGGATTTGAATATAAAATGCTATAAAAAACAAACTAACCAGAGTCACCCGTAACACTTATACGGTGATCAGTGGTGAAAGGGTTAACTAGGGGCAATCAGGGGGTTCAAATTTTTATTAGGTAGTATATGGGGGTCCCTGGCGCTATATAAAAACCTGACGGGGAACCTAAATAACTAACTGGCTAACCAGCGTCACCAGTGACACTTATACTGTGATCGCTGGTGAAAGGGGGTGAAAGGGTTAACTAGCAGCAATCAGGGGGTTAAAGCCATTATTGGGTAGTATATCGGGGTACCTAGCGCTATAAAAACCTGGCGGTGAACCTAAAAAAATAACTAGCTACCTAGCGACACTAGCGACACTGATGCAGCGTTCAGAAAAATTATCGCTTAGTGACACTGGCAAAAGGGGGTGAAAGGGTTAACTAGCGGAAATCAGGGGGTTAAAACCATTATTGGGTAGTATATCGGGGTACCTAGCGCTATAAAAACCTGGCGGTGAACCTAAAAAAATAACTAGCTACCTAGCGACTGTAGCGACACTAATGCAGCGATCAGAAAAACGATCGCTTAGTGACACTGGCAAAAGGGGGTGAAAGGGTTAACTAGCGGCAATCAGGGGGTTAAAACCATTATTGGGTAGTATATCGGGGTACCTAGCGATATAAAAACCTGGCGGTGAACCTAAAAAAATAACTAGCTACCTAGCGACACATGCAGCGATCAGAAAAATGATCGCTTAGTGACACTGGCAAAAGGGGGTGAAAGGGTTAACTAGCGGCAATCAGGGGGTTAAAAACATTATTGGGTAGTATATCGGGGTACCTAGCGCTATAAAAACCTGGCGGTGAACCTAAAAAAATAACTAGCTACCTAGCGACTGTAGCGACACTAATGCAGCGATCAGAAAAACGATCGCTTAGTGACACTGGCAAAAGGGGGTGAAAGGGTTAACTAGCGGCAATCAGGAGGTTAAAAACATTATTGGGTAGTATATCGGGGTACCTAGCGCTATAAAAACCTGGCGGTGAACCTAAAAAAATAACTAGCTACCTAGCGACACTAGCGACACATGCAGCGATCAGAAAAATGATCGCTTAGTGACACTGGCAAAAGGGGGTGAAAGGGTTAACTCTAGGGGCAATCAGGGGGTTAAATCTTTATTGGGGGGTGATAGGGGGCTACCCTGGACCTAACACTAACTGTCCTGACAGTTTTTACTGTCACAACTGACACTGAATGCATTGATCAGTAAAGAAATGATCAATGCAATCAGTGACACTGTGACTGGGGGGGGGGAGGGGGGGCGGGGGGGCGATCGGGGGGGGATCGGGGGGGGGTTTGTGTGCCTGTGTGTACCTACATGTCAGTGTTGTGTTGGTGCACACTTACTTTTACTGTTCTCCTCGTAGTCCGGTCAAAAAGACCGCCCCGAGGAGAATGACATCACTTCCTCCTTCCTGTGTAAACAATACACAGGGGAGGAAGCTTCTCATTGGCCAGGAGCGATCCAGAGGGGGTGGCCGAAAACCAACGGCCATCCCCTCATCACGGAGCGCTCCTGGACCGAATCGGACCGCCGTAACCAGCGGGAGGGGGTCCGATCGGACCCCCCACCCGCTGGAAGGCAATCACGTAGATGTACGTGATTATGCCTGCCTGTGCCATTGTGCTGACGTACAATGGCAATACGGCGGTCCTCAAGTGGTTAAAGAGTACTACAAAAAAATTTAAGTCAGCAGATACAAATACTGCAGCTGTTGACTTTTAACCACCTCAATACAGTGCACTTACACACCCTTCCTGACCAGACCAATTTTCAGCTTTGAGCGCTCTCACAGTTTGAATGACAATTACTTAGTCATGCAACACTGTACCCATAGGAAACTTGCGTCCTTTTTTCCACACAAATAGAGCTTTCTTTTAGTGGTATTTAATCACTAGTGGGTTTTTTATTTTTTGTGCTATAAATAAAAAAACATTTAAATTTTGTGAAAAAAATGCCTTTTTCTTTGTTTCTGTCATAAAATTTTGCTAATTTTTCTTCATAAATTTTGGCCAAAATTTATACTGCTACATATCTTTGGTAAAAACAACCCAAATTAGTGTATATTATTTGGTCTTTGTGAAACTTATAGAGTCTACAAACTATGGTGCCAATCACTGAAAATTGATCACATCTGATCAGGCTTTCAGCATATTAGGTGTATCTCATTTCTTGAGACACTAACAAGTCAGGAAAGTACAAATACCCCCCAAATTACCCCTTTTTAGAAAGTAGACATTCCAAAGTATTAATATGAAGATTTTTTTTTATTTTTTTTTACAAAATTGTCATATTATCAGGTTATTTCTCAGACACAGCATGTGCATATAACAATTTACACCCCAAAATACATTCTGCTACTTTTCCAGAGTATGGTGATACCACATGTGTGAGACTTTTACACAGCCTGGCCACATACAGAGCACCAACATTGAAGTGGCACCTTCAGGCGTTCTACGAGCAAAAATGACACATTTCACAGCCACCTATTACACTTTTAAAGGCCCTGGAGTACCAGGACAATGGAATTGCCCACAAAATGACCCCATTTTGGAAAGCAAACACCCCAATGTATAATCTAGGAGGCATAATGAGTCTTTTGAACGGTTCCTTTTTTTCCAGAAAATGTGGAAAAAAATTAAAACGCAGGCAAGGAACACTTTTTTCATTTCGGCCCTGTGCCGCTTTAACTGACAATTGCGCTGTTATGCAACATTGTACCCAAACAAAATTGACGTCCTTTTTCCCCCCAAATAGAGCTTTATTTTGGTGGTATTTGATCGCCCTGTGGTTTATTTTTTGCGCTATAAACAAAAAAATTGTGACAATTTTGAAAAAAGCGCATTATTTTTTACTTTTTACTATAATAAATATCACCAAAAAATATATAAAAATCATTCTTTTCCTCAGTTTAGGCCAATACGTATTCTTCTACATATTTTTGGTACAAAAAAACGCAATAAGTGTATATTGATTGGTTTGCGCAAAAGTTATAGCGTCTACAAAATAGGGGGGCGTTTTATGGAATTTTTATTATTAATATTTTTTTACAAGTTATGGCAGCGATCTGCGATTTTTATCATGACTGCGACATTATGGTGGACACATTGGAAATTTTTTACACTATTTTGGGACTATTGTCATTTATAAAGCGATGAATGCTATAAAAATGCATTGATTACTGTGTAAATGATACTGGCAGTGAAGGGGTTAACCACTAGGGGGTGGGAGAGGGGTTAAGTGTGTCCTAGGGAGTGATTCTAACTGTTAGGGGGCATGGCTTACTGTGACACATCACTGATCGCTGCTCCCAATGAGAGGGAGCAGACGATCAGTGTTGTCACTAGGCAAAACAGGGAGATGCCTTGTTTACCTGCCGTTCTGAGACCCGATTGTGGGCAGGGTCAGGATCAAAGCAACGTATATATATATATATATATATATATATATACGTTGCTATGCCTGCCCATGGCATTCTGCCAACGTGTGAGGCAGTCGGCAAGTGGTTAATATCACTTTAAAGCAGAAGTCCACCCAAAAAGGTAAGTTCCACTTTAACCTTCCTGGCAGTATTCTCGAGTGTGGCTCAGGTTGAATTTTCAGTACCAAGAGCAGTAACCCCGCGCCACACTCGGGAACGCATCACAGGGTCCAGGCAAAGTTACTTACCTTGTCCCCAGGATCCTGCGATGTCTCCCCACTGTGTGTGCGAGCCGTGCCCTCCGCCTGTTCTATCACATCGCCGGGCTCTGTTCCCTGTGAGCGCCATGACACATGGGGAAGGAGCATGGCACTAAATTCAAAAAGTGGAAAACAGACAATACGTACAGTACACTTTAATCTTACAGATTACATTACTGTATCAAATTATTTGACATCCCTTTTGTCCCTAATTCTTTGTCCAGTACCCTGCATGCAGTTTTATATTATATATACTGTTCTTTCTGCCTGGAAATGTGAGATTGTCCATAGCAACCAAAAAGTGTCCCTTTACGTCAAAAGCAGTTTTTGACCAGCTACAAAACAGCGATAAAAAAATTAGAATCACTTGCAGAATTGAGCAGTAGTGATTAGTGGGGAAATTCGTCATCAAACACTGAAAGTAATGACAGCGACAATTCTGCGACTGAGCAAATTTCAGTGTTTTTGATTTGATTACATTATTGAGTAAACTATTATTATTATTATTTTATTATTTTTTATAATTATAGTTATTTATCATATTATAATTTGATTTCGTGTTTCAAACTTTATCATACCTGGGATGTCTACTAGACTCTTGTTTGGACAGATTTAAGTGAGTTATTCCTAAGCATTACAGGCCTACAATATAATACACCAAATTTCCATGCAAAACATTGTACCATTTTGAGCATCAAAAATCTGACATAATCATACTGCCATGGAGGTTAAAGCCTCTTCCCCCCTTCTCACAGTCTTCTCATAGGGGAGCTAGCGATTGGAGAAGAAATTCTCCCCCCCACTTCTCACTGTCTTCTGGGACAAATCACAGGCTCCAGAAGACTGCAGATAATATGGAAAGGAGATAGCGGACAAAAAAGGGAAAGAGGTTGGTTTAAGTAATATTGGAAGGAACACACTGCTGACAAGAGCAAGAAGGGTGCTGCTCACCCCTATAAATCAGAAAAATAAAACAAATTCCCCCACCAATGGGATTTTTAGGCAGCAATAAACAATAAGCGTGGCATACTATATAAAAAAGATTATTTTATTGTATGGTAAAAACATGAGCTTCACCCAGGTATTTAAAATAAAAAATATAAATAGAACCAAGCTTGTATATACAAAAATTACAATGACATCAATGGGCATACACTAAGCAGACCTAACTATAAGTATACTGTATAAAATTAGTAACAGCAAAAATAAATTTTTTATAGTTCTAACGCGTTTCAACCACTAGGGTCTTCTTCAGAGATAGTCTGTTAATAGAGAGACAAGATACAACTTAATAAATCTATCGAATAGTATTAGTATTAAACATATTCTAAATTTGTTAGTGTAGTTACCCAGTATAGTATTGCCGAGAGGTTCATATAAATTATAGTGCTTAATGGTGGAGTTTACCCAGGTTCATGCTTAGACGTCCCTCACAAGTTAAGGAAGGTATATGGTCCATACATCTCGCCACAGAATCCAGCAGTGGGGTGAGGGTCGGAAGCCCAGAGGCGCGGCTCACGAGCGGTCACACGACAAAAACCCTATGCCCCACAAAGATTGTAGGAAGTAGGTGCAAACGTAGGCAGCCTGCCTGTATGGTAAGCCACGCCTGTGATGGAAATCCCAACATAATCGGAATTAGACATATATATTTTTATATTTGTTTTTTATATTCTATATTTTATATATAGGCCCACATGTGTGGTATGAAGATATCTTATATATGATTTGTGTGCATGTAAAGGGAATATCCCCAGATATCTGTATTCACATCCAAAAAAAAAAAAAAAAAAAGGAGGGGGAAAGGGGAGGGGAAGGGGGGGAAAGAAAAACAAAACTCAAAAACCAAACACACATTAAAAAGGAGGAACAAAACAACAAACGTAACTCAAGTCAAAAGAAGACAAGCGTGAAATGACATGTGGTAGGGATAGTGTGTGTGATGACAACCCGATATTGGGTGACTAGAGTGAGTGAGTGAGTGAATGGTGTGCAAAGGAAGTGAGTGGTGAGGTGAAAGGTGTGGGTGTTGGTGTAATGAAAAGAATTTAAGGGATAACATATTAGGAAATCAGGGTGACAATGGGAAGAGTGCATTGGGGTGCTAGTGACAGATAAAAATAAAAATGAAAATGAGATTGCATGGAATGCTAATGTTGGACTAGTGAGAGGTGACAAAAAAAAAATAAAAAATTACAATAACTATTCAGATGTGGTAAACCATGTTTATACTGAGAGTAATAACAGTTACCTGGATAGCTGGGCTGGACAAAAGATTCCCAAAGTGGAAAAGGAGAGACAGTAGCTGGGAAACTATCCCGGGAAGAGTGCCAGATACGGTCAATAACTCCTAGTCCATAGGGGCACCCCCATCTAAAAATGAATAGAATGATAAGGCGAGCTAGCTGTTAAAAAAGCTAGTTTGAGAAATGTATTTAAATAAAATGGGGGCATGTCAGCCAGGTTAGCAAATAGTCAAACTTACCAACCAGGGATTCAGAGATACGAGAGTCCTTGTTTGTGTACAGGAACTGATGTTTACTGCCAAGTGTACTGTGTTATATAGTGCCCCGGGATTGCATCACAGGCAATGGCCGCCCACCCATTGGCTGGTACTGCCTTTTCTTGCTTGGCCGCCTAAACAGGTCGACCACGTGTGACCGCCCCGGCGTCCCGGAAGGTCGTAAAGCGACCCCGAAACGACGTCACTTCCGACGCAAATGCACGACGCGATTGCGTCACGTCCGTCCGTACGAAGGGTCAGACGAACGTGAGGCACGTCCGGAAGTTTTCAGGGACGCCGCCGACAAGGAAATACGTGTCTCCAATGGCTGGGCGGGACCAGCCCGCACCAGTCATATAGGGAGACATCTGTGGAGAGAGCCCTGCATGTGCACAGACAGGGGTCCCTCCTGCCCTTGTCGGGGAGTCGCGCAAAAGAGGCAAACAACCCCCCACACACCACCTCCTCCACATAAAAGCGGAAGGGCATTGGAGGCAATGTGCAGAGGGACCGTAAATGTGGGGGACAAGCGTAGACCCGGATCAGGTCAATGTGGGGATATGCCGCTACTGTCCAATACCTCCCCTAACCCCCAGAGCAGGGATGGGGTAAGGGTGTGTGGGTAAAAGACGGGAGGGGAAAAAAAAAAAAAAAGAAAGAAAAAAAAAAAAAAAAGGGAGAAAAAGGGGGGGGGGGGGGAAAGGGACAGGCGACCGATCCCAACACACCATTAGCTAAAAAAGCCATTTGCTTAACCAAAGAAAAGAATAAAATAAAATCTTTTTCAGATTATTACATATACACATATAGCATGCATGTCCCGACGTGCAAACGCACGTCTTTATTCAAGGACAGACAAAGTAAATATATAGCTAAGTGAATATATACAAACAGCAAAAATGAAGTGATAACATAATTATACAATCAATCACAGAAGAATATGGTGTTCTGTTGCGAACACTATACCATGGTACCCTGTTTAGTTGTAATCATAGTAATTAGAGACTATCAACAATTTATAAGAGGGGCATGGTCAGGGGATGTTCTTAGACACTTACTAAAGAGTTAGAGAAGAGAAAAAGAGGGAGCATAAAGGAGAACGGGCTCACAGAGTAAGGGGGCAGGTACACCCGGTCTCTACTGTGTTCTCCCTGAGGAGAACCCCTTTAGGAAGGGAGCAAAAGAGACCGATTCATTCAGGCCTGGGAAAGAGGTGGCGTCCAATTTATGTATCCACCTCTGTTCCCGTTGTAATAAGGTCTTATTCCAGTCGCCCCCCCGAACAGGTATGTGTATACGGTCTAGGGCAGTGAATGTAAACTTAGGCATTCTATAGTTGTGTATTTGCACGACATGACGTCCAATCGGCAGGTAATAGTTGCCTATTTCCATGCTATACACATGTTTGGACATTCGGCGATGGAATTCCTGTTTTGTTTTGCCTACATAGTACGCCCCACACTCGCATTCCAAGAAGTAAACCACACCTCGTGTCTGACAATTCACGAATAGTGATGGACGAACGTTTCGCCCGGCGGTCGTTTCGCGGCGAATTTCCGACATTCGCGGTCCGCACGTTCGAACGCCTTTTTCCGTCGTTCGCCGCGGCGGACTTACGTGTTTAATGTATACAAGAACTTTAACCTTTGGTGACACGTTTATCATGTGATACAGGACAGCCAATTGAGACATGACAGCACATGGACACTTGGACATTCCCCCTAACCTATAAATACACCCGATCCGGTGGCCATTTTACATTCTTTCTTCTGTTACGATAGGGACAGGTTCCTGTGTGGAGTAGGGAGAGATAAACCACTAGCTATTTGGTACACAAAAGTTCTTTTCAGGACTGGTATAGGTGTTAGGTGTTGATAGGTTTGCTGTGCTGCTGATTCTTGCAGCAGCCTGAGTGTCTTTTGTTAGTTTAGAGAAAGGGAAAGGACGGTGTATGCTACAGGGACAGCCAGATTAGTCTTTCATCATCATCATCATCATCATCATCATTAGCTGTTACTATCAAGGTCCACAAAAGAGCTGTTCCAGTAACCACTAATCGTTCTCTTTTTTTGCCAATTTGTATAGGGACAGGAAGGAAGCAGTGTTGTCAGGCAGTGAGGGTAATTTTAAAGACTTGCTGTTATTATTAGTTCCACAAAGGTTCTTTTCAGGACTGGTATCAGTGGTACAGTAATAGGCTTGTACATGTATAATATTCTTTCTTCCAAATATAGAAAGGATATTATACTTGACTGCTGCCCTTCTGCTGCAGTCTGCTAAACATTCACAACTCACTTGTTCCACAAAAGTTCTTATAAGGACTGGTAACTTGGTATAGGGTGCTACGGTACATAGGCTTGAGTGCGGTACAGTCTGCTGTTCTGTAAGGACCGCTATAGGTCCACAATAGATAGGGTTGATGTGCACCACTGCTGACCGCTCACCTATACTGCAGCAGTCCTTCAGCGGTATAGGGACTGACGTACAGTCTGCTAATCACTAACACACAACCTGCTTGTTCCACAAAAGTTCTTATAAGGACTGGTAACTTGGTATAGGGTGCTACGGTACATAGGCTTGAGTGCGGTACAGTCTGCTGTTCTGTAAGGACCGCTATCGGTCCACAATAGATAGGGTTGACGTGCACCACTGCTGACCGCTGCCCTATACTGCAGCAGTCCTTCAGCGGTATAGGGACTGACGTACAGTCTGCTAAACACTAATACACAACCTGCTTGGTCCACAAAAGTTCTTATAAGGACTGGTAACTTGGTATAGGGTGCTACGGTACATAGGCTTGAGTGCGGTACAGTCTGCTGTTCTGTAAGGACCGCTATCGGTCCACAATAGATAGGGTTGACGTGCACCACTGCTGACCGCTCACCTATACTGCAGCAGTCCTTCAGCGGTATAGGGACTGACGTACAGTCTGCTAATCACTAACACACAACCTGCTTGTTCCACAAAAGTTCTTATAAGGACTGGTAACTTGGTATAGGGTGCTACGGTACATAGGCTTGAGTGCGGTACAGTCTGCTGTTCTGTAAGGACCGCTATCGGTCCACAATAGATAGGGTTGACGTGCACCACTGCTGACCGCTGCCCTATACTGCAGCAGTCCTTCAGCGGTATAGGGACTGACGTACAGTCTGCTAATCACTAACACACAACCTGCTTGTTCCACAAAAGTTCTTATAAGGACTGGTAACTTGGTATAGGGTGCTACGGTACATAGGCTTGAGTGCGGTACAGTCTGCTGTTCTGTAAGGACCGCTATCGGTCCACAATAGATAGGGTTGACGTGCACCACTGCTGACCGCTGCCCTATACTGCAGCAGTCCTTCAGCGGTATAGGGACTGACGTACAGTCTGCTAAACACTAATACACAACCTGCTTGGTCCACAAAAGTTCTTATAAGGACTGGTAACTTGGTATAGGGTGCTACGGTACATAGGCTTGAGTGCGGTACAGTCTGCTGTTCTGTAAGGACCGCTATAGGTCCACAATAGATAGGGTTGACGTGCACCACTGCTGACCGCTCACCTATACTGCAGCAGTCCTTCAGCGGTATAGGGACTGACGTACAGTCTGCTAATCACTAACACACAACCTGCTTGTTCCACAAAAGTTCTTATAAGGACTGGTAACTTGGTATAGGGTGCTACGGTACATAGGCTTGAGTGCGGTACAGTCTGCTGTTCTGTAAGGACCGCTATCGGTCCACAATAGATAGGGTTGACGTGCACCACTGCTGACCGCTGCCCTATACTGCAGCAGTCCTTCAGCGGTATAGGGACTGACGTACAGTCTGCTAAACACTAATACACAACCTGCTTGGTCCACAAAAGTTCTTATAAGGACTGGTAACTTGGTATAGGGTGCTACGGTACATAGGCTTGAGTGCGGTACAGTCTGCTGTTCTGTAAGGACCGCTATCGGTCCACAATAGATAGGGTTGACGTGCACCACTGCTGACCGCTCACCTATACTGCAGCAGTCCTTCAGCGGTATAGGGACTGACGTACAGTCTGCTAATCACTAACACACAACCTGCTTGTTCCACAAAAGTTCTTATAAGGACTGGTAACTTGGTATAGGGTGCTACGGTACATAGGCTTGAGTGCGGTACAGTCTGCTGTTCTGTAAGGACCGCTATCGGTCCACAATAGATAGGGTTGACGTGCACCACTGCTGACCGCTGCCCTATACTGCAGCAGTCCTTCAGCGGTATAGGGACTGACGTACAGTCTGCTAATCACTAACACACAACCTGCTTGTTCCACAAAAGTTCTTATAAGGACTGGTAACTTGGTATAGGGTGCTACGGTACATAGGCTTGAGTGCGGTACAGTCTGCTGTTCTGTAAGGACCGCTATCGGTCCACAATAGATAGGGTTGACGTGCACCACTGCTGACCGCTGCCCTATACTGCAGCAGTCCTTCAGCGGTATAGGGACTGACGTACAGTCTGCTAAACACTAATACACAACCTGCTTGGTCCACAAAAGTTCTTATAAGGACTGGTAACTTGGTATAGGGTGCTACGGTACATAGGCTTGAGTGCGGTACAGTCTGCTGTTCTGTAAGGACCGCTATAGGTCCACAATAGATAGGGTTGACGTGCACCACTGCTGACCGCTCACCTATACTGCAGCAGTCCTTCAGCGGTATAGGGACTGACGTACAGTCTGCTAATCACTAACACACAACCTGCTTGTTCCACAAAAGTTCTTATAAGGACTGGTAACTTGGTATAGGGTGCTACGGTACATAGGCTTGAGTGCGGTACAGTCTGCTGTTCTGTAAGGACCGCTATCGGTCCACAATAGATAGGGTTGACGTGCACCACTGCTGACCGCTGCCCTATACTGCAGCAGTCCTTCAGCGGTATAGGGACTGACGTACAGTCTGCTAAACACTAATACACAACCTGCTTGGTCCACAAAAGTTCTTATAAGGACTGGTAACTTGGTATAGGGTGCTACGGTACATAGGCTTGAGTGCGGTACAGTCTGCTGTTCTGTAAGGACCGCTATCGGTCCACAATAGATAGGGTTGACGTGCACCACTGCTGACCGCTCACCTATACTGCAGCAGTCCTTCAGCGGTATAGGGACTAAGAGTTTTGTCACAGGGTCATTTAAAAAATGACAGGCAGAGGAAGAGGCAGGCCCTTCCGCAGGGGTGGTAGGGGTAGGGCAGGAGCAACAGGCTTGAGCCAAAGTGGGAAGTTGCAGAAGGTGCGTTCAATTACTTTAAAGGATGCACCAGACTTGGTTGAGTGGCTCGCTCAGCCTTACTCTTCTGCACCCTCCTCATCCTCTCGATCTGCACCCTCTTCTTCACTCTCTGCTATGTGCACCCCCAAAGACACTACCACCAACAACACGACCACCACCACCACCACCACATACCTTCCGCTTGAGTCACTGGAATTATTTTCCGATCCATATCAAGAGGACATTTCTGATGCGCAGCCACTCTTGGTATTGGATCAGGAAGAGGAGGTAGCAACAAGCGCTACTCAGCAGTCTGACGCCAGTACCCAGATCAGCCCAAGGAGGAGGTTGGTCCCCGGTGTTGCTGCCTACTCCGAGATCTCTACTTATAGCGGTGGGGAAGGTGACGTTGATGATGACGTGTCTAGTGATGTCACGTGGGTGCCCACAAGAGAGGAAGAGGAGGGGAGTTCAGAGGGAGATATGGACCAGCAGATAGGGAGGAGAAGCAGCAATGACTTACATTGCACAGCAGGGACAAAGCAGACTGCAAATGTATCAGGAGCGAGTCATCGACCATGTACGGTCACATCTGGCGCTCCCAGGACACCGGCACATGGCTCCGCAGTGTGGGCTTTTTTTAACGTGTCCGCTGCTGACAATAGCGTTGCCATCTGCAATCTTTGCAGTCAACGCGTTAGTCGCGGTAAGCCCAATACTCACCTAGGGACGACCGCCTTAAGAAGGCACATGAGCAGCCATCACCGAGCCCAGTGGGAGCAACGGAACACACAAAGCCACACTGCAGGCTCTCACCGTCCAGCCTCGTCTTCTACTTCTCCTTCTCCTCTCTCCTCACAATTGTCCTCCACTCCACCTTCCATCACGCCAAGCTCACATTTTTCTGCAAAAAGGCAGGCTTCCGTGGGCCTAATGTTTGAGCGTAAAAAAATGATGATGCCGGATAACCCTCTTGCCCAACGGTTGGCGGCTGGCTTGTCAGAACTCATAGCCCGCCAACTACTGCCATATAAACTGGTGGACTCGGAGGCCTTTCGCAAATTTGTGGCCATTGGAACACCACAATGGAAGGTCCCAGGAAGGAAGTATTTCTCAGAGAAGGGCATCCCAGAGCTATATGGCCATGTTCAGCGGCAAGTGAATGTATCTCTGGCACACAGTGTCGGTGCCAAGATACATCTGACCACAGACACGTGGTCTAGCAAACACGGGCAGGGAAGGTATATCAGTTTTACTGCCCACTGGGTGAACCTTCTGACGGCCGTCAAGCATGTAACCCGTGGCACCCGTGTAGATTTGGTTTTACCGCCACGGATTGCATGCAGGCCTGACTCTTCTTCTCCTCCTCCTACTCCATCCTCCTCCCTCTCCTCCTCAGCTGCCTCCTCCTTTTCCGCTGCTAGCGTCTCTTCCACTGCACCGCCCAAGCTCCCCAGAACCTATTCCACATGCCAGGTGAGACGTTGCCATGCCGTGCTGCGTCTGTTGTGCCTGGAAGCAAAGAGCCACACTGGCCCGGCACTCCTTTCAGCTTTGCGTTCACAGGCAGATGAGTGGCTAACACCGCTCAATTTGACAGTTGGTAAAGTGGTGTGTGACAACGGTGCCAATCTGCTTAGCGCATTGAAACAGGGCAAAATCACGCACGTGCCGTGCATGGCACACGTCTTAAACTTGGTCGTGCAGCGATTCCTTGTCAAATACCCTGGGGTCCAGGAGGACATCTTGCGGCAGGCAAGGAAAATCTCGGCCCATTTCAGAAGATCTTACACGGCCATGGCTCGCCTTGCTGACATTCAGCGGCGACACCATCTGCCGGTCAGACGTCTTATTTGCGATTGCCCGACGCGATGGAACTCAACCTTCTATATGCTTGATAGGCTGCTCCAGCAGAAACGTGCAGTTAACGTCTACCTGTATGAACTCTGCGAAAGAAACGGTTCTGGGGAGCTGGGTTTTTTTTCACCGCGCCAGTGGCTGCTCATGCGCGACACATGCAGACTTCTGCGGCCATTTGAGGAGATCACCAAACTGGTCAGTCGCAGCCATGGCGCCATCAGTGACATGGTACCTTATGCCTTCTTTCTGGAGCGTGCATTGCGTCGTGTCATTGATCAGGCTGTGGAGGAGCAGGAGCGGGAAGATGAGGAAGTCGCAATGCTGGATGAATTCCCAGGGGGGGCTACTCTATCTGAGACAAGTCAACAACAGGAGTCTGATGAGGAGTCAGAGGAGGATGGTGCCGGGGCGGATGAGCAGGAGCAAGAAGAGCATGCTTTAAACCTTTCTGGGATCCCTGTTGTGCGAGGATGGGGAGAGGAGAATGAAGAGGACGACATTATCCTGGATGATGAGCAGGAGCCAGGCCACCACACCGCTTCCACTTTAGTGCAAATGGGGGCCTTCATGCTCCAGTGTTTTAATAGGGACCCCCGTATAAAAAGCATGAGGGTCAAGGACCAGTACTGGGTGGCAACGTACTTAGACCCCCGGTACAAACACAAAATGGCGGAAATGTTACCGCCGTCGCAGAGGGCTGTCAGAATGCAGCACTTCCAGGCCTTGCTTCGAGAAATGCTGCATTCTGCTTTTGCGTGCGCTGGCAGAGGAGCAATTCCCACTCCCAGAGAAGGATTTGCGGGTACCAATCCAACAGCGCCTGCAAGAAGAGGCCGGTTTGAAGATGTGTTGGTGACTTCGGATATGAGGTCATTCTTTCAGCCGACCCATCGACAGGTGTCATCCGGATCCAGCATCAGGGAACGCCTAGACCGTCAGGTGTCCGACTACATTGGGTTAACGGCCGATGTGGACGCTCTGAGGAGTGATGAACCCCTAGACTACTGGGTGGGCAGGCTTGACCTCTGGCCAGAGCTTGCCCAATTTGCAATCGAACTGTTGGCTTGCCCCTCATCCAGTGTCCTGTCCGAAAGGACGTTCAGCGCAGCAGGGGGGATTGTGACCGATAAGCGTACTCGCCTAGCTCACCACAGTGTTAACTACCTCACATTTCTAAAAATGAATGAGGCATGGATCTCGGAGGAATTCAACACATGTGACCAGTAGACCATGTATATGTCTATAAACTATTTTTTTAATCAAGCACACAGACCTTCTTAATTCATTTGGCTCACTTCCTTGACCCAAAAAAGCACACCGTACTATATGCCCCTACCCTCCTCTTTGAAGAGGTTGAGCGGTGTCATATTTCTACTGGGGCTGCTTATGATATCCCTGTGCTGTGCTGACTTCCTCCTGGGGGTTCTTATTATGAAGGGATCACACTATCCCTGTGCTGTGCTGACTTCCTCCTGGGGGTTCTTATTATGAGGGGATCACACCATCCCTGTGCTGTGCTGACTTCCTCCTGGGGCTGCTTACGGTGCTGCTGTCAGTGCTGTATGTCACGGTGCTGCTGTCAGCGCTGTATGTCACGGTGCTGCTGTCAGCGCTGTATGTCACGGTGCTGCTGTCAGCGCTGTATGTCACGGTGCTGCTGTCAGCGCTGTATGTCACGGTGCTGCTGTCAGCGCTGTATGTCACGGTGCTGCTGTCAGCGCTGTATGTCACGGTGCTGCTGTCAGCGCTGTATGTCACGGTGCTGCTGTCAGCGCTGTATGTCACGGTGCTGCTGTCAGCGCTGTATGTCACGGTGCTGCTGTCAGCGCTGTATGTCACGGTGCTGCTGTCAGCGCTGTATGTCACGGTGCTGCTGTCAGTGCTCTGTATTACGGTGCTGCTGTCAGATGCCTCTATCACGGTGCATGTGTCATTCCGGTATGTCACGCTGCTGGTGATCATCTCCTGCACCCTCTTCTTTGCCTACCCTGGTCCCTGACCTTCCCTCTCCTCCATTGCCTTAATTAGCTCCATAGTCCTGAATTGTTAGAACAATTTCCCAAATAAAATAAAAATGCTTGTAGTTATCGATCCCAAATTCACCTCATACATGTATTATGTCATTGTCCAGATGGTGGGACTACGTTTTACCCCCTAATAATTACCACGTGGCCGCAAATTCGACATGAAGGTTTGCAAAGTTCGCCTCCCATTGAAGTCAATGGGGCCCGCGGCGAACGTTCGGTTTCGCGAACGTTTGGGTCCGTTCGCATTTCGCTTTCGCGAAACGTCCCGTCGGAAGTTCGTCCATCACTATTCACGAAGTGTGTGGGTCGAAAGTTGGCACCGTTTGGTAGACAGAAGGTTTTATCACGTCTAATGTATTTACAACACGAGCAGTGATTGCAAGGGAAGGAGCCAAGAACTGAGCAGTGTTTGGACCTTTTGTTCTCATTCCTATATTCGCTCTGCACCAGTTTATCGTATAGTGAAGAGGCCCTTTTGAAAGAGATAGAGGGGCGTACTGGTACCAGACAGCCGATCTTAGGATCGTCTTTTAAGATCGACCAGTGTTTTTGGATAATATCCAAAATGATATTGTGTTGTTTGCTGAAGCGCATAATGATCCTCAGTGGATCCACTGTAGGGTCACTGCGTTCCTTTTTAGAGAACAGGAGGTCCCTGCGTGGTAACACTGCAACTTTGTTGTAGGCCCTGCGAAGGCAAGAACGACTATATCCTCGCGCAAGGAATCTAGTCTGAAGTTTCTGTGCCTCTTCTTTAAAGAGACTGTCATTAGAACAGTTTCTGCGGAGGCGGAGATATTGGCCGTAGGGTATAGACCGTTTTAGGGCCACAGGGTGAAAGCTATCTGCGTGCAATACCGTGTTGCCCGCAGTGCTTTTTCGGTATAGAGAGGTGAAAATGGAGTTATCTGGGGTGCGTCCTATAGTGACATCTAAGAACGTAATGCTCTGAGTGTCATATGTCACAGTAAACTTGAGATTATATGTGTTTATATTCATGCAGGACATAAATTCCAACAGGGCAGCCTCCGATCCCTCCCAGATGACGAGGACGTCATCGATATACCGCCGCCACATAGCAATGTGGCGCGTGTATTCGAGGAGGCCCCCGTCATCCAGGAGGGACTTCTCCCACTCCCCCAGAGGTTGGTTTAAGTACATCCCTGCCAGGTTTTTTTTCCCCTCTTGATAAAAATGTATTTAGGCATCGCAGTAAAAGCACTTATTCTTTCCTCTCAATGATGAGTGCCCACCCCCTACTATCCTCTCCTTCATGGTGTGGGGTAAAGGGATGGGAGACATTTTTTTAAGAATATACAAGATATATGTTCACAGTAATATGGAATGCAGGTTTATTTATTCATTGTATGTAGAATGCTTACTATGGGCCTGAGTGGGTATTGGGGAGGGAGGAAGGATATAGGGGATGGAAGGGTGTGACTATAAGGTAAGGGATGGGAAAGGGGATAGGTAAGGGAGGGAATAGGGAGAAGGATGAAAGTAATTTTCTGTTTCTTCTTTCCAAATGTTACTATTGGATTGATTTTCTTTTCTTATTTTGTTTCACGTTACAACACATGAAGTTGGGGTGGGTGAGAGATGGAGGTGGGAGAAGGAAGAGGGTAAGGGGTGAGGATGAGGCATAGGTGTAAGGACCTGGCAGTCACTAGATCTTTTTCGGTGAAAATTGGTTGGATCATGAAAATTGGTTGGATCATATACCCTCAGATTTAGGAAAGACCACACCTCTCCTGTTGTCCCTATTCTCTGTTTTAAGAAATAATTAGGTAAGAGCTCTCTGCTGATAAATTTGACGCCTAGATCAGTGAAGCCTCGATCTCTGGTGACCTCTTACTAGACTGATACAGCAGTGGCTTGAGAGTAATGGGCAGTTGAGTCTGCTCACACCCAAAAACCTCTTTGTTTATCTTTCCAATGGATAGACCGGGCTGAGTAGGTGACATTTTGGTGATACTAGTGCATAGGGGAAAAAGCTGAAGGTTGACAGGCTGAAGAAGTCTTTTTTACATGCTCAGATAGTGTCAGAGGTTCCACCACTGATTGCTTAGAAATCGAGGCACAGATTGATAACAGAATAAAATAAGAAACTCTAAAGCCAGCCATAAATGGAGCTGTTTTCTTTCCTGCAATCACCGGGAGTCACAACCCGGAGAACACACAGTGATTATTGCTAGCAGCTATAGCCACTGGCAATAATCACATGAAAAATCCTACAGGCTATCAATCATCGATCAATCAACTTGGGTACAATCAGCCTGTCCATACAGGGTTTGAATATCAGCCAGTCTCTGCTGAACCAGCCATGATTTGAACCGCCGTTGACAGGTTTTAGTTTATTTTTTGTGAGACAGTGGGGATGATTTACTAAAGGCAAATAGGCTATTCACTATGCAAGGAAATTTGTACTTTGCAAGGGAATATCCCCTTAACACAGCAAATACAATCAAAATTTACTTTGTAAAGAATACCCAATCACAAGCCAGGAAAAAAACAGTATTTTTGCTTGTGGAAAAGATAGGGAGCCGCACTTCATTAGTCAGCCCAGTCCCAATGTGTGAAAGGTCAGCTTTAGCTTGTCTCCTCCCAAGCCGTGTCTCTCTAACTCATTTCACCCTCTACAATTAACTGCTTCTGGACCGCCCTATAGCAGTTCAGCCGGATCACACACATATATATATATATATATATATGTGATCTGACACGTCCAGGTAGGGGGTGCGGATGCTCGCTGCTGGTGGCTTGCTTCTGTTGTCATTATAGTGGCGGGTACTCGATGTCCACCGGCACCCACCAATCATCGGGCAGAGAGACAAAACGGTGACATAAACAAGGCAGATCACCGTTCTGACAGCCGTGAAGGGTATGGTTGCCACCCCATCCCTTTAAACCTGAACACATTAATTACACAGGTTCTGTGGCTGATTAAGGTGGTAATTAAACTCACTTGGTGCCTTATCTGCATTTAATTAGCCTCAGAACCTGTGTAATTCAAAGGTGTTTGGGTTTAAAGGGATGAGGTGATAACTCTAGTAAAGGGATGGACACCTGCTTTACAGGTGTCCCTGTAAAGCAGGGAATACATTCCATTTCTTCCCCTAGTAAAAGCACCTCACACACTACACATAAACACTGGTTAGGCACACAGTTAACCCTTTTATCTCCCCTGATGTTTAACCCCTTCCCAGCCAGTGTAATTAGTACACTGAGGCCGCGTACACGCGCGGGGACTGTTCGCTCAACTTTGTCCGCTGAACAGTGTTTCGGCGGACAGTCCGCTCGTGTGTGGGCTTTCAGCGGACAGTTTCAGCGGACAGTCTGACGAACAAAGTTTTTCGGAAATTCCGAAAAACTGTCCGCTGAAACTTGGTTTGAGCGGACAGTCCGCCCGTGTGTAGGCTTGTTCGTCAAACTAAGTCTCGCGCATGCTCAGAAAGAATTTACACGCCGAAGGTTGCATTGCAGTGTATAGGACGTCGTTTTCTAGTCCCGTCGTACGTGCCGTTCACGTCATCGCGCACGGTTTCAGCGGACTGTTCGTTCGTCGTGTGTGGGCAAGTCCATCCATGCTAATTTTGAGCGGACTGTCCGCTGAAACTGTTTGACGGACAAAGTTGAGCGAACAGTCCCCGCGTGTGTACGCGGCCTGACAGTGCATATTTTTAGCAATGATCACTGTAATAGTGTCACTGGTTCCCAAAAAGTGTCAAAAGTGGCAGTGTCAGAATGTCTGCCACAATATTGCACACCTGCTATAAGTCGCTGATCGCTGCCATTACTAATAAAAATAAATAAATAAAAATATCCCATAGTTTGTAGATGCTATAACTTTTGCGCAAACCAATCAATATAGCTTCCGGGCATAATGGGGATTGGAATAGTGCTATAGGGCAGGTTTTGCCAACAAATATAGGGAAGGGGTGAAATGTGGATATAACTGCAATCCAGACAGTTGATGAGACCGGGAGTACATGAGAAGAACACCACACACACTATGGTAAAGGTATGCAAGGAGCAGAAAATAAATGATAAACAAGGTCACTGTTGTACAAGCCAAAGGACTGAGATTACATACTTAAAGCAGAGTTCCGACATTTTTTTTTTTTTTCAAATACTGTAGTTGCTAACTTTTAAAATAAGGACACTTACCTGTCCAGGGTGCCCGCAATGTCGACACCCGAAGCCGATCTCTGGCTCGGCTGTCGGGTGCTGCCGCCACCATCCTTAATAAGGGAATCAGGCAGTGAAGCCGCAGTTCCCTACTGCGCATGTGTGACTTGCACTGCACTATCCCACTGGTCCCTGCTGTATTCTGGGACCTGTGTGTATCCCAGAAGACTGCGGGGGGGGGGGGGGGGGGGGAGTGGCGTAGATACCTGCGGGTGGCACGGGTATCTATGTGGGAGTGGGAGCAAAATACCTGTATTAGACAGGTATTTGCTCCCCCTTCCCCCCGGAAGGTGACAAATGTGACATCGGGGGGAGGGGGGGGGGGGGCAGAAAAGTTAAATTTTTGGGTGGAACTCCGCTTTAAAATGTTCACAAGATGGTTTAATAATTTCACAGCAACTAGACAATGAGAAGATAATCTTAAATACCTGCAGAAAGAGTATAAACAACACCTAGGTGGAAGAGGCTGTAGACACAAGGTGGAGGAGAGTGAAAACACATCTTGAGAGGTAGGAGAAATACTTCTGGTTGAGGGAAGCCCGGAGAGGAGTGCATAGATGGGAGATAGTACAGTATGTGGGGCAAGTTCTCAGAAAGGAGAAACAAAATAAAATCCAGATATTTTTCATTATAACAACTTATTTGCTAATAGAGACACTTTTAGGCCCTATCAGTGATGTCTGCTTGTACAGTCCTTAAACATTCAGTAGAGATGTATGCTTTGAGTATAGGTTTTGACTGCATACATAATGCATACACATCATCTGAGAGATTTTTTTGAGTACAGGTGCCAGAACTTACTAGAGCATTGCTTAATTGATAGCAGTATTCTACATAATGCATCTACACACCAGCTCCCTGTTAAAAGAATTACGGTAGGTTATAGAGAAAGGAGTAAATACTGGATATAAATGTAATTTTTTAGAAAATATTTTATGAAAAATGTATATTAGTGAAATTTTATGAAAAAGGGACATGCATTAGTGAAAAAATATGGCTATTTACCTATGATTGTGTATATTTAATCCTTGATCTATAAAGAAGTTTTCCGGTACTGGCAAGCTGTTTCTTCAATGATTATAAACGAACCTGTTGAACAAATTGAACTAGAGAAAGACATGTCAGATGTTTACATACACATATATTATAGATCACCAAGACCAGATCCTTGTTTAAACATGGCATTTGGTATTTTACTGAGCCTTTTCCCAGTATGAAAAAGTAAATGTGCCTATATTTCAATTCTGTAACCCACCTGAAGTCTCCAGCTGTTCAATGGATCTGTTTTTTTGGAGAGAAGAAGAATGGGTTCCCTGACAGAGGTTTTTGTCCTGCAGGAATACTGCAATCCACTAACTAATGTCCTTTAGAAGCTATAGACTTCTGTTCAAGTGCTTCAGTTCATCAGCAGAATTTCAAAGCTCAAGGTTAATATCTCATGCTTTTCATGAGTGTCTTGGCAACCGCTTCCACCCACATGCATTCATTTGTCTACAGAGGATGTACACTTGAATACTTAGAGCTCCATCTTCTGTTCACATTGTAAAACACAATGGTCTTATATGAGATCTCAAGTACACGTGGGCTTTTACATGTATTATCAATAATAAGCACTATAGTTTTTTTTAACATCAAACCATTATTAATTTGCGGTATGTTTTTTTTTTTTTTTAAGGAAATTACATTTATCATAGTTAATGCATATAATTGGGTAAAGCATTATACATATATTTATAGGATCTACTAAAGATTAGGAAATAATGCAACTCTGTACTTTGATGAATTTGTTGTGATGTCATGAGTACATATTCATGAGTATGTATTTAAAATTAGGAAATAATGATTGTATATGTAGCATCCATTTGGATTTCAGCATACAAGCAATGGCCAGAAGAATTATGTTATGTTTCCATGGCGCTGATAGTATTGGAAGGGTTAACATTTTTTTTTTCCAATTTTTTTTTTTAACCATTAAGCACACATTCATCTTAAAATTCTGTTATATTATGATAAATGGAAGAATCTCCCAGCAAGTTACTTCCTACTGTGCACCAAAAACTATTCTCAAGTTGGCATTCACCCCCCATTCTTTTCTTGTTTACCTAGTTGGGGTTTAGGAGCCACAATTTCATTTGTTATAATAAAGTGTTTTTTTTTACCAACATTTTTTTTTGTTAAGCAGTGTTTCCTGTAATATGTCTGGAACACCACCATACTGTGCAATAACAATCTGTTTACACCCTTGTAGAATGTGGAAGACTGACATAAGCTTAACCTCTGATATATGTTTTCACCACTGAAAGAGATTTGTAAATCAGCTGTTAAAAATTGCATCCAATAATTTTATAACACATGACACTGGTTTCTCTTTGATAAATCAAGTGATATCATCATATCTTATTGATTGATAGTTATCCAAAAATCACTTACCGTAATATTGTACATCTCACTTTTGATATCACATATTGTATTGTGTTGAATTCTCAAAGCACACTGCTGAAGGTCTCTAGGGCTTAAATCAGTATGGTAGGGGTCCTCATGCTTGCTGGGTCTTTACAATGGAGATACCAGCCCGCATGTCATTATAAATTAAATTTTTCATTTCTGAATGAAAAATACAACTGTATAAAAAGGAACATTGACCTTTTTTTTTTTATGCAAAATGTGTAAAATTGTGGTTTGAACAGCTCTGACGTAGCACATTTCCTGTTTACTGGACTTACTATGCCTGCTAAGAAACAATTCTTGTACTTAAAACACTCATTTAATACTGACTTACTGTACTTAGCCTAGTTTTATATATAGTCGGCATGTTTGAGTACAGCAGCCCATTCATTTGAATGGGCTGCTGGAAGTCCCAAACCCCTTCTTTTTTTTTTAAATCACTCTACACCAAGTTGCATGGTGCCGCAGCACTATGTGATTTGGTGCATCCAAAATTTGCAGATACACGGAGGTGCTGTCATTAAGAATTAATTTATGTCAATGAATTCATTAATTAATAATGGCGTGTTGGCTAAAGAGCAGCCTGTTTTGCCTACGGGTCAGAAACACATGCAATTTTGCATACACAATTGTGCACGTTCCAAATTTGCGCAAGTCTGAACCTAGCCTTAAGCCACCTGTCCCCAGTGAAGTTGTTGCAAATGTTACCAAAAATTGCAAATGTAAGGCACTTGTAACCATCGATTGGTGAATGTTTAAAAATATGTCCCTACGGTCCCATTCACACTTGTGCAATGAAGGAATGCAAAATCATGCACATTCTCCTTCCACACAAAAACGCGCATCCTTTTTTTAGCAGGCATGCTGCAGTGCCATTCATTTTTAATGGCACTCCAGTGCTCCTTACTAAAGTGCTTGATTGCCTTCATATGTCTTATGTTTCTATTTTTTTACGCATTAATATTTGATGACTCTGAGCAATTTAGAGCTATTATCGTCTATGCTTTTTTATTCATTGTTATTAGAGACATTTTTTTACACCTTAGGAGATGCCCCGAAGAAAATATATATAGTTATCTTTTATTATTTATACAATGCCAATTCAAAAATGTTTATTTGTTATTGTAAAGTGCCATGAAATATTAAAAAGTTATGTTATAGGTATTTACAATGGAAATTTAGAAAAGGGCATCTTTTCTTAAAATTGCATTGATAAAAAAAAATAATAATAAATATATATATATATATATATATATATATATATATATATATATATATATATATTTATATATATATTTATATATATAGTGCTATACCAGACCCTATATTCTTTTGTTATTTGCCTTACAGAGTAAAAAAAAAGGGCATGAAGGTTAATAGAGTAATACTGCTACTACTACATAGATGTTTTTACTTAAAATCTCATTTTGCACGCCGTATACGAGGGCAGCTTACTAATGTTGAAGCAACAAAAGATAGCGATTGCTCATAAAAACCCAGTTTGTTTTTCCTAGTGCTGGTTTGTCAGTAAAGGTTAAAACATTAATAAGGTTTTCTTTAGGTTTTATAAACTAGCTGAATGTTATGTTTATGAAGTAAACAGTGAAAGAAGCATACACTGGTCCATGAGTTCTTTCTTCTCATATTGCCATCATATAACATTGGTTTCATAGGTGAGCAGACCCAGAGACCCACTATTGTGTTGCAGTTTAACAACATGTAATTGATTTAGCTGCAGGTAATGATGTGTGGCACAGCCAGGGGCAAATGATGCCACCCTACCCCAGGTGAATTCATTACAGTGGGATTTCGTTTTTCTACAGTATTATATTTATTAAGCTTACAAAGCACAGCTTACCACATTGCAGAATAATATAAAATACACTTTCTGTACCCCATTGTTCACCCTCAGACTAAGTTCAAACTTGGGCAGTTTCTGAAAAGCAGTCTGCGGTGGATTTCTTTTCAGCAGGCGGCTAAGCAGCCTATGTCATGCGTTCATGAGGCAATCCAGCCACCTCCTGAATACCTTTTTTTTCTGTCTTTTTGTTGAATGGTAATTGTTAATGGGACTAATGCACTGCAAGTGCATTTGTCTCACAGTTGCAGCAGAGCCTCATTGACTTAGGCAAGGGGTATAGGCAAGGGGTTAGATTTACTAAAATGAAAGAGTGCAAAATCTGCTTCTAGTGTTTTTTTTTTTCCTGTTAAAGCTTATTTTGAACAAGATGAAGTTAGAAGCTGTTTTCCTATCATGGTCAGTTGCACCAGATTTGCACCAATACCTCAATGGCGATTCTGGCATAGGGAATAAACTATTCAGTCTCAGGGAGTATAAGAAGACACGGGGTCAATGAAACAGGAGGAGAAGCCGTTTAACCTTAAACGACGTATGGGTTTTTTTTTCACTGTCAGGGCAGTAAGGATGTGGCATTCACTTCCACAACTGGTATCAGCAGGAAGTATTGATATTTTTGAAAAACTCTTGGGCATGTATCTTAGCAAGCACAGTATACAGAGATATGGGAAATGATTATGAACAAGTACAACTACACAGGTTGAACTGGATGAACTGGTGTCTTTATTCAACCTTACCAACTATGTAACTATGTAAGATTTTGCACTCTCCAATTTTAGCAAATCAATCTGTCTCCTGTCAACTTGACAAGCTGCACAAAATTTGCAGCAGATACCATGCTGTGTACATGTTTGCAACCCCCTCCAGTTATATAGTAGTTTTAGGTAGGCAGTTAGAGACGTGGGTTTTAAAATCGGGGTAGATCCTCTGGTTTTTAACGTTGTGTGACAGAGGTCTTAAAAAGGCTCAGGAAAAAGTCTAATTTTGTCTAATTACTCATGGATAGGGCTATTCAGTGATCCAACACTATCAGCCTATTAACATGCACAAAATAGCTGAAGGCTCTGGAATGTATGATCCCAGCTCTTATTCTAGCCATATTTTACACAGCTGCTGTCTATGCCTTCCTGTTCAGATGACCTGCATGCCCCTCCCCCCATTTCTTCTCCAGGCATCACATTTTAAGATTTCACAGGGACAAGTGAAGGAACAAATCCTAAATAAGGCGACAGATAAAAATAAAACCTGACCGTAACAAAAAGAAATTGCTACAGTTAGGCTGACATCCAAGTTATACAGTTTACATGCTTAAATAGTTTTAACTGTTGCAATGCCTGCATTAACTCAACCACAGAGCTTGTATAACACATATTTGGCAGTAATTAAATGTTAATTTTAACTGCTTGCCATCCATCCACTGTCAAATGACGGCAGGCCGGTGCAGCTCTTGTTCTGGGACGACATCATAGAGTGGCATCCCAGAGCGACCGCACTTGCGTGTCCACAGGGGCACACAGCGCTGAGAGCGCAGCCACGCCGTGTTGCTAGGATGCGGCACGACCCCAATCCCTCTAAAGAGCCATGCCTGTGGCTCTTTAACCATGTGATTAGCTGTGTCCAATCACAGCCGGTCATATTTAAACAAGGAAGTGCCAGTAATCGGCTCTGCTCGCCTCACACCGACAAAGTGTGAGGAGCGGAGAGCCGATCAGCGGCATCTCCTCACAGGGGGACATGTAGGAATGTAATCAGGGCACTGATCATCAGTGCCCTGATTACAATAGTGCAAAAAAGTGTAACAAAGCAGTGCCCACATTGGCCCAACAATGCCATCTATCAGTTCCCACCAGCAGCAGAAATCAGTGCCCACCACTGCCCACAAGTGCCACTAATCAGTGCCCTTTAGCTATGCCAGTCAGTGCTGGCAATCAGTGTCACCTATCAGTGCTGCCCCTCAATGCCCATCACTGCTGTCAATCAATGGCCATCAGTGTCACCCATCAGTGCCACCCAACAGTGTCACCTAACAGTGCCCATCGGTGCTGCCTATCAGTGCTCATCAGTGCCCATAAGGTCCACCTCATCAGTGCCCATAAGTGCCACCTCATCAATGCCCACCAGTTCTGCCTATCAGTGTCCATCAGTGCCGCACATCAGTGAAGATGAAAAAGGTCTTAGTTACAAAATCTACTGACAGAAAAAAGTAAAAAACATTTTTTTTCAACATTTTTGCTCTTTTTTTGTAAAAAATAAAAAACTCAGCAGTGATTAAATAAAACACCAAAATAAAGCTCTATTTGTGTGAAGAAAATGATAAAAAATTTGTTTGGGTACAGTGTAGCACAACTGCGCAATTGTCATTCAAAGTGCCACAGCGCTAAAAGCTGGAAAATGGCTTGGGCAGAAAGGGGGTGTTAGTGCCTGGTAGGCAAGTGGTTAATTTAGACCTTTTGCTAGCAGGGGTGTTTTTCTCCCATTTGTGACCTCTGTGACTTTGACCACTTTCACAGTTCCATTCTTGCAGATATTGTACTGTACCATCAAGACCTAACAATGATCGTTGAATGCAATCATTTGGGCTAAAAATCCAAGTGATGAGGTGGAGTGGTTGTTAAGGTGTTGCCTCTGATGCATATTTGGTTCTTTGAATATCAATAACTTCACCTACCCTATGGACCAGCCTGTCTCAACAAAGTTAATTTCAGAGTAAGACTGAAACTTAAAACAATCATATGGCTATCGTACATTTCCTGTGCAAATTAATGAGTTTAGGATTGTAAAAAAGTTTCATATTGTTTCTTGCATTATTGCATACAGGTCATTTTGGGTTTTCATATATCTTGACTTTCTCACAGGGACTTCATAAAACTCAACTTTATTTGAAAAAAAAAATGAAAAGGGTTTTTAATTTCTGTTTGATGACTTTATGGTTATTTTTAAGGCTATATGTAACTGTGCTTGTCGGCCCTCACGTATACTGTCTCTTTCCACCAGGACAAGAAATGACGTGAGTAGGGAACAGGAAGGCAAAGATTCTTTTTGTTGCTATCTCTTTTTCCATTGCAGAGATTTTACATCACTTACTGTTCCTCTAATCCATATTATCATTCTGGATACAGGAAGGAGGAAGAATCTCCCCAATGGAAAAACAGACAGCATTTAAAAGGAATTTGTACAGTGGAAGCTGCACCCAAAAAAGACAACAGAGGACAATGGGCTAGTCACAATTATTCTCAGTAAGCTGCACCCTAGTAGGCTCTCTGTCATATTCTTTGTTTTATTAATTTATGCTTTAACTGGTTTCTAGGGCTTTTTTCTAGGGACTTTTTTTCTACTCAAATGATTTCCTGTCAAGTATTTCCTTTGCACAACATGGAAGAAATACAACGGTTCTCAGCACCAATTAGGGGCTATTACCATTGAGTTTATTCTTACTGTAAATCAATCTATTTTATATTAATGAACAACAGCATTTCCAACTAAGAATATTATAACTTTTAGTAGGGATCCAATAAATCATAGTTTTGCATTTCAGCTATAATATAAATGTGATATTAATATGTAATACTTAAAAAAAATTAACTTATTGCCATAATACCAGTTTCATGTGTTGACTATATTGGTCCAAAGTGTTCATGAGGAGGGGCTATCTAGATTTTGCACTTAGCAAGTCTATGGTGCTCCTAGAAATGTTAATCCTAGAGCTATACATACTTTTATACCCAACCAGGGTAGTATGGTTTTGTGATGACTGCAGGTTTGAATAAGTGTCAGAACCTTTTGATGACACTAAGGAAAGCCAAATACTGTACATTGTTCTGTCTTTTATAAGCCTCTTCCTTCCTATTTCTATGGAATGGTTCAGTCATCACTGTGTTCATCTCCCTGCTCCACCTGGCTTGACCAGCATAAGGACAATTCCTTGTAAAAGTGCCCTAAGCACACACCACCAGGTTTCAGATTGGTAATGGCTCGTGGATTGTTCACACTCAACATCATATGGAAAACCCTTGCTGTATAAGGTTGCATGAATACACTATTTGAATGGAAAGTTTGTTTTTTCCTTGACTTACATTTTCTAGATATTGACCAGTGGAACAAAGTTATAGAGCAACTGGGAACACCGTGTCCAGAGTTCATGAAAAAACTTCAACCAACAGTTCGGAATTATGTGGAAAATAGACCCAAATATGCTGGTCTCACATTCCCCAAACTTTTCCCAGATTCTCTATTTCCAGCAGATTCAGAGCATAATAAACTCAAAGGTAAGCGGTATCATTTTGCTTTTATTAGAAGATCATTTATCTGAATTGCAGTAGTCATTTTCTCCACTCATTATCCATCCTTGAAACTCAATTTGCCTTGTCTAAATTTCTTTTTATTTACTCCACTACATGCAAACAGAAACATTCTGTACTGCTGATTTTTATTAAATTCATTTTAGGCTACGCTCCATGGTTAGTCTGTTTAAAATAATAAGAAAAAACTCTCCACTTACTTTGTATTGTGATCAACAAAAATATGCCACAAAGATTGCAATACAAGACAATAGGGAAAATTTGATTGCTGCAATAAGCAAACAGTGGCTGTCATATAAGCTCCTGATATACCACACAAGTATCTAGGTTTTATTTCATGGAGGGCAGTGCTCTGCAGCAATAGCAATGTAAAGTTTTTCAAAAGTTTTTTTTGGCCTTTTCTGCATGATCATCAGTACAGATGGATCTCCCACAATTTCCAACAGTTACTGTTTTCAGTAGCTTGCCTATACAAATCCAGTCATTTAGCACTCAAATAGCTTCATCTCAATGACATTTATTGGGGTGAGTTTGAGCTGCTTTTAAGTGGCAATGTGATGCTTGCAAGGTTTTAAGTGTATGGGTTCAGAAATGAATAAAAAGTGTTCAAAGCAACTGGAGAATGTGGTGGCAAATATAGCAGCATTGGAAAATGTACAGTATGTGATTTTTAGGGAAAACTGAATAAATATAAATGCCGACTTGATTTGGCATGGGGCTACCACATTTATTTGCACATGTTTGTAACTGAAACCTTTGTTTCTATTAGAATGTAATTTATGTAGAATAAGAATAAGAATAAGAATATGTAGAATGTAAAATATTAGAATGTAGTTTATATTAGGGATTTTAGTATGGAGAGTGCTGGTAAATTTTGTAGTATAAATGCAATTCTTAAGCCCCATACACATGATCAGAAATTCTGCCAGCAAAAATCAGATGTGAGCTTTTGGTCAGAAATTCTGACCGTATGCATGCTCCATCAGACTTTTGCTGGCAGAATTCCAGCCAGCAAAAGATTGAGAGCAGGTTCTCTATTTTTTGGTCGGAAAAAGTTCCAATCGGAAATTCCGATCGTCTGTGCAAATTCCGACGCCCAAATTTCCTACGCATGCTTGGAAACAATTCGACGCATGCTCGGAAGCATTGAACTTAATTTTCTCGGCTCATCGTACTGTTGTACTTCACCGCGTTCTTGACGATCAAAAGCTCAGAGAACTTTTGTGTATACTTGTGTATGCAAGCCAAGTTTGAGCGAAATTCTGTGAGAATAACCATCCAAGTTTTTTCCGATGGAAAATCCACTCGTGTTTACGGGGCATTAAGTTCTTTTCTGTAACATGGAAAAACCTATAAATATCTGGGGTTAGGTTAGCTTCAGATTAAATTAGGTTTTCACCAAAGTGCTTACTTAAAACACCTTGGATATTACTGCTATAGTGTGTATGTAGTGCAGATATGCATGCACACATTAGTATGATAAAGCTGCACATATCTGTGCAGTACAACCATTGTATAATTCGTTTTTTTTGTAAATGTATGGCTGGCTCGCATCACTGGATACAGGGAGGTCACAGGGAGAGTTACTTACCTTGTCCCCTGGATCCAGTGATGTCCTCCACGCTGTGTGATTGAGCTGTCCTCTGCTCGATTCACACAGTGCCCAAATACCACCGAGCTCCGTTCCCTGCGACGTTACGGCGCACGGGAGCGGAGATCGGTGCCAAATTCAAAAAATTTAAAAGACAGAAAACACACACAGTACTGTAATCTTACAGATTACAGTACTGTATAAAAAAATTACACACCCCCCTTTGTCCCTAGTGGTCTGTGCAGTGCCCTACATGCACTTTTATATTATAAATACTGTTTTTTCTGCCTGAAATTTGGAGATTGTCCATAGCAACCAGAAAGTGTCCCCTTTTCAGTGTTTTAGGATTTGATTACATTATTGAATCATTTTTATTATTATTTATTATATTATAAACTTTATCATACCCGGGATGTCTGCTAGACTCTGGTTTGAACAGATTTAAGAGAGTTATTCCTAAGAATTACAGGACTACAATATAAAATGCCAAATTTCCATGCAAAATAATTGTACCGCTTTCAGCACCTAAAACCAGAACTAATCATACCGCCAGGGAGGTTAAATTTGACTTTTCAGTTGATCAAAAGCTATTCAGAAGAGATCATACTAACAGCAGTGAAAAATCCTGGTTCCTGAAAGTATTTATTATATTATCTGGGTGCTCTGCATCCACAACCTCCACATTATACGCCAGTACTTTTGAACTGCCTCTGCCTACACTGACTCACTATTCTACTCCCATCTTCTCTCCCATTCAGAGCCTCCTCTTGTCATGAAGACACCCATATTGGAATTATGATTGGTTAGGCAGAATATGAGGTCTTGGTAATAGTGAGGAATTAAGACCCAGAGACTTCCCAGACCCACAGAAAAATACTTTTTGCTGTAAAAATCACATATGCAGTTATTTTGACACTTACAACAAATTTACTAAAGGGATAGAGCATGTTCACTCTACAGAGGGAATTTTTACTTTGATGAATGAGGTAGAACTAAGTGAAAATTTACTTTGCAAAGCATACCTAATTATGTTCAATAAAGATTATGAAAAAATAGTTTTTGCTCACACATCATTTGATGATTAAAGTCAGCATTTCTTTTCCTTATTCTCTAACCCAAGAGAAAATTCACTCTGCAAAGTGAATATGCTCTACTCCCTTAGTAAATCAACCCCCATGTTAACGCCTATCTGCATCCTTATGTGGGTGCAAATGCAGTTAGTGAGTGAGTGCACATGGTGCAGTGTTGGTTAATTCAGATGTCTTCCTGTTTGTTGAATAGGATGCTGAATGCTGAGAATGCTGAAAATCCTAGACCTAGAGGTATTAATGGACAATACAGCTTACAACAGTCTGCAGAATTTAATATGCTGTATATAGCATACATATATAAAACACATGAAGTCATAGTATATGACATGTTATGTGTCATTACATTAGTAAAAGTTAGAGGACAAATGTGTGGGTTTGTATAACATAGTGTTCCAAAACAGTGACAGCAGTATGTTGTATTTACCTATTAAGCTAATGCGAATTTTGCTACTACTTTTATTTATGCAGCCAGTCAAGCAAGAGACCTCTTGTCAAAGATGCTTGTCATAGATCCAGCTAAAAGAATATCTGTTGATGAGGCACTACAGCACCCGTACATCAATGTATGGTATGACCCTGCGGAGGTGGAGGCGGTAAGACTTTTTTTCTCCTTTGTTGCCGAAACATAACAGAAAGAAATATGGCCTGTGATGAAATTCTCCAAAGGGAACTAAGTAAAACTTCAGTTCGATAGGCAGCATGTGGAAGAGTGGGAACATTTTTCCAAATTTTATCGTTATCTGCCACCTCATTGGAAAAAAAAAAATTCCTTCACTTCCTGACATAACAGGAATTGAGAGAAAATTTGTGTCAAGAAAAGTATGTAAACCCCTTAGAATGAACTGGTTTTCTGCAGTAATTGCCAAAAATTGTGATCTGATCCTCATCTAAGTCACAACAAACACAATGTGCTTAACAGTGGCGGCCGCTCCATTAGGGGCGCAGGGGCACCACCTCCCCTAATCCATGCGCCTGGACCCTAATCTACATGCAGGGCGTCGGATGCATGGATTTCAATGTTTTTTTTTGGAGGTGTGGTTTAGAGCTACTTTGATTAAAGACACTCAAACATTTTAAGATTGCTCCCCATGTCCCTGCTCCCCATATCCTTGGCTGACATTGTATTAATCCATTTTTAAGATTGTTGTTCATAAGAAGCATCAGCTGATGTGAACCATGCCTCACAAAAAAAGAGCTCTATGACTACATATAATCAAGAGTGGTTGATCTATACAATGCTGGAAAGGGATACAAAGCAATTTCAAAGTGTTTAGGCATCCACCATTCAACAATTAGACAAACTGTCTATAAATTCAGACAGTTTAGTACTGTGGCTACTCTTCCTAGAAGGTGGGATCCCAGCCACAATAACTCCCAAGGCACAATGTAGAATATTCATGGAGTAACAGCTAAAGGCTTGAAGACTTCACTGGAACTAGTAAACATTCCTGTTCATGAGTCAACCGTACGTACATCTTTGTACAGGCAGGGTATCTATGGCAGAACACCATGGAGGAATAATTGTATAGTGTTCCATTGCTTAAGGTATTGTTGTAGAGATGGGTCAGAAATTCTGGGTCTCTGAGGTGAGGGGGTGGGGCCAAAATAGATTGTGTATAGGACCACTACAGTGAGGTGGGTCCACATAGGTACTTCATGGGTGCCATGCAGGGATATTTGGGAAAACATGAAATAATTATTAAGAGAAGGTACTGCTAACCTGCCTGCAAGCTTTCATTTGGTAGAATACTGAGGTCCACAACTTAGGACTGTTATTGGACCAGATAAAGTGTAGCAGTTTACATTTTAAAATCTTCAAACTGTGGTTCAGTATGTGAACCGGTAACACTCAGAAATAATAGTTTAGGTAGTTAGGCAATTTTTATAGCATGTATTCTGCCAAACCAGGAGATGGGGAGGAGCTTCCATGAAAGAAGAAGAGTGGCAAAGTCCCTAAACCAAGAGGTTTAAAGTGTTTCAAAAGATAATATTAACCCAGGTTGGGTAGGGAGGTTTGGCAGCGGAAGCGATAGTAATCTTGAAGCATCCAAAGTTGGTTGGGGGTGGGAAGGGTAAGGTTCAGTGCTTCCTATTTAGGTTCACTGACTTGTAGGTTTGAAATACGTCCAGAATCTGTGAGGACTGTGAAAAGGTTGGGGAGGGTGGTATGGGGAAGAGGAGATATACTTTAAGATGGCACTTGTGAAGAGCATCAGTTTATGGTGTTTCCCAGCTATTTTGATGCCATGGATGTCTGGGTTTGCTGGAATAGCTGCCTCCAGAGTCTCCAGTCCCAGAATTAAAAATATAGGGGTGAGAGAACAACCCTGCCTAATATCCCACCAGATTGGAAAATAAGCAGAAGTAAAGCCTGCATAGGTCGCTGTGGGCACTGGGCGGACAGAGCTGAGATCCAGGATAAGAACTGCTCAACAAAACTCCATGTCACGTACCTAGTAGATGAGCCCAAACTGCGGAGGAAGGCCTTTCTTACTCTTCCGACTCGAGGCCCCTGGTAGAGTAAACAGTAGGCACAGGAGTGTAGAGTAGCATGAGTGCCTGGCAGGATCAACAGCAAGGAGGGCAGTCAGGAATTCCAGGTGGCACTGTGCAGGGAGGTCAGTAGACTGGAACAACAGGCAGGTACAGCAGACTGGAACAGACTGGAAGGAGATTTCCACTGGATTGGAACTCAGAAGGGTCAGACAAGCCATGTCATGCACAGACAGGAGTACTGGAGCAAGGCTGAGGCAGAAGCAGGGGCACTGGAAGAAGCCAGGTCAGTATTAGGCAGACAGAAGGAGGACCAGAGGAGCAGGCAGGAGGAACGTCAGATGCAGGCAGACACCTGGTCTAATAAGAGGCAAGTCGGGTAATACACAGGAAAAGGTTCAGATAGCAGGGTACACCAAGGAACGCTGTAGATCAGACAGCAATGTCTCTGTGTGTCAGCCTGGATTGAATAGCCCACCTGGTGAAGGGGCCATGCACGCACAAGCACGCACATTGGCCTCCACAATCACACACAAACAAGTCCGGATCTTCTGTTACTGGCAGGATCTTCCTGACACCCCACGTGTCTATTTTAGGAATCATGACCACATTGGCCTCCAATAATTACAGAGAAAAGCAATTTCCTGATTTAGGATGATTGAAGCAGCACTGCAAGTGTGGAATGAGTGTTGTAAGTCTTTTTGTAAAATAAAGTAGTGCATCCATCCAGATCAGATTTTTGTTTACCTTGAGGCTTTTAATTGCAGCCTTGACTTCTTCAGCGATAATGTCGGCGTTTACGAGTTCCAAGATGGAAAGCTGAGTCTTACTGAAGAATGCTTCAGCTTGAGTTACTGAGAAGGAGCCAGAAGCTGAGTAAAGGTGGGGCAGGTGGTGTTAAAATTGAGACCTCCATTGAGTCTCCAGTGAGGACACACTGGCTCATACATAGAGTGATAGATTTTATCTCTGGAGTAAGGTGACGCAAGTGTTTCACTGGCATGGTGCTAGGTTTGTTGCTTTGGGCATAAAACTTTTGGTTGGCTTAGTACATCTGTCTTTCTGATATCTTGGTAAGGCAGATGTTTAGCTCAGTCCTGGCCTTATGCAGGTGAGATTTGATGTGGGGGGAGGTTTGATGCTTGTACGTTTGGTGGCCTGTGTCAATTCCAGCGCTAGTTGTTACTTAAGTTGATCTCTTTTCTTTTACCTCTGCAAGGCCAGTTGTATCAGGTGAGCTTTGTAGGCTTTGCACACCGTGGCTGGTGAGGAGACTGATTCTGGTAAAAGTAGTCTTTAGACCGACACAATGCAGTTTATCTAAAACTTCAGGGTACAATAGCAGGGAGTCTTGTAAAGTGCAAGCGGGTGGCTTAGATGTCTGTATTAAGAATTGGCAGGATATTACAATTGGGTCATGGTCCGACCAAGGCACGGTAGGAATAGATGGTTTAATTAGTTCCGGAAGGAAAGTGCGCTGTATCTATATATGATGTATGTGAAGGTTATGGGAGGATGAAAAGTATGTGTATTCTCTTGAGAGGTTATGCAGTTCCCTTCATGCATCAATTCAGCCAGCCTGTGAAAAGGTTAAAAGGGTCAAGGGGAAAAAAGTGAAAAGGACAAGAAAGCACTTATGCCTGTACACACGATTGGATTTTCCGACAACAAATGTTGTATGTGAGCCTGTTGGTGGAAAGTCCAACCATGTGGATGCTCCATCAAACATTTGTTGTCAGACTTTCTGCCAACAAATGTTGGCTAGCAGGTTCTCAAATTTTCCACCAACAAAACGTTGTTGTCGGAATTTCCGATCGTGTGTACACAAATCCGTCGCATGCATGTTCACGCATGCTTGGAATCAAATAGAAGGAGCCACACTGGCTATTGAACTTCCTTTTTCTCAGCTCGTTGTTCATCTTGTACGTCACCAGGTTCCCAGGGTTGTAATTGTTGGCCAACATTTGTGTGGCCGAGTGTATGCAAGACAAGTTTGAGCCAACAACCTTCAAAAAAAATCCACGGTTTTGTTGGCGGAAAATCCCATCATGTGTACGGGGCATTACAGTCTGGATTAGGTGGGTTTACAGGACTCAAGGTGCGTGATTAAGTTAGAGCCACCACAAGAAAAATAGCTCCCTTGGCATAAGAGGCGAGCAATTTCAAAAAGATGCAGCGCCGTGAATGTTTAATGGGTGTGTTCAATAAAAACACAAGAAATTTGAATTTGATGTTTTGTCAGCTTAACCGCCTTGTGACCGCCGGCTGTCAAATGATGAACAGGCGGCACAGCTCTCGTTCTGGGCGGGCATCATATGATGTCCTCCCCGAACAACCACTCTTGTGCACCCCTGGAGGTGCGCATTGTGCTGATCGGTGGTGCGGTGTGTCAGTCAGACACACTGCTACATTGATCTCGGTAAAAATCCTCTAACTGAGGCTCTTTACCACGTGATCAGCCGTGTCCAATCATGGCTGATCATGATGTAAACAGGAAGAGTTTTCCTTACTTGCGTCTGCTCTCCTGACAGGGGGGGTATGTGTTGATTGTTTATCAGCACAGCCCCCCTCGGATGCCGGCCCAGGACCACCAGGATGCCGCTAGGACCACTAGGGATTGGCACCACCCTGGAACACCAGGTTTGCCATCCTAGACCACCAAGGAAATGCCAATCAGTGCCCATCCCAAATGCCTGCCAGTGCAAGTGCAATCAGTGATGTCAATCAATGCCATCTATCAGTGCCCATCAGTGCCCAGCCATGCTGCCTATCAGTGCGCAGCAATGCCACCTATCAGTGCCACCTGTAAGTACCCATCAGTGCAGCCTTTCAGTGCCCATCAATGTTGCCTATCAGTGCCCACCCGTGCCACCCACGAGTGCCCATCAGTGCCACAAATCAATGCCCATCAGTGCTGCATATCAGTGCCACTCATCAGTGCCACCTACCAGTGCCCATCACCCCTTATTAGTTTAGCAAAAAATAAAAACCCCAGAGGTGATCAAATACCACCAAAAGAAAGCTCTATTTGTGGGAACAAAATGATAAAAATTCTGTTTGGGTACAGTGTAGCATGACCGCACAATTGTCATTTAAACAGCGACAGCACTGAAAGATGAAAATTGGCTTGGGCAGGAAGGGGGTGTAAGTGCCCTGTATTGAGGTGGTTAAGCACATTGCGTTTGTCTATTAGATGAGGACCAGATCACAGAAAAACAGTTCATTTCAAGAGGATGACATGCTTTGTTCTTGCCACTGTATTTACCTGTGTTTTGTTATTATCATTATTGTTGAATATTCATTGAATATCTCAGCTGTCTGTAATTTTTGGGACTGGTTTACTAAAGCTAAGGTAATTTTAAATCCCCTTAATTTGATTGGATAACTGAAATGAATATATAAGAGGATGAAAGATCATCCTGTAGAATGGAAACCCACTGAGAAGATAGCACTCGCTGTTAATTGACAATAAGAAAGCATGCTGGGAGACAGCTCAGCAGAAGACTATTTTCATAGTTTCACCCCCCCGTTAGTATGACCCACCTGGTCTAGACCTAACCTCTTAACCCCCTTCTGGCGCTTTTCACTGTGCTTGTCAATCATATAAAAAAGGCATTTATTTTTTCTGCCATAGAAGATAAAGCTTCCTTTCAATTGCTCTCCATGGTGCTGAGCGAAATAAAATATAGACTGTATTGTCGCAGCATATGATCTTCTATTCAAAGCTGCCTTGCTTTCAAGCGTCACTAGTTTTACCTGTACTTTAAATTATAGCACTTCAGAGGTTTCATCATTGTTCTGTGTAAATAGAGATAAGTAATACTAGACAAAAAGAATAGCAGAACAATGTAAATCTTTTTTGTGAACCTCATGCTGATGCATCCATCATTTGTTTCACACAGCTACACAAATTTAGAGATGAGACATCAACCACTTTACAGATACAATTTTTTTTTTTCATGGCTGAATGATATACAACAATGCAGTGTAAAAAAAAGGCATACAAAATAAATGTTTTCCTTGTATTACACAATTGGTTTAAATCACTTTCCAATTAGTAGTTTTGAAACAAAAGCATTGCTCCAAGCTTTACAATGTAAACAAGGTAGGGTTGCTTGCAGCACATATGATATATACATATTTATAGATTTTTCATATAAAATATGTTGTCCCTTCAGGTATTTAGTAAAATGAAAATGACCTAATGATAACAATGTACCAAAAATTAGCATTTATAAAAACACATCTTAAAATGCCTTGTTATTGAAGAATTTCAACCAATAATACAATTTTTATATTGTCTCCTTCTTCCATGTTGCATGAATTTTGGTACATCATGATGTATTAAGCAATATTTTTCTTCTTCTCCATAGTCATAATAAGTAAACATTTACATACTTCATCATCTTATAACTGGTATTGTCACTATTATTGGTAGTATAAGTAGCAATGCTACTTGCATGCTAAGTAGTAGTAGAGTAGTAGCGCTCAAGACTTGTGCAAGTCATACTGAATCTATCTATCCGAACTGTGAGCCAGGGACTCCCAGCTGCTGCTACTGTACTTGCAATGGTCACTTAACAATAATTCAGATACTTTTTGCTCAGACAGACTGCCTACCCTTCTTTTTATTAAAATATTGAGCATTATTATTATCAGGGGGTTGTTATGTACTATTTTATTATTATTTTTGTTTTCTAAAAGTTATGGGGGCTGTCATTGTTGCCTTCTTTCTAAAAATGCTAGGTGCCTGGGTATTATACTGATCTTGTGGCATCAGTCTGACCATGAGCAATTCTTCGCATTAGGAAAGTTAGAGTAAAGTCAGAAGTCCCCATAGATACTTTTTCTGGATTAGTGACTCTGCATTTTGGCCAGGCAACCAGCATTCACAAAATTAGAAATCAGCAATGGCAGCCTTTATGTTCCCCTTCGGGAATGTTTTCTTTAAAGTAATATAAACCCAAAAACAAAATGCGATGGCTGCATTAGTGTTCTTTTTTAGGCTTTATTTTCACCTGGTGATCCAGCCAGTACAGAGCACACTGTCCAAACAAAGTAACAGTTAGAGGGTTGAGACAAATCATTTATCACAAGATTGTTAACAATGGTTAGCTATTATTTGTTTATGTAAAACCTTTCTATCAAAAGGAGAATAACAAACAGCTGCTGTATGCTTAAAAAAATGTTAGCTGGAATTCAGCTTCAATTTGTTAGTCAAGTCCATCTAAATCTGCTAGTCTAACATTACTCTCCCACCAGACTGACAATGCTGCTGTCCAAAGGAGTCTCCATAGCTCCTCCACGCAGAGTGGAGACACCCTAAAACAGGAAGTTCGTTATCGGCCAGCTCACCAGGTGAAAATAAAGGAATAAAAGTCTAAAAACAGAAAACTAATGTAGTCACTACATCTAAGGATTGGTAAACTGCAACATATTCAATTTTTGTTTTTTGGGTTTAATACCGCCTAAAGTTTTACTCAGAGACATTTGCTGTGTAGCTGTAACAGGGTTTAATAAAAATTTAGGATTGAATATATTTTTTAAATATAGTTTAATATATTATCATAAGAGAAATAGAACATATGCACTGTTTTCATATGAAGTAAAGCTACATGAAATAGAATGGCTTTGTATAAAAGTAAGACTGCTTATAACTTTGCCTTAGACCATGCTATAGTTAGTAAAGGCACAATGGGGGGATAAGCATAACTAATGTGTTGTACTTTAAGGGCCCTTTCACACGGGCTTTCTGATCAAATCTGCACGTCAGTTTTTCAGGCGCATGGACCTGATCGGACACTCCATTCACTCCTATGGGGCCGGCGGTGACATGTCCGCTGACATCTGCCGCTATTTGATCCGATCCTGTCTGCAAAATCCAGGTGGATGGAAAATAGAACCACCATCCATCTGGATTTTGTAGACAGGATCGGATAGCAATCCGCTGCTGTCTACAGGTGAATGGAGGGTCCAATCAGGTCCGCCTGAAAAACAGGATCATATTAGATTGGAAAGGATCAGATAAAAACGGACAGACGGTCCGTTTTCACTTGATTTCCCAATAAAGGAGAGTGGGACTGTGTCCGTCTCCGCTCTGCACAATGAGTGGAGATGGACCTATCATCCACCTGCTCAGTGGGGATCAGCGGGGCGATCCCCCTCTAAACAAGGGGAGTCTGTCCAATGGAGTTGCCCGTGTGAAAGGGGACTAAGTCATCAGTCAATCAGATTTTTGTATTAGATACAAATTATTTTCCTATGTGTGAGTGATCCATTATTAGTTTACTAATTAAAGACAATTGAATTGTCTTAATTTAAAAAAATAAACTTAAAAAAAAAAAGTTAAGTATAGCAAAGGCCTTGGCTTGATGTAATAAGGCTTATTTACTAAAAGTCACCTGACTCGTCAGTCAAAAAATTGTGTCATTAGTCAACTCAATTATCCAATCATGTAAAACTCAGATTTCTGTTCACTTTAAATACTAAATAACATACAGGCAATTTTCTCATGATTGGATAATTGAAGTGAATATTTTTTTTTTACCAAAAGACTCTCAGCTCCTTATTAAATCAGCTGTATGTCATCTAAAATGTAAATTCTGTAAATACTGTTTCTTTATGTTCTTCATATAGTGCTGTACTACTTTTCAGATCTTATGATATTATAACTAGTAAGCTATGAAACATTTCCTGTTTCGATCAATAGTATTTCCATGTCCAGTTAACCATACAGAAGTAGTGATAGTCTTTCTGTTTATTTTGCATTTTACAGCCTCCTCCTCAAATCTATGACAAGCAGCTGGATGAAAGGGAACATACAATTGAAGAATGGAAAGGTATAGTAAAATGAACTTTCTGTAGGAAAAAGTTTACAATATTTTTGTGTATACTCCATTCTAATAGGGTGGTGTAGGTTTTACTGCTGTAATATAATTACATACCTATACATATATAGAATTTATACTTGCCATAAACTGATATTAGATATGATAGTAGATATATGCACAACAGATAGGGATAGTTGTTAATACAGTACTTATATCAGGTATTTGCAAATATATTACAGTTATAACATTTACACTGTAAAACATTGAAGACAATCTAATTCAGATAAGTGGCTCTTTTTTTATTTTTTTGTTCGTTTATTTTGTAGAGCTCATCTATAAGGAAGTTATGAATTTCGAAGAAAAAACTAAAAACGGAGTAGTAAAAGGACAGCCTTCTCCTTCAGGTACTCTTTGTAAATAGTCACATGTTGCCAAATGTTTCAGCAGTTTTCAACTTGAATAAACCCTGTCAGAATAAAAAAAAATCCTAACTCATTCCTCCTCTGTGTCCTAGGCACCATCTGGTGTCTATACTTACCTTCGCGGTCACTCACACTGTGACTCCCATTAGTGCACCTGTAAAATGACTTGCAATCACCAGGTTCTATTAATAATACCTAATATTTTCAACAATTCCACACTGAATGGTACGTATCACTGTCCCAATGTGACAGTGTTGGGGCCTTGCAATTGGCTTAATGCATTGCTTGATTCCTCATCCCCACAATTATTGGGATTGTATAGAACAGTGGTGGCAGCTATCCAAGAGGCAAGGGAGCCGTGTGCAAAGAAAGACATAGACATTACATGGTACTTAAGACTTTGGAGATTTATTTTTTTACAACAGGTTGCTTTTAGGGTGATTTCCTATGATGTAGGTATGTGTTTAACCACCTCAGTACAGTGCAGTTACACCCCCTTCCTGACCAGACCAATTTTCAGCTTTCAGCGCTCTCACACTTTGAATGACAATTACTCAGTCATCCAACACAGTATCCATATGAAACTTGCGTCCTTTTTTCCACACAAATAGAGCTTTCTTTTAGTGGTATTTAATCACTAGTGGGTTTTTTATTTTTTGTGCTATAAATAAAATAAAACGTAAATTTTGTGAAAAAAATGCCTTTTTCTTCGTTTCTGTCATAAATTTTTGCTAATTAGTAATTTTTCTTCATAAATTTTGGCCAAAATGTATACTGCTACATATCTTTGGTAAAAATAACCCACATTAGTATATATTATTTGGTCTTTGTGAAAGTTATAGAGTCTACAATCTATGGTGCCAATCACTGAAAATTCATCACTTCTGATCAGGCCTTCAGTACATCAGGTGTACCTAATTTCTTGAGACTCTAACTAGTCAGGAAAGTACAAATACCCCCCAAATGACCCCTTTTTACAAAGTAGACATCCCAAGGTATTAAGTAAGTAGCATGGTGAGTTTTTTTAAGTTGTCATTTTTTCCCACAATTCTTTGCAAAATGAAGATTTTTTTTTTTTTTTTTTTTTTTTTACTAAATTGTCATATTATCAGGTTATTTCTCACACACAGCATATGCATACAACAAATTACCCCCCAAAATACATTCTGCTACTCTTCCCGAGTACGCCGATACCACATGTGTGAGACTTTTACACAGCCTGGCCACATACAGAGCACCAACATTGATGTAGTACCTTCAGACGTTCTACGAGCAAAAATGACGCATCTCATTTCTCAACCACCTATTACACTTTTGAAGTCCCTGGAGTACCAGCACAATGGAATTTCCCATAAAATCACCCCATTTTGGAAAGCTAACACCCCAACGTATAATCTGTGAGGCATAATGAGTCTTTTGAATGGTTAATTTTTTTCCAGAAGTTTTTGGAATATGTGGAAAAAAATTAAAACGCATTTTTTTTTACACAAAATTGTCAATTTATAAGATATTTCTAACACATAGCATGTATATAGCAAAAATTACACCCCAAAATACATTCTGCTACTCTTCCCGAGTACAGCGATACCACGTGTGTGAGACTTTTACAAAGCCTGGCCACATACAGAGCACTAACATTGATGTAGTACCTTCAGACGTTCTATGAGCAAAAATTACGCATCTCATTTCTCAACCACCTATTACACTTTTGAAGGCCCTGGAGTACCAGCACAATGGAATTTCCCATAAAATGACCCCATTTTGGAAAGCAAACACCCCAACGTATAATCTGGGAAGCAGAATGAGTCTTTTGAACGGTTCATTTTTTTCCAGAGGTTTTTGGAATATGTGGAAAAAAATTAAAACGCATTTTTTTTTTACACAAAATTGTCAATTTATAAGATATTTCTAACACATAACATGTATATAGCAAAAATTACACCCCAAAATACATTCTGCTACTCCTCCCGAGTATGGCGATACCACATGTGTAGGACTTTTACACAGCCTGGCCACATAGAGAGGCCGAACATTGAAGTAGTACGTTCAGGCGTTCTAGGAGCATAAATGACACATCTTATTTCATTCCTACCCATCACACTTCTGAAGGTCCTGGACCACCAGGACAGTGAAATTACCCACAAAATGACCCCATTTTGGAAAGTAAACACCCCAACGTATATTCTATGAGACATGGGCTGCAAATAGGTACCCGGGTACTCTGATGGCCTGGTGACAGGTACTCGGGTACTCTGATGGCCTGGTGACAGGTACTCGGGTACTCTGATGGCCTGGTGACAGGTACTCGGGTACTCTGATGGCCTGGTGACAGGTACTCGGGTACTCTGATGGCCTGGTGACAGGTACTCGGGTACTCTGATGGCCTGGTGACAGGTACTCGGGTACTCTGATGGCCTAGTGACAGGTACTCGGGTACTCTGATGGCCTGGTGACAGGTACTCGGGTACTCTGATGGCCTGGTGACAGGTACTCGGGTACTCTGATGGCCTGGTGACAGGTACTCGGGTACTCTGATGGCCTGGTGACAGGTACTCTGATGGTTTGGTGACTGGTATTTGGGTACTCTGAAGGGCGGTGACAGGTACTCTGGTACACAGATGGACTGGAACAGGTACTCGGGTACTCAGATGGGCTGTGACAGGTACTCGGTACTCTAATGGACTGTGACAGGTACTCGGTACTCTAATGGACTGTGACAGGTACTCGGTGCTCTAATGGACTGTGACAGGTACTCGGTGCTCTAATGGACTGTGACAGGTACTCGGTACTCTAATGGACTGTGACAGGTACTCGGTACTCTAATGGACTGTGACAGGTACTCGGTACTCTAATGGACTGTGACAGGTACTCGGTACTCTAATGGACTGTGACAGGTACTCGGTACTCTAATGGACTGTGACAGGTACTCGGGTACCCTGATGGGCCGTGACAGGTACTCGGGTACCCTGATGGGCCGTGACAGGTACTCGGGTACCCTGATGGGCCGTGACAGGTACTCGGGTACTCTGATGTGCCGTGACAAGTACTCGGATACTCTGGTGTGCCGTGACAGGTACTCGGGTACTCTGATGTGCCGTGACAGGTACTCGGGTACTCTGATGGGCCGGGACAGGTACTCGGGTACTCTGATGGGCCGGGACAGGTACTCGGGTACTCTGATGGGCCGGGACAGGTACTCGGGTACTCTGATGGGCCGGGACAGGTACTCGGGTACTCAGATGGGCTGGGACAGGTACTCGGGTACTCAGATGGGCTGGGACAGGTACTCGGGTACTCTGATGGGCTGGGACAGGTACTCTGGTACTCTGATGGGCTGGGACAGGTACTCGGGTACTCTGATGGGCTGGGACAGGTACTCGGGTACTCTGATGGGCCGGGACAGGTACTCGGGTACTCAGATGAACTGTGACAGGTACTCGGGTACTCAGATGGGCTGGGACAGGTACTCGGGTACTCAGATGGGCTGGGACAGGTACTCGGGTACTCAGATGGGCTGGGACAGGTACTCGGGTACTCAGATGGGCTGGGACAGGTACTCGGGTACTCAGATGGGCTGGGACAGGTACTCGGGTACTCTGATGGGCCGGGACAGGTACTCGGGTACTCTGATGGGCCGGGACAGGTACTCGGGTACCCTGATGGGCCGGGACAGGTACTCGGGTACTCTGATGGGCTGGGACAGGTACTCGGGTACTCTGATGGACTGTGACAGGTACTCTGATGGACTGTGATTGACAGGTATTATGAGGGGTGGTGACAGGTCCTCTTTATTGGGGGGGGGGGGGAATCAGTGTGCTTGATGTGTACTGTAGGCGGTAACGAGATGTTACCGCAATCTCCTCCTCACACACGATCAGTGTGTGAGGAGGAGAACCCGGTAACATCCCGTTACCGCGGTTTGTTTACATTTTTAGTGATCGGCTGTGAAAGGATCACAGCCGATCACGTGGGTAAACAGCCAGCCAATGGCTGTTTACCAGTGTCGGTGACGAGCAGTGTTCCCGGGGAACACGCCGCCACCGACGTGCACGCGCAGCGCGCTCGCGATCGCGCGCATGCGCCGTGCACGTAGGGGGTGTGACCATCTGTGATCGGCCGTGACTTCATCACGGCCGATCACGTGGTAAACAGCCATAACGAATGGCTGTTCACCCCCTTCGGTGGCGAGCGGTGTCTCCGTGACACGCCGCCACCGAAGAAACAGGGATGCGCGTGCACGATCGCGCGCATCCCTGTTTAAACGGGAGGCCGTCATATGACGGCCTCCCGCCGCAATAGCTGCGCCGCCTGGCCGTTTTTTGACGGCCGGCGGTCAGCAACTGGTTAAATGAATGAACTCGTATGGTTTATTTACTTAAAACAGTAGAGAGTATTCATTTTGCAAAGAAAATATTCCATTTGATTAGTGAATTAGATAATGCAGTGTTTAAGTCAGTCACCCAATCATATGCAAGCAAGTTTTTTTAATTTTTTTATTTCCCTTGTACGTGATCGGGTACCAAAAAACTAATTCAGCTTCACCATATACATGCATTTTGATGGATGAAAGGACGAACTGGATGGATATGGCTACAAGTATTCATATACAGTATTTACCTGAATAAAACAAAAATAAAATGTTTTAAAAATATTTAGCTATAAATACAAAAACTAAAGACTGAAAATAAATAAAAAAACAGTACACATTTCCTTCTTAAGATGAGAGCTGTTTGGATAGCAGAGGTCTAGATTGTACACTAGAGTAAAGCATGCTAAACAGATACTTGGTTTTAAGAGAACACCTAATATGTAGACTCTTTACCCCTGTGAATAATCTATCTGAACTGATTGTGCAGCACTTGGCATAATCATATATCCTACTGTATGTCATAACAGTGCTGGAAATATTCCCTAGACCGAGGACATCCGTCATGTTCTCTCATTTGTTCTACCAAGCCAAAGTCAGTCTGGAGAAGTTTGCCACAAAGAAATATATTTTCACTAAAAGAAAATGCAAGCCTAGAGGAAACATTTGTGAAACCCTGTATAAACCTACATCAAACCAAACAATCAATATTCAACATCCTGAGGGGCATTTTTGTAAGCATCAGCTTGAGCTGTAATGATAAAGTGAAAAAAAAAATGGAGAGAAGCAGAATGACATAGCAAAAAATATAAAGAAACTAAATAAACAAACTTGGGGAACTTTCTTCCTCAGCTCCCTGCAATTAAAAATTAGTAAGCTAGTTTTAAGGTGGAGAAAATGAAGTAAAATGTTTGCCAAAAAATGTGCAGAAGGTCTTTTTTTTAGAATATAATTTGTTGAAATAACCTAATATTGAACAAAGCTGGATTTGGCTGTGTGGGTCTAAAAAAGTGTGTACTAAAATAATTTTCTGAAGGAAATGTTGCCATACATTGCCACTTAACAATCCCAATACTTTAAATAGTCTCCAAACTTTCTAAACAAAGGCCCAGTTTACTGACCTACAGACTTTATGGGGGCCAGATTAGGCCCAGTGGGCGTAGAAAACGTCCTGGCATCCAGTGGGAGTAAACAATGCCCTATCTTTGGTCACAGTGGGAGGACTAAAGCTCCATAGTTGATGTCAATGAAAGGAATAGTGCCCCAATGCTGGTGTCAATTGGAGGAATAGTCCCCCATTGTTGGTGTCAATGGAAGATATGCTGCCCTATCGGTGTCAGCAGGAGAAATTCTGGCCCACTGTTGGTGTCTGTGGGAGGAATTGTGCTCTTTCACTGGTGTCAGTGGGAAGAATAGAGCCCCATTGTTGGTGACAGTGGGAGTAAAAGTGGCCCATCTTTGGTGTCAATGGAAGGAATTGTGCCCCGTCGTTGTTGTCAGTGGGAGGAGTTGTGCTCTTTTGATGGTGTCAATGGGAGAAATAATGCCCCACTGTTGGTGTAAGCAACAGGAATTATGTCCCATTGTTGGGTGTCAGTGGATGGACTAGTACCCCAAGGGCCTGATAAAAGCAAGCAAAGATCCACCGGGCCACAGTTTGGAGACCACTGATTTAGACAAATAAAAGCAAAACAAAAAAAAAAAATCCTTTCAGAAGTTGTTGAAACCTAGATAGCCTTAACAATAATTCATATGGTTATATACATAAAAAAGCAGTGAATGTGACATTAACCAAACATTCACTGCAGGTGAATCAATCACTGTAATTTAAAATGCATTCACCAGTAAGATGCAGTGAATGTTTAAATCTCACTTCACTGCTTCAAAAAAGACTCCCATGACTAAATGCATTGCCATATAAGACTTTTCATTGGTATACTGCTTAACATGTAACTTGCTCAGGTTTTTTTTTTTTTTTTACAGGCTAACAAATAAAAATAAGTATAAAAAAAATTATATTATAGGTTTTATTTATTTTATCCCTGTGTTGCCCTTTCTATATTGTCATCTTATGTTTTGGCAGACTGAAGGCCCCCATAGATGGCTTGAGAAAAACTAAATTGATTCCGCTACCCATCCTGGTTCACACTGGTGTCACATACATTTCCTACTCTTGTCGAATGACGTGTACAAATTAATTGTTCCCTATGAGAGCGGTCTTAACTGGTCCGACACTAGTCGGTCGACTTTGAAAAGGGTCCCTGCACTACTTTGGTCCGACTTTGGTCCATTTTCAGCCCATTCAATGTCATTGACGTCGGAGCAAAGTTGGATCCTCTGACTTGTGACATCCGACATGGTGATTACAGCAGCAGTAAAAGGAATTTATGTCACTCTGGGATCATTTTGATTGGTCAAAGGACAAGTCAGGCTATCTCAAAGTTGAATCAAAATGTATCCTGTTCATTCAAATCAGTTGGAAGTAGGACAGATATAGGACCGATGTCACAGGGTCGGATCTACAGTCATGTAACATTCGTGTCATGCCTGTGTGAACCCGGCTTAACAGTATAGATGGAGGAATCTCCATTGCTGGCTATTGTACTCTGGCAGCCACAAATGTAGGCGCTGCGGAAAATTTACAACAATCACTGTTCAGCTGATGATTTCTCACCTGCCGATTCGAAAATAAATTTTTGTCAAACCAAGTGGTACTTGCAGGTCCACCCAAGGCTCAAATTTCAGCCAGTTTAGCAGGAATTTAATGAAAATCAGGCTGTGTATGGGTGTCTTAAAAGGAAACTGAAAAGCCCTGATAAGAACTGTGTTTTCAGAAAAATAGAATCTGTGCAATTTGATTGCCTAATTAATCAAATGATTGAGCTGCTAAGTTGAAGTATCTTTTAACTGCCATGTACAGTGCTATATTTAATGGTCTGTCCAAGATCTAAAAAGAACTTGGAACTTAAATTCTGTGGGAAAACTGTGCATTGTTTGTGTTTCTTTGTTATTCCAATTGTGAAGTGCCTCATTTGTATGCAGCATTGGGCAGATCAGCGATTGGGGTATGTTAGCAATGGAAATAGTGCCAGATTTACCTCCAGAAAAAAAATGTCCTTGTCATTCATAAGCCCCAGAATAAATTTAGTTTCATTATATATTTAATAAAAGAAGAAAAGCTGAGCATTCTAGGAGTTGCCAAGGACATTTTAATTTATTGCTACCTGCCATTTTCTGCAGCCACAGAGGCATGCAACCTTGAACACCCAACATTTGTATGGGATCATTTTCATTCAATTTGCGATAAGTCAAAAGATTTCATTTTCCAAGGAAAGGAAAACCTACTAAGTGGAGGACAAAGGCACAAATGTCAGCATGACTGAGAAGCCTAAACATTAGAAAATGTAAATTTCTCAAGGAGGAGTCCTTTGTTCCTTTCATTTTTTTTTTCTCTTCAGTCTAGAATATTGCAAATAACTCGAGGAAAAAGCAGCCTAAGCACTGTTTCCTACTCACTTAACTTGCAGGGTTTGTCTCTCCAGTAGACTCCCAATTATATTTCACAGTACATTTATGTTTGACTAGAGGAATTATGACATGCTGTGTTTTATTTGTTTGGAGCTTTGTGTGGCATCTTACCCACTGTGCTCAGTGAATTACATTTTAGAGGTGTTCATGCATACAAATATAACCAATTAAAACATGCTTTCATAAAGACTTTTTAAAAAGCTATATGACATTATGTGATTTTCTATCCAATGAATATGTAGGTTTCACTGATCTTTATACTAAAAAGCAGCAAGAACAGTGATTTATAATCTGTTGTCATTTTAGTTGTAACTAGAATGAGAATTTTTTTTTTGTCTGTAGCACATTTTCTCTCGTAGCACTTTTCTTATCTCGGGATAAGTCTACTTTGATGTTAATGTAGGGAATTTGACAACACCCTTAATAAATCCTTAGTGGTCATTTTTAAAGAAAATCTACCACCAGGCCATTCATTTTAGCAACAGTCTTCCCAGAATATTATATGCTAATTTAACATATTTTAGGCATGTTAGTGAATTGTAAAAACCTCCCTTTTGTAGACACTCAAAAGACCTAAGACTAATGCCTGAGCAAGTTCATCCAGGGTGAAGATGCCAAACTGTTCCCCACCCTTTCTAGTTTATTACGCTTGAGTCAGTGTCTTCTCAGGACAAGACACTATTTAAAACATTTTAAAATAGGTTTAATTACATGAAAACAGAAGATATTTTATCATTTGTATTAAAAAGCAGGGAATAGACATACTAATGAAAACTGAGTTTATTACAGAATTAGTGTGTGTCTACTGTATGTATTGAATTGGAGTGACCAATCTACCTAGCAGGTTCAAAGGCATATTACACATAATTTAGAAATCATTTATGAAAAGGAGAAATGATGCAAGTGGGCCTTTAAAATATAAATATTTTGGTCCTAAAAACACCTTAAAAAATGAACCTAGATCGGGGGATATTGAGAATTATATATAAAATATGTATACAATGATATACTCCTTTTTGGAGGTGTTTTTTTGAGTCCGGGATTTTAATACAATAGAATATATAATACATCAAGGGGGTGGGGGAACTATTATTTTATGCCAACAATGTGAAAACTGTTTTTGCTGTAAGCAGCAATCTCACTGGGTTTTTTTTTTGCATGTAACATTGATTTTTAGGTTCTTTCACTTGCATTTTTTTTAAGTTGGTGACAGTATATCTTTAAAATTCATTGGATTTAGTTCACTAAGAAAGTAGAGACGGTTCCCTTAACAAACTAAATGTTCACTTAGCTTAGAGAATAATGTGCACCTATGTTCACTTTCCGTGCTGAATTACATGCAGGAAAAAAAAAATATATATATGCTGCAAATGAGTTAAAATAACACAGCACCACATTTTCTATGCCTTTAGTAAATCAATGTGTAAAGGCATTTTGCGTACAAAAAATCTAAGCCCAACTGCAAGCAAATGCTGAAAAAAAATTCCAAATATTATATAAAATGTGCTGCGCTATAGTATATCATCACAGAATATTGAATAAAAAATTGTTTAGTGAATACAACAATAACATACATGTATAGTAGGACAAATTGTAGAAACGATCTAAAAATAATGCTGAAGTCCACAAAAGAAAAGTCAAGAAATTGCTAATTCCAACATGTTATGATTAAAATGCAAAATATAACAAAATTCACTGCGTGCAATAAAACATAAATAGTAATGAACCAAGGTAATTGATTTTTGAATCCTGTGAGTCTGCAAGAGAAAAGCCTTCATGGTGATATTGCCCTTTTGGGCACATCCTTAACTTTTGAGGATGACCTCCACATAAAGGGTATAGAAGCACATTTTAATCTAATCTGGGCCTCTTGGATCACTCTCAGAAATCTCTCCTTTCCTCTTAAGATTGATCCCTTGTTAATCTCAGCAATAATCTAGAATCCTGGTTATGTGGGATAAATCTTGTCTCTCAAAATAATAATAAAAGTAACATAGTGCTCACTGTCATGTTTATTATAGCAAGGATAAAAAAATACACTTACATTGGTCAATAAAATATAGCTTAAAAACCACGTTCGCTGCTGCCGGTGCAATCTCCTATCTCCAATAAAGCCTTAACCAGGCCAGCCAGCCCCTTCTTAGCTCCCTCTCCAGGACCACTGTCATCTGTACAAGCTATGCACTTTAGTAAATCAACTGAAATGACTGATATTTTACTGAAAAGACACATGCTTTAACAGCTTAAAGCAAACAGGTTTGCTTTGAAGCCCAACTCTGGGAATTACAAAAGACTACACTTGCAGTGCCCTTCCATTAGGAGGGATATCAAATTGAATACTCTATCCATGTAACTGGTCCCCCAAAACCTCATCAATAAGGTGCTCTGAGCCATGGTCACATGATTACATCATCAAGTACAATACAGAACCAATAGCCCTGAATTGTGTGTGAGAAGAGGGGAGCACTGGAGCCTGCCAGAGTGAGGACTAACTTCAAGTGATATTAAACTCTTGTTTTTTTGTTTAACAATAACAATCAATGATATACTTACCTGCTCTGTGCAGTGGTTTTGCACAGAGCAGACCCAATCCTCCTCTTCTTGGGTCCCTCTTTGGTGCTCCTGGCCCCTCCCTCCTGCCGCTATCTATGAGGGCACCCGAGCTGAGCTGCTGCTCTGTGTGTGCCTTTAGACACAGAGCTGTGGCTCGGACCCATCCCCTCTCTCTCCTCATGAGCTCACTGACTTTGATTGACAGCAATCAAAGTCAGTGAGCTCATGAGGAGGGAGATGAATCAGCAGGGAGAGTCCCTGAGAGCCAAGGCTCTCATGCAACATTGCTGAATCAAGATAGGGCTCAGGTAAGTTTTAGGGGAGCTGAGGGGGGGCTGCTGCACACAGAAGTTTTTTTTTTAATCTTAATGCATAGGGTGCCTTTAAAACCACTTTAGGTATTACACTTTATTCCTTATTGCCTACAGTTTATGTGCATTTAACCCCTGCAGTGTGGGGGCTCTCTACAGATAATATATTTCCTCCTCTAATACCTAATTAGACAATGACCTGAAACAAGCATGTGTGAAACACTGGATAAGCATACGCTTGATCCAGGTCAGCGGTTCACCAAGTGGTGAAGCAAGCATAAGGATGAAAGCAGAATATGCCTATTTAAGCACAAGTCAGTGATGGCAGCTCCCATATTTGTGCTGGCAGGTTTCCTTTAAGCATGTAACTATATTAGGTATTAATATATAGTAACTGCAGTGTCAACAGGCAGTCTAGTTCTGAACTATTAATTATGAGAATATAACAGAATTCAGTAAATTGTAGATATACTGATCGAAAAAATATAGAACTCCTTTTCAAGGCAGAATCAGAATGACATTAAATGTATTTGCATGCATATACTAGTTATTATTCCTTACATTTTCTAAAGTATAACAATTCATTCTAGTCGTTAATATTTATTTCCAGATAAAGCATTACTTAGTTTTTTCTCTTTCATTGAAAGCACAGTGATGTATCTGACACTTTATTTTACAAATTTTATTATACAAATTTAATAAAGTAAGCTTTCAGGCAAGCTCATCATTTTCCCTTGAATTTTTAAATGGTTTTCAGGAACATACATCATAAGTTTTATAGGTAAAATAAATATTATGTTCTGTTACACTTTCAAACCCACATTTGCATAAAATTAGTCTAGTCTTTCTTTTATGGAAGACTATTGTAACACACCAATTTTACAGGTTTTCAACACACAGCCATTAATGTCTAAACCACTGGCAACAAAAGTGAGTACAACCCTAAGTGAAATTGTCCAAATTGGACCCAATTAGCCATTTTCGCTCCCCGGTGTCATGTGACTCGTTCGTTTTACAAGGTCTCAGGTGTGAATGGGGAGCAGGTGTGTTCAATTTTGTGTTATTGCTCTCGTTCTCTCATACTGGCCACTGGAAGTTCAACATGGCACCTCATGGCAAAGAACTCTCTGACGATCTGAAAAAAAGAATTGTTGCTCTACATAAAGATGGCCTAGGCTATAAGAAGATTGCCAAGACCCTGAAACTGAGCTGCAGCATGGTGGCCAACACCATACAGCAGTTTAACAGGACAGGTTCCACTCAGAACAGGCCTCGTCGTGGTTGACCAAAGATGGAAGGTGGAGGAGTACAAGGTCTCTAACATCCACCAGCTCCATGATGTCATTATGGAGAAGTGGAAGAGGACTTCAGTGACAACCTGTGAAGCTCTGGTAAACTCCATGCCCAAGAGGGTTAACGCAGGGCTGGAAAATAATGGTGGCCACACAAAATATTGACACTTTGGGCCCAGTTGGGACATTTTCACTTAGGGGTGTTCTCACTTTTGTTGCCAGCGATTTAGACATTAATGGCTGTGTGTTGAGTTATTTTGAGGGGGCAGCAAATTTACACTGTTATACAAGCTGTACATGCACTACTTTACATTGTAGCAAAGTGTAATTTCTTCAATATTGTCACATAAAAAAAATAACAAAATATTTACAAAAATGTGAGAGGGGTAATCAATTTTGTGAGATACTGTAATTTTCCAGTTTTCACTCTTTTATGTGTGTAAACACAAACTTTCATTAACATCATTTTGTTATATTTGTCTGATAAGTATATAAAAAAGTACCTGCTAATTTAGAAATTCAATGAGCGCCTAACTTCCTGTGTTTTTTGCCTGTGCTGAACTAAAATTCCAAGCAGTGCCATTAGCCCTGCTCAGTTCTCACCTGTGAACTGCAGAGCACCCTACCCCCCTCCCTTCATCTGGAGAGGGCAGGTGTTTCTATAGTCCTAATATGCTTTCGGCCATAGAGGCACAATGTTGGTCTTCCATAGATACAGACATGTGTTGCTGGCAGGATCACCAGTTGAAAATACAAAAAAAAAAGTAAACAAATGGCTTTAGTATTAAAGCATTATTTTTTTTTTTAACCACTTTCAGACCGGACCATTTTGCTGGTAAATGACCAGAGGTCTTTTTACACTTTGGCACTGCGCTGCTTTAACTGGTAATTGCGCGGTCATGCAATGTTGTACCCAAACAAAATTTGCGTCCTTTTCTTCCCACAAATAGAGCTTTCTTTTGATGGTATTTGATTGCCTCTGCGATTTTTATTTTTTGCGATATAAACGTAAAAAGACCGCAAATTTTGAAAAAAAATGATATTTTCTACTTTTTGTTATTAGAAAAATCCAATAAACTCAATTTTAGTCATACATTTAGGCCAAAATGTATTCAGCCACATGTCTTTGGTAAAAAAAAAGTCAATAATTGTATATTTATTGGTTTGCGCAAAAGTTGTCACATCTACAAACTAAGGTACGTTTTCTGGAATTTACGCAGCTTTTAGTTTACGACTGCCTATCTCATTTCTTGAGGTGCTAAAATGGCAGGGCAGTACAAAACCCCCCCAAATGACCCCATTTTGGAAAGTAGACCCCCTAAGGAAATTGATAAGAGGCATGTTGAGCCCATTGAATATTTTATTTTTTTGCCTCAAGCGATTGAATAATGACAAAAAAAAAAATTTTTTTTTTTTTTTACACAAAGTTGTCACTAAATGATATATTGCTCACACATGCTATGGGCGTATGTGAAATGACACCCCAAAATAAATTCTGCTGCTTCTCCTGAGTACGGGGATACCACATATGTGGGACTTTTTGGGAGCCTAGCCGCGTACGGGGCCCCGAAAACCAAGCACCGCCTTCAGGCTTTCTAAGGGCGTAAATTTTTGAGTTCACTTCTCACTACCTATTACAGTTTTGAAGGCCATAAAATGCCAAGATGGCACAAAACCCCCACAAATGACCCCATTTTAGAAAGTAGACACCCCAAGCTATTTGCTGAGAGGCATGTTGAGTTCATGGAATATTTTATATTTTGCCACAAGTTGCGGGAAAATTACAAACTTTTTTTTTTTTTTTTTTTTTTTAACAAAGTTGTCACTAAATGATATATTGCTCATGCATGCCATGGGCATATGTGAAATGACACCCCAAAATAAATTCTGCTGCTTCTCCTGAGTACGAGGATACCACATATGTGGGACTTTTTGGGAGCCTAGCCGCGTACGGGGCCCCGAAAACCAAGCACCGCCTTCAGGCTTTCTAAGGGCGTAAATTTTTGAGTTCACTTCTCACTACCTATTACAGTTTTGAAGGCCATAAAATGCCAAGATGGCACAAAACCCCCACAAATGACCCCATTTTAGAAAGTAGACACCCCAAGCTATTTGCTGAGAGGCATGTTGAGTCCATGGAATATTTTATATTTTGCCACAAGTTGCGGGAAAATTACAAACTTTTTTTTTTTTTTTTTTTTTTTCACAAAGTTGTCACTAAATGATATATTGCTCACGCATGCCATGGGCATATGTGAAATGACACCCCAAAATAAATTCTGCTGCTTCTCCTGAGTATGGGGATACCACATATGTGGGACTTTTTGGGAGCCTAGCCGCGTACGGGGCCCCGAAAACCAAGCACCGCCTTCAGGCTTTCTAAGGGCGTTACAGTTTTGAAGGCCATAAAATGCCAAGATGGCACAAACCCCCCCCAAATGACCCCATTTTGGAAAGTAGACACCCCTAAATTTAGGGGTACACTAGTGAGACTAGGTAATAAATGGCGGGTGCCCTGAAACTATAAAAAAATAACTAACCAACCAGCGTCACCTGTAACAGTTATATGGTGATCACTGGTGAAAGGGTTAACTAGGGGGCAATTAGGGGGCTTTATGCGGTAGTATATGGGGGTCCCTGGCGCTATAAAAAGCTGCAGCGAACCTAAATACCTACCTGCCTAACTAGCGTCACCTGTGACACTAATACAGCGATCAGAAAAACGATCGCTTATTAGGCTGGGTTCACACTGGAGCGATGCGGGAACGCCACGAATGCGCGGCGGGTTCCCGCATCGCATGCCTCCCGGCGGCAGTTCACACTGCCCTATGCGAACTGCTGGGAGTGTCAGTGAAATGTTACTGACACCCCCAGATCAGTTCGCATATCGCAGTGCGATCTGCAAACTCGGATCGCATGGTGTGAACACCCATGCGATCCGATTCTGCTGCGGGCCAAAAAAAGGGTCCCGTGCGAATTTGCGGCGGGTGCGGCGGGTGCGGCGAATGGCTGAACTCGAATCGCACAGAGATCGGATGTGATTTGCACTGCAGTGCGGTGCGAATCACATCCGTTCTCATAAACCGCTGCAATGTGAACCCAGCCTTAGTGACACTGGCGACGGGGGGTGATCACGGGGTTAAACCTTTATTGGGGGGGTTAGGGGGGTACCTTAGAACTAAAGGGGGCTAACCCTAACTGCCCTAACAGTTATTAGTCACAAATGACACCCGCCGGGTGATCAGGGGGTTAAACCTTTATTAGGTAATAAATGGCGGGTGCCCTGAAACTATAAAAAAATAACTAACCAACCAGCGTCACCTGTAACAGTTATATGGTGATCACTGGTGAAAGGGTTAACTAGGGGGCAATCAGGGGGCTTTATGCGGTAGTATATGGGGGTCCCTGGCGCTATAAAAAGCTGCGGCGAACCTAAATACCTACCTGCCTAACTAGCGTCACCTGTGACACTAATACAGCGATCAGAAAAATGATCGCTTATTAGGCTGGGTTCACACTGGAGCGATGCGGAAACGCCGCGAATCCGCGGCGGGTTCCCGCATCGCATGCCTCCCGGCGGCAGTTCACACTGCCCTATGCGAACTGCTGGGAGTGTCAGTGAAATGTTACTGACACCCCCAGATCAGTTCGCATATCGCAGTGCGATCTGCAAACTCGGATCGCATGGTGTGAACACCCATGCGATCCGATTCTGCTGCGGGCCAAAAAAAGGGTCCCGTGCGAATTTGCGGCGGGTGCGGCGGGTGTGGCGGGTGCGGCGGGTGCGGCGAATGGCTGAACTCGAATCGCACAGAGATCGGATGTGATTTGCACTGCAGTGCGGTGCGAATCACATTCGTTCTCATAAACCGCTGCAATGTGAACCCAGCCTTAGTGACACTGGCGACGGGGGGTGATCACGGGGTTAAACCTTTATTGGGGGGGTTAGGGGGGTACATTAGAACTAAAGGGGGCTAACTCTAACTGCCCTAACAGTTATTACAGTCACAAATGACACCAATGCAAAAAAAAAAAAAAAAATGACATTGGTGTCACTGTGACTGGGGGGCAGGGGTAATTGGGGGGGTGATCGGGGGGTAAAGGGGGGGTGTGAGTGTGCCTGGCATGTTCTACTGTGTGTGTAGAGTGTTGGTGCAACTTACTGATCCGCTCTCCTCCGTGTCGGAACGAAAAATACCGACACGGAGGAGAGAATACATCACTTCCTCTCCTGTGTTTACATTACAGGAGAGGAAGTGATGTCACCGGGGATTTCTATTCGTCGGGAGCGATCGCGAGGAGGTGGCCATGAATGAATGGCCGTCCCCTCGTCCGGGATCGCTCCCGTACGAATACCGACCGCCGCAGGCACCGGGCGGGGGCCCGATCGGGCCCCCGACCCGCGGGAGGCAAGGGACGTACATGTATGTCCTTATGCCTGCCCGTGCCATTGTACCGACGTACATCGGCGTGCGGCGGTCGGCAACTGGTTAAACGAGGAGTTGCATGACTTGATATGCTTTACCTCCTTACTGGTAAAGAAGGAGCTGCTAAAATATAAGCTTAAATTCTAGTACACACAAGGTTCAATAGAAAGCATTCGACATTCGGCCCATGTGTATGGCAGCCGGTCCAACAGAAGCCAGACAAAGGGTCATGACTGACTTAAAATGGTCTGCCAACCGGCTCCTGGTCAGCCGTCTCAGCCAATGGTGGGGGTTTACTAACATAGTGGTGTGTACGAGACTTTATACAGGGTGATTTTAGCAAATCTACTCTTCTGGAAAAGTTAGCAGTGGGGATCCCACTTTTATCTACTAAGAGAAGGCACAGGGGATTATGGGTCAGGGAAGTAGTTTCCTATTACTCATAGGGGAGCAGGTAGTTCTGGTATACAATCTCCTTTGGATGTCCCACATAATAAGGGAGAAAATTCAGAAGGCCCTTTACCCGGATTGGCTTGGCTTGCCGAGTGATGAAAATGCAAAATCCCATAAAAATCTTCTCATTGCAGTTTCTCTATGTGTGTAAAATTCTGCCTTTGTTTCATTATTTGCCATCATATGGCGAAAAAGTGGTCAAATATAGTTACATATTTATTGGCACAGATGTGTAGACTATTGTATGTGTAGACTATTTTATTATTGATGATATTTTGCGTGAATTTACTAAGGTTCATTTGCTTTGCCGTTCATTTTCTTAGCACAGGTGCAGCAGTGAACAGCAGCGAGAGCCTCCCTCCGTCCTCATCTGTCAACGATATTTCCTCCATGTCCACTGACCAGACACTGGCATCCGACACAGACAGCAGCTTGGAAGCTTCTGCGGGACCCCTTGGTTGTTGCAGGTGACTAGCCGCCTGCCTAAGAAACCCCACCTTCTTCCGACGATGATGCGATTGGGAACGGATCAGTCTATCTGTATATTTGCAAGAAAAGGAAAGAAAGGAAGTAGAAATGTCAAATATTTCCCTTCTAGCCTGCTTCTCCTAAAGAGTTATGTCATGCAGCTAAGCTCAAATGTATATTTAACTTATAGTTGCTCTGCTTTGGTCTTCTGGTTATGCTTACTACAAAAAAACAAATGGGTTATTTCACAAACAAAAATTCTCTTTGCATACATTGTAATGGCTGTGAAACCAGCAAGTTCCAATTACCTTTTCTTATTATGAAATGACAAAGATGTGCAGTAGCCATTCAAGCGTGTGCGTGTCCATATGAACGTATGCGTGTACTGTACGTACTTTTATTTAATCAGAATCGTTTGAATATTTGTTCAAGAGCCTTCCATCTTTCCAGTAGATGGATGTAGATAATTTCACACTTGTACATCAGATGTACTGTATACATGCAAGCATATATGTAATATTATAAAAAAAAGCAACACAATTGTACAGTAGTTATTACATAGAGCAGTATATATAGTAATAAAGAGCCTGTTTTGTGTTAGCTACAGAAATTATTGCTGTAATATAATGCTTAGTATGTAAGATGTTCAATTCATACATTTGTCAGATTGTGAAAAACAAACAAAACCTTTGTATCATATGTCAAGAATGCATCTTTAGCAGAAAAGAGCATGACGACACAAAGTACAGTAGACGGAATAACATGGATCATACAGAAACGCAGACTTTCTGATCACTTCACACTCCTAATAGCAATTTATTTTTTTACATGCACAATATTTTTTATTTCAGATCAGATGTGCTGAATTAAAGCAGTGGTTAAGGTAAAGTGATCTTGTATACAGCTGTATATTTTAGTTTTTGGAGATATTTTTCCTTTATCAGGTTCAGGAATATAAGAAACACGCAGGCTTCGCATTAAACTCCTAAACAGCATGGTAATCATTGCCATGACATTTTAGGTGTTACATTCTTGAATTATGCCTGCTGTTTTACAATTCATTGATAGCAGCACATAGAAAAATCTTCTCATGTGCTGATATTTTGTAGATATAAGCCTCAATTCACAAAGCTTTTACACATGGATCATTATTTTAGCCATAAGACTTTCATTTTCAAATCTCATTGGGCTCAGATGACGGTCATGTTTTTTTGAAAATAAAGATCCTTATCCTGCCATGCTAGTTTTGAGAATTGAGCCTACGGTCTAGATTCATTTCATCTCCATTTTTCTATTTACAACATAAGTAATCATTTTTTTGTCACATTAAAGGGGATTTCCATTTTTTTGCTTGCTTCCCGCACTTCCCGGTTTCCACAGAACTATGAGCTGTGTTTTTCTGTGGAGTATGCTGGTGAAATCTACTACTGTGACCCTTCCAACCAAAGTCGTGCCAGCTTAGTGTGTCTACCAGAGATAAATCTTAGCTCACCAAGTAGTTTAAACAGAAGCAGCATGAGAGTCTAGTTGTCCCTAATGCAGGAGGGGTACCGGGTGGCTAAGTGTAAAAAAATGGACATGCCTTTTAAGATTTTAGTAAGAAAAAAAATAGAAAGAATCGGGTTTGGATGATTGTTATAGATATTATTGAATAATTCATGGTCACGGCGGAAAAGTTACTTTTTGCATTATGAATTATGCATCAGGGACAAAATGTATCATTGTTTTTTATGTTTTAATCCTCAGGAGAATAATACTTTGGAGTCTTATCTTGTTTATGGACTTAACATGTTTTGTTGGATGTTGGCATTTTGTGGAACGGCTTCTGAAAAATAAAGTTTAATCACTGAAATTTCTAATTAGAGACAAAAAATGTTTGACCAGACTTTCATAGTAAACACTGATCACATAATTACGTTACTTTTAAAGCGCTAATAAGCTTTAAGTAAAATTTATGCCATGAGTTCTTCAGGGTAATTTTGGCAACCAACTAACAAACAATCAGAACGTCCAATATCAAAACCAGTAAGATCAATAATTAATAATATTTTGGATTTCCCTCAATGGTAATAATTTGGATGTTGGCATAAAGGTATCTCCACCTTTTAGCTGTGTTAAGTAAATATGGGGGTGCCTGTAATTTGGCTAGTTTTCTGGCTATTAAATAACAGCTGAGGAAGGCAAGCAAAGGATCCTTTTCACTGAGTACGTAGTCATATTTATATTAGAAAACACTCTGAGCAGTCTTTTCTCTACTCCCCTGCAGAAAGCCAATTTTGCTAATGTTGTGAACCATGCTCCTACACTATTGTTGTTGCCTCCCATCCCTAAAGCTTGTCTAAACCCCAAAACAGGAATGTAATAAATCACAGCTTATCAGTTCTTGGGTGTAGTAAATGCAAACTTTTTTTAATTTTTCTATTTTTTTCCATTTATTTTCACCTGGTAATCCCATAAACAACACTTTTTCCCCCTTAGTGTCTAAATGCAATTCTCTTTTGTATTAATTGAGGGAGCCATGGTTGTCATCCAGGCTGGACTTTAAAAATGTTTCTCTCCATTGCAGGATTGACTTGTTGGGTTAGTAGTTTATACAAAGAAGATAAGGATGGTTTCTTTTCAGCTCATAATATGTGACAAGAATACCATATTTCTGCCAAGATCAACAAGAATTTTCTGTACATGCTAAAATGTTCTTAGCCTAAAAAAACAAAACAAAAAAAAATGCAACCACCATCTAAAAACTGGTGGATTGCAAAAGGAATTTTTTTAATGTTTGTTCTTTGAACAAATTGCATCAGTAAAGTATTTAATATAAACTTATCAAGCATCACAAATGACATATGTGCAATGTATTCACAGTGTTTCTGCCACTTACTAACACTGTAACTGGTGATAATGGCAGTACTCATTACTGAGGTATACTTTGTGCCTTAGAGATAGTGGTTAGTGGTTCCCAGTAAACTAATAAACATCCACATGCAATAAGGGTGCTTTACAAAATTACTGTATCCACTGCATGGGTGACAGGTACCCTGGAAGCCCCGAATTAACTAACAACAATTTGATAATTATAAGGACAGTGATATACTTTTAAATTTAAAATACTGTCAGGTAAATTCATAGGGGAAATCTAGTTTAGCACTGCTTTACATCTTATGCAATACCAAGCTACCACATATAGTTTAAAACGGGGGAAAAAAAGGAATAGTGCGTACCAGGCTTTATAGCTGCGGGTTGACCACTTTGCAGGTGCAGCACAGCGTACCCATGGTTTTTGTGCGGGTTAGATGTAGTTTCTTATAGACTTCTATTAGATTGTGTTTTGGTAGGTTTTCTGAAAGCACATTAGAAGTCATGCATGCTGCATCTCTGGCGCACTTTCAGTAAACACACCAAAAATGTGCAAACTAATAAAAGTCTATGAAAACCACGGGTATACCGTGCTTCACCCATACTACAGTCAAACTGCAGCACTGCGGTGTGAAGCCGCTCTAAGGCAGGCATCCACTAATACAGTAAACCATAATGATAACAACAATAACCCAATTTTTAATCTCAAAATAATTTGCTCTGAATAGGTTAGAAAATCCCCCTTTTATCAAGGTGGTAGTTTATATAGATAGCAATCTGTTTCAAATGGTATTCATATAAATCACATATGCAGCCGCTATCCTAGGCAGCACAAATAGCCATGAACAGAACAGCCTGATGAGACAATGATACATTATATATTTTCTTTCATAAGTCCCCAATAAATGTTCAAGCACTAAGCCAAGCTGACCTATGTTTAACCAATTTAGGACCAGCATGCTATATGCCTTTCCTTTCTTGGCCATTTTCAGCTTTTTGGAATGAGATATCTTGATCGACAATAACTACTGTTTTATTTATTTTTTATATAAAGAAAAATAAGTCCCCCTTTTGAATATAAAACATATCAAATAAAAATGTCAAGACAGCATGGACACCTCAAAATAACCCCTTTTTGGAATGTAGACACCCCAAGGTGATTTCTTTTTTGACACAATATTATGGAAGTGAAAAAACATGTTGGCTTTGAGGTTGTTATTCTTGACCTTTTGGTTTGTTTTTCATATTTATTTATTTTTTGCCAAGGTCAAGTTTTGATAATTATGTAGTGTAGTACAGAGGGTTCCTCTGTGTTGAAATGGTTCAGATAGGCTGGTATAGACTTTGCAGCTCTGGTAGTTGTAAAACATAGTTTTGTTTGCCATGCTTTCATTTAAATAATTTCTACAAACGTATGTAGTATACATGTAAAATACACTGTACATCTTGTATTTTGGGTTCTCTTTAGCTGACTGTCCAGGAAATATATTTTTCCTTACTGCTCCCTCACATTTTTATTGTTGTATATATTGTTTACATATGTATAACATGTATTGTATAAGGTTGCAATTAAGAAAGCATATAGGCATATAAGCTTATATATTTACAGTATATAAGGTTATAATTAAGAAAGACAAAAAAGAAGCATATTGTTATGCATTGGACTTGGACACCATACTTTTACATGGAAAGCATAGATGGCTGGCATACATGTGTCTCTTTATCTTGTAGAATGACTGTCAGGGGGGCTTTACCTCTGTCATGCCTTGCACACAATTTAGTCTTTAAAAGGTCCAAGATAAATGTGCAGAGTACTGTAACAAATTGCCAGTTTTATTGTCCCAAGCACTCTAATCTTGTTATGAGATATAACGAATTGTGATGTGGCTAATTGCCAAACAAGTAAATGAGTGTTGATTATCTGAATCTTGCTGTCTCCTGGTTGTGCCAAGTACACCACCACCATACAAACATAAGCATCTATGTTGCCACAGTGAATATTGTAACCAATGATCAGGCTCAATGTCCACCTCTCTTTTTAGCCATAGCTCGATTTTCATTGGGTAGGACAACTATTTGTTAGCAAACACAAGGCACAAAAGCTGGTCAGTTTGACAGGACAGAAAAGTGCCATTTATAACATGCCTTAAAGGTTGAGTTACACCAGTGGATAAATTAGAACCTTTGATGATTTAGAAACACAGCTGAGAATGTATTGATATTTGTATGCTCATATCATTCAGTGTTTTAGGAAATTGGTAACCAAAGAGAAAGGCCTTATAATTGTAACCGTGCCTTCAAGGCAACATAGATATCCATGCACTGTTATTTCTTTAACCTTTAGCTTTTAGGCCTCTTGCACGATACTCCTGTTTGAGCATCTACTTTTTCAGATGTAATTTCAGGTGTTTTTTTTGTATGTATTTGTGCGTACTTTCACGTATACATGTTTGCGCATTTTTACGTGCAATCGTGCAAAAATATTCATGTGTATTTGCGCGCATAAGGCGTAAATTACTGTTCAAAAATGCAGATTTTTCTTCCTTTTTTTGAAGAAGAAGAATGTGCGGCGCTTGTTTACGTGCCTATGTGAATAGGTACATTACAAATAATAAGCTGTATTTTAGCTCAGTAAAAAAAAAATCTCTAGTGAGCTTTTTCAAGCTGCGGTGTGCAAGAGGCCTTATAAGGTATTATGTTGTTCCAGAGCATGCCTTTTATATTAGCAGACAACATTTCCTTTTTGAAGTAATGTAGAAATAAATAATAAGGACCTACTGTAGAAATGCAGCTGTTTTTGAGTATGCAGTATTTTTTGGTATAATACTACACAGCACATATCTACTGCAATAACAGCAGGAGGTTCACATGCACATTTCAAAAATTCTAATTGATATTGCATTGCTGTTTTCTTGAAGCTGAACTCCAGACTTATATTCAGTCTTGCATGGTTCAATTGAATTTGCTTACTCTCCATTTTGTAATTATGGACTAATATATATATATATATATATATATATATATATATATATATATCTTTTTACCCACCGACAACTATAGAACTGATGTGGGATACTGCACTGATGTGGTGTACACAGCCAAACATGCATACAATATGTCAGTACCTTTACAAAGACCCAAAACTTGGCAGGCTGTGTATACAGCTCTGTAGCACTGTCAGTGCTGCATGAACATCACAGTCCAGTAATCATCTTACAATTCAGGAACTAAATTATATACTATAGACTCATTTTTAAGAATGTTTTCTCATGTTGGAGAAAGAGCACAGCAAGGCCTATTATTACTAGCACAATATTATTATTTTTTTTTTTTAATGCATATGGCTTATTAAGTGAGGGATTTAATAAAGACTTGCCAAGTGGGAGGACACCCCCATTACTTTGCATCAAGCATCCAGTCAAATACAGTATATTAATTAATTATTAAGTATAGTAACCAACTAGAAATCATCAAATTGGCCTGATGACAGTGAAGACGCAAAAAGAAGTTCTGAAGCCTGCAAAATGCTCTACAAAAAAAAGCTTGGATGTTGCTACTATGCTGGCCACAGCCTATGAGGCCAACTTCAAAGGGCATCTGTTAAAAAGTGGATACTATAAAAATGGTAATATTAGTATCTACATATATTGGTATAAACTTAGATTTAGTCTTGATGGCAATTTTTTTACAAGCATTTGTGTTTTTTTTTCAGCCTGTAAACGTACCTCTATGTTAGTACATGTGTCCATGCACATATAGACATTTACATGGTTATTAGAAGAGGAGCATTTAGAGGCTGAACAAAAACCCCAAAAAATGCTTGACGTGCCTAAGTGCACATAAATGTGTCTAAGTCCTAGGTGTCTTTAGCTGCATTTGAGCATTAATATATTCCAATTGCTAGAATAAATGAATGTTCTGGCCAATAGAATCCATTAATGGTCAAGTGCTTGGCACACCTAAACACGCCCAAAATACGTGTGCCATACACAGGAGTTCTAGCAATCAGAGGAAAAAGCAAATGTCTGCTTGAGACCTAACACATGTCCAGACTAGAATACCTTCAGATTTTGGGAAATTTGGCTTATTCAAGGCAGTTTGAGAAGTAACAATGAGTTAACAACTTTTCTGGCATGAGATTACTGTTGACAGATGATGTACACAATTAGTTCTGATAGGTCACTACAGGTCCTTGTACTTTGCATACCCCTATAGTTTATACCTCTGTCTTACTAAGTAAGCTGAATAGTAAGCTTTATATAAAAATGGTTCTCTACTCACAAGCAACAAAATCAGATTTTCCATCCCTTCTTTCAATGCAATAATGAGGAATAAAAGAAAAATCTTGATTGTTACAATTGTCAACAGGATCAGCTGTTTTAGATACTTTGAAAACTGCACATCTTAGATTTGCTGCTTTATTCAGCTTTATCACCCTGTGGTAATTCAGTGTACTGATTCTTACACGTCTATTACATTTTTTACATTGTTTATCATCCTCCTGCATCTATCAATGAAATAATATAATTTGAGTCTGTGTTAACATGCAGCTCAATGGGACTTGTGGCCAGTATCGGTTATTTGTGTTCAGCTTCTCCCCATTTACTTATCATTTCACTACTCATATCACCATAACACATACAGTTGTTGTATTAATGGTAACTCTGCATGGATGACTATTACAGTTTCCAAAACATAAAATATAATAACAACCTCTCAGTCTACTTGGAAAAAAGGGTTCATATTTAGATATTTATCATGTAAAATTGTCTTTTTTTAATTTTGGAACTGGACAGTTTACAGTTTTGCTTAGTTCATTGGAGTTTCATTGATTATGTATTTTTGGTTACATTTATAAGTGAACTGGTTACACCATTGTAAGTCCAGTCCCCCAGGTACCTGGCAGTCCTTTTCCAGCCAACTTCAGAAAACCTTTATGGTAAGATAATTTTTTCTTGCTAAATAAGTCATCTGGGGTTGATTTATTAAAGTTAGGAATGTGCAAAATCTGGTGTAGCTCTGCATAGAAACCATTCAGCTTTTTTGTGAATTTTAATTAAATAAGCTAAATTTAGAAGCTGATTGGCTACCATGCATAGCTGCACCGTCTTTTGCACTCTCCAATTTTAGTAAATCAACCCCTTTGTGTCCTGTCTCTCTATAAATCATGAACTGTAAATATACAGTGGAATACAGATACTCCTCGTTTAACAACTTATCTGTTTAATGACCACTCGGACTTACGACCAGCATTCCTCACAATAACATTGCACTTATATATCATTGAATTGTACAGTACATTATTTTTGTTTTTGTTCTGTACTTATGCAAATTAAAACAACATTATTGAGCTGAAGTTTTGTGTTTAGACCTTTTTTTCACAATACAGTACAGTACACTAGTTAAGAATGCCTAAAATATTGATTACTTGTGATTCCTCATTTAACAACCGATTTGTTTAACGACCTGGTCGTTGGAACAGAACCTGGTTGTTAAGGGAGAAGTATCTGTAGTTGACATTTTACAACAATTTTCCATAAAATCTAATAGTTCAGATTTACACATTAAATATACTTTGTGCAGTTATTGTTAAAAAGTTAAATCTCTGCCGATTGGACTTGAGGAACACATGCTGCATTTGAATTTTATGTATAATAAACAAACAACAGAGCCCAAAATGACAGTTACAATGCTTGGTTATACCTAGGAGAATTACAGATGTTTAGTAATATAAAAGTTGTTGTGACCATTAATAAAGAATACTGACAACCAATACTGTGGGCAAAAAAGTTTTGCTGCTGAAAGCAACCACTCTTGGCAAGAATCATCTTTTTTTTTTTTAAGTTCTTGTTTATTTGGTCATAGCTTTATTTAGCATCTTATGAAAAATGGTACATGATATTTCTGTTGATGATGGGAACATATACAGTATAAGGAAAAAGTTGTCTCTTTGCCCCTGCTGCCCATAGACACAGGCCTACTGTACCTAATGGCAAATAGAGCAGGTGGACTACAGTGATACATAGATCTTAACTACTAAAATCCTCACACTCCTCTCATTTTACTTGTGCACATACAGTAAATTATTGAATAAAGGCAAAAGAACATTTTTTTGGAGGATAATTATCCTCCAAGAGTGACCCAGTTTGGCATTTCCCCTTGCTTATATATTGTGCATCAGATGGGCTCTGGTATAGCATTCAGTTATTCCATTATCTGGGTGTGATTTTAGTCATGTTTGGTTGTTTGATCTTCAGTCATTTTTTTCATAAAAAAGCACTTTTATTGAAGCAGTGACAATATTGATCATGTTTATATGTATGCCTCCACAACAGAATAATTTCAATTTACATGAAAGGGTACAGGCTTATGTATGTGAGAACTTCAGAAGTATATTGATAACATAACATGTCCATGTGAAGGTGTTGTATATAATAAGTATAATAAACAAGACATCAAATTAATGTTAGCAATTTGTGTAATCTGTGTTTGTCACCACCCAGCCACATACATCTTAACAGCATAGATCTATGGGAGCTGTCAATGTTCACTTGTTAATAACGTTTACCTAGGCCGGCAGGGTTTAAATTCTAAGTGAGACCAGAGAGGGATGGATGGTATCAGAAAGTATTGTAGCATACCTTTTTATCAGTGCCCCTATAGGGCACTGATGGAACCCGCAAGGGTCCTCTGCAAAAGCCAACTCCTCCTCCCTTCCAAATGGCAATTCTTAGGCCTGCCAATTAGCTGCTTATGCACCAAGCACTGTCTTACAGGAGGGGTGTGCCCTTCATTAAACCTCGTAGTTCAGGTCTTCAGGTAGCTTTAGCTCCTAGCTTAAGATCCATTACTAGCTTTACTAGGTATTTGAATTCACTACCAGTCCAGGTTTGCATTGAAAGGTGCATTCTGTAGTATGTCCTTGTTATCCTTTATTTGCTACTTCGTAAATAGTGAAAGATAGTATAGTTAAGTAGATAAAAGGTGTAAGCACAACAGCCAATGTGCAACTTTAGAAACAAGTTGTTCATGGCAGCTCCCATACATCCATCCCATGAGGTTTCCTTTGAGGAATGGGGGCAGGCTAAAACTGGACAAATTCTGTGCTTTAATAAAATATGCAATTTTCCTAATCCTTTACCTTGCAGCATATTATAAAATAATAAACACATTAGAAGAAATGATATGCACTTTGGAAAAATATGCTCAGCATAGAATTTGAGACATTTTTCAGCCTTCCAGCTGTTATAACTAGTTTCCTTTGTGTTTCCCACATTTCTTCAAATTCTTTGAGTTCGAGGTGAAGGAAATGACCTGCATATCAGACAAGACTAGATTTGTTACTGCTATAACAAAATATATTTTTGTATGGCAAGCAATCTCTAAAGATGTAGGAAATGTAAATAAAACTGAAACTTTCAGCATATGTGGTGCATAATAGACAAGAGTATTTTCAGATTTGCTTCTGAGTGTGTTTTCTCCTGGTGCTATAAGATATAAACAGGACAACGAGAAATGTTCTGTTGTTGTTGGGTGTTTTACTCTGTTGGGTTCAGTAAAATGTTTACGAAATCCTGAGCCAGTACCAGTAATTCGAAGGCAATAGCCAATATCACAAGGAATTGGCACAACGTTTCTCGGTAAGGCTTTCTATCAGATGAAGGTTTCTATCGGGAACTCTGTGCTTTTCCATTACCTCTTTTTTTTGAGGATATTTTCCTATTTCAGGAAGGTTGTGACATACACACAGAATATCCTGGCTACAAATGTTTTCTTCAAGTTAGTTGTCTAATTTTGTGTCATTCATGCTATAAATTAAGACATTTTCTTGCTTTGAGAATCTGTTATTTTAAAATAGAAATTAACGTAAAATGCATCTATGATTACACTAATTTCCCATTAGGAAAGCCTTACATGGAAGCTACTATTTTTCAGCTCATAGGCTCATACTCATTCTGGGACTATGAAGCAATGAGGCACATGTTCAGCTTCCTTGTGAATGAGGCAACTAATGTGGAAACTAATATTTGGTCCAGGGGTGGAGAGGGCTGCTGCTGTGGGAGGCTTGATCACAAATTATTCACTTTAGAATAAAAAAACCTATAGTAAATGACTACAGACTCGGTATACAAATGTGCTTACTAAGAATACATTATAGAATGTATTAGTGACTAAGAGGTAGTGAGTGCATTCATAACCTTACTGTCCTCCAGAAGGGCATGTTACTATCTTTCCTCTCATAGGTAAACTGGCAAAGACATCCCCTATATCTTCACCAAGGAGTTATAAAAAAGCATCCCCAAATACCAGTCTATTAAAATAGTAGGTAAAAAGTAGATTCTCTTTTGGTTTCACACTCTCTGCTTGATACCTGGGGTTTTGAGAGGGCTCCTTAATCTTGAAGCAACATTGAAGGGCATGTAGATGTAGGTATCCAGCTGGTGGGAATTCCATAAGCCAAGGAAATTCAGGTCATTATCCAAGGGAGGACTGGGCCTTGATACCCAGTTAGTTGTGGTGATATCTTTGGAGGGGGATGTATGGTTAGTTTTTCCTAAATTTTCACAACACAAGTTAAAAGAAAAGAAATAAGGAATGGAATAAACTTTGTAGATCAGTTTTCATCTATTGTTGGAAAGCAATATTAGAAAAGGATTTTGCTTATTTTGTTTTAAATACTATGAAATTATGTACCTGGGAGAATCTAAAATGTCTCATCTTTTTATATGTTTGCAATAATGCATCCATAGTTTTATGTGTTCAGGTCACAGTAGTAGATACCAGCAAGGCAACTTCTCTCATCAAAATTGTACTGATGTAATATTTAAAATATCACTAACTTGCTATGAAGAGTATAGTGCAACATACGTCTGCTGCATTGTACTAAGATTTGTGTGTGAAACATTATCAATATTTTGAAGTCACCAGGACGTTCTGCCAGTACACTTGATCAAAAAGCCTGGAACATGGCTCTGGCAAGTGCATAGTATCCTCAATTAGACAACACAGGTTATAAGCAGTGCCTATTAAATGTATTCTCTAATAAACCATATCTTGTGGATGAACATAGTTATTCAAGGGGGGTTCAAACTGCTGAGACTTAATGTAATTATATTTGTGAAAATATTAGCAAATTGTCATTATTTTGTACTGTTTGTGGATCCTTTTATTCTGGTTTGAGAATGAGATTTGTGCCGATCCTCTCCAAAACTGCATTGTATCAAACAGACTTAATTTTTTATTTTTTTTTAGTTTGCTGGTTTCAAACAATGATAATTTTTACAGCAAATATTCATTTCAACATTCAATTAAAAGTACAAGGTGCAGCACACATAACAATCAACCTTGGTTTTTTGTAATACAAAAGTAAACAAAGCTCAAAAAGGCACGCGATATTTTAAAATTACTGTATATGAATAAAACTATATGTATGTGATTGAAAATAAAAGGAAAATGTTTGAACTGAAATCACAGCTTACTGTTTTTTGTTCCAAAATGATTCTTATTACTCAGAGGAAATTAATAAAATGCATACACCAATATTTACTTACACAGCTGGAAGCGGCAGTTTGGATACCACATGCTTCACAGTTGGTACAGATACAACATAATTAAAGTATTTTGAGGCATGTCCTTTTAATTTATATGGTCACACAGTGTGTGTTAACATTCATGGCCAAAACACATATACAGTTATTCTCATAAGTTTACATACCCTGGCAGAATTTATGATTTCTTGGCCATTTTTCAGAGAATATGAATGATAACACAAAACATTTTCTTTCACTAATGGTTAGTGTTTGGCTAAAGCCATTTATTATCAATAAACTGGGTTTACTCTTTTTAAATCATAATGACAACAGAAACTACCCAAATGACCCTGATCAAAAGTTTACAAAATAAAGTTCTTAATACCATGTATTGCCCCCTTTAACATCAATAGCAGCTTGAAGTCGTTTGTGGTATTTGTGGATGAGGCTCTTTATCTTCTCAGATGGTAAACCTGCCCATTCCTCTTGGTAAAAAGTCCCCACTTCCTGTAAATTGTTGGACTGTCTTGAATGAAATGCACGTTTGAGATTTCCCCAGAGTGGCTCAATTATATGACTACTCCAGGACCTCTTTATTCTTCTGTAGCCAGTGACAGGTTGACTTGATCTTGGGTTTTGGATCATTGTCATGTTGGAATGTCCAAGTACGTTCAATGCACAGCTTCCTGAATGATGAATACAAATGTTCCTCCAGTATTTTTTGATAGCATACTGCATTCATCTTGCCATTCATTTTGACCAAATTTCCTGTGCCTTTATAGCTTACACATCCCAAAAACATCAGCAATTCCTCTCTGTGTTTCACAGTAGGAATGGTGTACATTTCATCATAGGCCTTGTTGACTCCTCTCCAAATGTATCTCAATTTTGGTCTCATCACTCCAAATGACTTTGGTGTCCGTTTATAAAACAGAGATCACCCGTGATCCTCAGGATTTGGGGTTTAATGATTTATGTAGCTGATATAAGAACATGTTCTCCGCTTCTCACCACAGTGCATGACCATTCTGTCACAAATGGTCAGTTTATAGCCATTCACTGGAATATCTCCCTTCCAGATTCACCAGCTCAGAGGTGGAGAATCTGGGAGAGAAGCTAGTGTGATTAGAGGAAGAAGGCTTCTTTCTTCCTAATATCAGCACCAGTGGGTTAAAAATGAATACAAATATGTGTGTGTGTGTGTGTGTGTGTATGTATGTATATATATATATATATATATATACATACTGTATATTTACTTTACACATGTTCTTTGAAACTTTAGTTTCACTTTTTGAAGTCAACTGCACCATAATCCCACAATATCTCACGAGATTACAGGCAGCCCACCTACATTTATACTGATTTTGGCCTTTTCAGAGGGAACGTCTCCTCTGTTCTCCCTCTGAGAACTAAAGTTCTCAGCTTCATAAATCGGCTGCAGAGAAGATAATTTTCCTCTGAGAACTGCCGAGAACTGAACTGAGAAAAAACTTCTCAGTTTAATATACATACACCAGAAGTGCCAGAAGATTTGTGGCTTGTCTCTGTGCTGTTTGGCATATGGCAAGCGGGATACTTTGTGGCATTTGCCTAGTAATGGCTTTCTTCTGGCGACTCAACCATGCAGCCCATCTGTCTTCCAGTGCCTCCTTATTGTGCGTCTTGAAACAGCCACACCACATGTTTTCAGAGAGTCCTGTATTTCACCTGAAGTTATTTGTGGGTTTTTCTTTGCATCCCGAACAATTTTCCTTGCAGTTGTGGCTAAAATTTTAGTTGGTCTACCTGACCGTGGTTTGGTTTCAACAGAACCCCTCATTTTCCACTTCTTGATTAGCGTTTAAACACTACTGATTGGCATTCTCTATTCTTGGATATCTTTTTATATCCGTTTCCTGTTTTATACAGTTCAACTACCTTTTCCCGCAGATCCATTGACAATTATTTTGCTTTCCCCATGACTCAGAATCCAGAAACGTCAGTGCAGCGCTGGATGAAAGATGCAAGGGTCTGTCAGGAGCCTAGCAACTCATTGACCTTTTATACACACACTAGTTACAAGCAAACAGATCACAGGTGAGGATAGTTACCTTTAAAAGCCATTCAAACCCCTTTGTGTTAACTTGTGTGCATGTTATCAGGCCAAAATCCCCAGGGTATGTAAACTTTTGATCAGGGTCATTTGGGTAGCTCTGTTGCCATTATGATTTAAAAAGAGTAAACACAGGGGAATAATAATAAACGGCTTCAGCCAAACAATAACCATGAGTGAAACAAATGTTTTGGTGTTATCATTCATATTCTCTGAAAAATGGCCAAGAAATCATAAATCCTCCTGGGGTGTGTAAACGGGACCCAGAAGCTACTGGAGATCACTGTAGTAGTGGTTCCTTCTACAGCAATTTTCAGCTACCAGGGGGATCCCACAGGTATGACAGATGTATGCCTACATCCATGCAGTACCAGTGTAAAGACATAACAATTTCCATACTTCAGTAGACAAATTTTCATGTGAACTGGCAAGTGAAAGTCAATACACCTTATGATAACTAATATGGTACATAGCTCCCAGCTGTTCCCTATTTGGAGGGACTGACTCTCATTTGGAAACTGATCCCTTTGCCCTGTTTTCCTCCTCATTTGTTTCTCTTTTTGGATGGATTAATAGACCTCTCTAAAAAAATCATATTTAAATAACAAAATTGTTATACTGCACTAGAGCTGCACAATTAAATGTTAAAAAATCGTGCTCTCAATTCAACCCCCCTGCCGATCTCTATTGCAGAGTTTGCCAATTCTTTCATATAACAAGTGGAGAGACTTATCTGCTCACTCAGCTGTCCAAAGAAAACATCCGGGCAGTCTGCCAAGTTTTTAACATGAAACATTGTAACTAACTTTCTTCTTAGATCAAAGGGAAAAACTTCTGTGTGAAAAAAAAATCCAGGTAATCTGCCAAGTTTTTAAACAAAGTGTAAATGCAGCAATTTTAACCACTTAAAGTCGAAATCTTTTTCTGATACTTGTTTCTTAAGTTAAAATCAATATTTTTTGCTAGAAAATTATTTGGAACCACCAAACATTATATTTATTTTAGCAGAGACCCTAGGGAATAAAATGTAAATTTCTGCAATATTTTATGTCACACTGTATTTGCCCAGCGGTCTTTCAAATGCAATTTTTGGGGAAAAAATACAGTTCAAGGAAAGAAAAAATGAAACAGTAAAGTTAGCCCAATTTTCTTTTTTTTTTTTTATGTGAAAGATGATGTTACGCCACGAGAATCGTGATCTATCTTCTAAGCAAAATAATTGTGATTCTCATTTTAGCCAGAATCCTGAAGCTCTATACTGCACTAAATCTTTCATTTGGCCTCTAAATGATTATATGTATTATTTTGAAAAGTCATTAACCTTCCTATCGGTAATCCCGAGTCTGGCTTGGGTTGGAATTTTACTAACACAAGCGTTAACCCCGAGCCAGATTCGGGATCGCATCGCTGGATGCAGGGAGGACACAGGGAGAGATGTCCCCCGCGCTGTGTGATGGAGCTGTCCTCCGCTCGATTCACAGTGCCGAATGCCGCCGAGCTCCGTTCCCTGCGATGTTACGGCGCACGGGAGCGGAGATCGGCGCCAAATTCAAAAAAGTAAAAAGACACAAAACACACACAGTACTGTAATCTTACAGATTACAGTATTGTATTAAAAATTTACACACCCCCTTTGTCCCTAGTGGTCTGTGCAGTGCCCTGCATGCACTTTTATATTATAAATATAGTTTTTTCTGCCTGGAATTTGGAGATTGTCCATAGCAACCAAAACGTGTCCCTTTTCAGTGTTTTAGGATTTGATTACATTATTGAATAATTTTTATTGTTCTTTATTATATTATAAACTTTATCATACCTGGGATGTCTACTAAACTCTAGTTTGAACAGATTTAAGAGAGTTATTCCTAAGAATTACAGGACTACAATATAAAACGCCAAATTTCCATGCAAAATAATTGTACCGCTTTCAGCACCAGAATGAATCATACCACCAGGGAGGTTAAAGGGAAAGGTAGTGGTAAAAAAAAAAGGATTTGTGGATTTAACCAACCATATTTTGCTTATTAATACATAAAGCAAAACTTTATTCTCTCAATTAACATTAACTCTTTTTCAATTGTCATCCTGATAGCATTAGTATCTGTTATAGGAAGGCATGGTTTATTTACTTGTTTTAAACTTCATTTTTTGCATTTCTTCAGTTGCATCCTGTTTTTTGGCCCAAGCAAAAATTATGTCATACATCCCACTAATCTTCGTGGGCATTCTTTTTTTTTTTTATTTGTAGGAGGTAGGAGGGACTTTCTCAGCTAAACCCCCCCCCCCCCTCGTCTGTGTGCCTGACCTAAGGGCAGATAGATCCAGGAAGTAAATGCTACATATAGCATCTACCCTTACTCAAGATGGCTGCAGCTACAAATGCTAAGGGGTTCAAAGTGATTTGTCAGCAAAATAAAGCATGGAGACATCGATGGATGGATGAGTTTGCTTTGAATATTTGAAATGAACTATATAGTGCTTTCACTTTGTGGTGGTCAGATACATTTTATTTTCACTTTAATGGTCTGTATAACTGGCAGCGGTGTACCCTTTGCCTACATACTTTGTGCTGAAATGTAGTCAAAACTACAGTACAAAAGTAGTCAATATCAAAAGCAAATCTAGAGCAATAGTACCTACAGACAGATCTACTCCCCTTAGCAATCAGTGATCCTTAAGTATAGTGTTAGCTCACATTTCCCACAAGTGTGTACATGAATACTATGTGGTAAGGGGTGCTGGGCACTGACGTACACAAATACTCATCACAAGCACAGTATAAATGTTTGGTATAGTTATAAATAAAACCTTTATTATTTTATGAATAATATGGGATGTACATGTCATACAGGTTAAAAATCTGCATAAACATTCCTATGCCTGTCTTTCCATGATAATATTGTACAAATCTTTAAGGTGTTTATAGTATAGTGCAATGGGAAAATTTGCTTTATGTTAAAAATACAAATAACTTTATAACTTAAGATAAACCTTTTTATTAAATAAAGTGTTCTTTTCCAGCAAACATCATTTCAACACCAAATACAACCCATAACTAATTCCAAGGCAAAGCAAGATGTGTCCATGAGTTAATATTCATATGTAATATGTATTCTTTCTGGAATACATATACATGATGTGTCCATGAGTTGAGATTTATAGGTAATATGTATTCTTTCTGGAAGTCTTTAAAGTCTTCCAGGTCAAAAAAAAAAAAAAAAGCCCAATGCAAGGTGGGATTAGTGCCACTTTTCATAAGAAGTAAAAGGAAAAAGGTAAATAGAGAAATATATCATATTTATTTTAGGGTGTTTAAAGAGGAACTGGGCCCTGCAAGGTGTGTTAAAAAAGCAAACAGAGGGCAAAGGACTATGGGGTGGATTTACTAAAACTGAAGGGTGCAAAATCTGGTGCAGCTCTGCATAGAAACCAATCAGCTTCCAGTTTTTTCTGCCAATGCTTAATTTAACAAGCTGAAGTTAGAAGCTGATTGGATAACATGCACAGCTGCACCAGATTCAAGAGTGCTCCAGTTTTAGTAAATCCCCTCTAAGTAACCTTTTATCTTTCTGCAGCTAATCTTTGCCCATTACTGACTTATTGGGATTGATTTACTAAAGGCAAATAGACTGTGCTCTTTGTATAATGCAGTTGCACTCTGCACGTGCGGTTCCTCCAGAGCTTAGTAAATGAGCAGAAGATCTGCTGACTTCCATCACCCAATCAGGTGCAAGCAAAAATTGTGTTTTTTTATTTTTCTTGCACATGATTGGGTACTCTTTGCAAAGTGAAGCACTGCCTCATTTACTAAGCTCTTGGGTTTATTTGCCTAGTAAATCAACCCCATTATGTCTTGTTCTGCATGTTTTTTTTCTGTATGTTCATGTGACTTTAGTAGGAGGAACAGTAGTAGTGACATCACTAGATCTCTTTGCAAATCTCCTGAGGCTAGCATTTAGGGGCAGGAGTGCCTTAGCTCACACTGCAGATATACAATTATAAGAGTGTAGGCCTAGAAGTGCTTAGGCACCCTCACAAACCAGCAAATGCTCTGCAATTTTTCACAAGGGAATTCCAAGAAAAAGGTAAATTTTCATGACACTATGTAGGTACAATACATATTTTTTTATTTACCCTATCATATAGCAAATATTCACTTTCTGAGTTCAGTTCAGCTTGAATGTATTTTTTTTTATCATATTTCTTGTGTATTAACAGTGCCAAGAGTCAATATATGTAAAATCCTCATACACTATATTACCAAAAGTATCAGGATACCTGCCTTTACACACACAGGAACTTTAATGGTATCTCAGTCTTAGTCTGTAGGGTTCAATATTTAGTTGGCCCATCCTTTACAGCTATAACAGCTTAAACTCTTCTGGGAAAGCTGTCCACAAGGTTTAGGAGTGTGTCTATGGGAATTTTTTAGGTCAGGCACTGATGTTGGACTAGAAGGCCTGGCTTGCCATCTCCGCTCAAATTCAATCCAAAGGTGTTCTATCAGGTTGAGATCAGGACTCTGTGCAGGCCAATCAAGTTCCTCCACCCCAAACTTGCTCATCTGTGTCTTTATGGACTTTTTGCACTGGTCCAAATCATTTGTTGGAGGGGCAGTTATAATGTGGGGTTGTTTTCCAGGGGTTGGGCTTGTCCCCTTAGTTCTAGTGAAGGGAACACTTAGGGTATCAGGATACCAAGACATTTTGAACAATTTCATGCTCCCACCTTTGTGGGAACAGTTTGGGAATGATCCCTTCCTGTTCCAACATGACTGCGCACCAGTGCACAAAGCAATCCATAAAGACATGGATGATCGAGTTTGGGTAGGAGAAACTTGACTTGCCTGACCTCAACTTGATAGAACACCTTTGGGAACTATTAGCATGGAGACTGAAAGCCAGGTCTTCTCATTCACATTAGTGCCTAACCTCACAAATGCGCTTCTAGAAGAATGGTCAAACATTCCCATAGACACACTCCGAAAACGTGTGGACAGGCTTCTCAGAAGAGTTGAAGCTGTTATAGCTGAAAAGGGAGGGTCAACTCAATATTGAACCCTACGGACTAAGACTGGGATGTCCCAATACTTTTGGTAATATAGTGTACAATTCAACATGAGCTTTGAGGAGTTAAGAAAGCAGACTTCAGGTGGTTTATTGGTTAATGTACACACATTGTTTAACTTTATGAATATGTTTGCATGTACAACATAATCATCAGCATGTTTGCTAGATCACTTAATAGGTCCCTAGAGCCCTTGGAATAACTCGAAATTATTTCATTTCAGTATGCTTATTGGTTTTAAAAACTCAAAATGATTTAATAAATTTAGTTGTTGTGAGCTCATGTAAATTTAATAGTATGAAGTGGCAGTATAATATACACCTATGAAAGAAAAGTTTTGCGCCCTTAGAAATTATCTGTATTTGCAATGTGATCTGAAGTGTGTTTGAATCATAATATATACTGACAGTTTTATTTAACAAACAGCACACGGCATTTCTTTATTAAACAAAGGTCTTTAACCACTTGAGGCCCACGCTATAGCCGAATGACGGCTACAGCGCGGATCTCCTTTTCCGGGACTACGTCTATTGACGTAGTCCCGTGCACGAGCGGCCTGCGCGCCCTGTGATCGGCGAGTCTACGAGACTCGCCTGATCACCGATCCGTGCAAGGGGTCGATCAGCCAATGACAGCTGATCATGTGATATAACGGAGCCGGTAATCGGTTATTATTCCTCCTCGCGCTGTCAGCGCGAGGAGAAAAAAAAAAGCCGATCACCGGCGGCCGTGATCGGGACATCAGTCCCGATCATGGCCAGCCCTGCTAGTGCCCACCTGCCCCCTGCCAGTGCCCACCTGCCCCCTGCCAGTGCCACATTAATAAAAAGTAAGTGCCCCCCATCAGTGCCACCCAGCAGTGCCCATAGTGCCACCCAGCAGTGCCCACAGTGCCACCCAGCAGTGCCACCCAGTGGTGCCCACAGTGCCACCCAGCAGTGCCCACAATCTGCCTCAACAAAGGTGCTGCACCCCAGTGCCACATATCCGTGCCCATCAGTGTCATCTACCAGTGCCCAGCAGTGCTGCCCATCAGTGCCCAGCAGTGCCACCTATCAGAGCCACCTATCAGTGCCACCTATCAGTGCCCATCAGTCCCATCTATCAGTGGTACCTATCAGTGCCCATCCATGCCACCCATCTGTGCCCCCATCCGTGCCATCTTATCTGTGCCCATCTTTGCCCATCAGTGCCGCCTTATCTGTGCCCATCGGTGCCGCCTTATCTGTGCCTATTAGTGCCGCCTTAACTATGCCTATCAGTGCCCACCAGTGCAGCCTATCAGTGCCCACCAATGCAGCCCATCAGTGCCCACCAGTTCAGCCTATCAGTGCCGCCTCATCAGCGCACTTCAATGAAGGAGAAAAATGACCCGTTTGCAAAATTTTACAAACTATTAAACATGATTTTATTTTTTTATTATTTTTGCATCTTTTTTTGTTTGTTTAGCAAAAAATAAAACTCCGAGCTGTAATTAAATACCACCAAAAGAAAGCTCTATTTGTGGGAAAAAAATGATAAAAATTTCATTTGGGTACAGTGTTGTATGCCTGCGCAATTGTCATTCAAAGTACATCAGCGCTGAAAGCTGAAAATTGGTCTGGGACTGAGGGGGGTTTAAGTGCCCAGTAAGCAAGTGGTTAATAAAAGTGTATGCAAGTTCTTTAAACCTACTGTACATCTAGAACTTGTTCTATTAATGTACAGTAGGGACCTTTGACTTGCTTTTACGGCTGTCTCTTGAAGGAGAATTCCCATTACTTTGGTCTTGAATGGTGTGAGACAGAAAAGAAAGAGAATTATCTAATCTCCTCTATGAGAACTCACACAACACTTAAAGTGACCCAATGAGGGTAATACAAATCAAATAAAGGTGCTCTTCCAGAGAATAGCTCTTGTATTTACCTCTCTGGCATCCCATGTCTCCTTGCTTTTTTTGGTTACAATGTTGCGGCTTCCATAATGCTAGTCATACACACTTAGGGTTTTTTTTGTTTTTTTCACCCTACAGGCTGAAAAAAAAAATCCATGCTATTTTTCCATCAAAGGATGTTGTGAGGGCAGACATGGCCACCTATGACACACATTTCATCCAGCTCATCAGGAGTGAACAAACTTTTGAACAGTTTTAGTTTCATCAAGCTCTGTTTATTCAGTGCAACTTATAACATCCAAGTGAAAGATATAACACCATGTCAAAAAATAAAATAAAAAACAGAATCACTGAGTTGGAAAAAGATCACCCCCCTCCTAAAAATGACCTGTAAACTGAATCAGGTGTAGCTAATCAGTTTTTCACTGGCACACAAAGCCATTTGACTTTCAATTGTGATCAGCTGTGGTCATTTTGATTAGCTCAGCAGATAAAGAACTTTCCTGGAGCGCTATAGTCCCTGATAGTGCAACTGAAGCAAATAAGCAACTATAGGTGGCAAGGCACTGGCAAAGGACCTCCGGGATATAGTTGTGGACAGGCACAAGTCAGGAGATGGATACAAATATACTCTTCATGGATACAAAAAAAATGCTCTTAAAACTCTTCAGTGGCACAGCAGTCAGAGAATAGAACCATCTCCTAAAAAATGTTGAATGTGTTGAATGCTGCAGTGTTGAAAAACAAACAAAAAACAAAAGAAAGAGACCCAGACAAGCAAATAGGTGAGTACAAAGAGTAGAAGACATCTTCACCTTCAGAGAACCTTTATTTGCATTTCCTTTACCCTGGCAGGGTCTCCTAAACAGTATCTCTAACCTCATTCAATCCAATACTGAAAGAAAATGTTTGAGCTCCAATTGGCCTTCAAACTGGTTAGTTAGTGGTGGCTCCCTCTACAGGCAGTAGCATCACATTTATTAAACTTTTTTTGACTTTAACATTTAGCTTTTGTATCATCTGCTCCAGTAGTTGGGTACAATATCCAGGTGTTCTTGTTTGCCTTTGGTAGGCATTTGAACACAGATCATCAAGTGCAAGAGATTCCTACTATTACGGTGCTTTTTTTTTTTGCTTGTTAGAAATTGGTTGGGTGAGTCCTTTAATGATTTTTATAGAAATAACAGTTCTAGGGAGTTTTATTTCTTCCATCTCTAAACTAGCTGACTTTCAGAATGATTTATTTTAAGAATTATTTTTCCCACCCCTTGCATCCTTGGGAGTGACCGCAAATCTTATGACGCTTTCTGAAATGTGTTTGATTAGGATATATTCCAACAAAAAAAAAATTCTGCTGTGAAGTATTCATTTTTAAAATGGAGCAGGTAAAAACCTACAGCTCATCAAGCTGATTTACTAAACTAATAGAATGTTTGGATAGCCTAATTCAGCTGTGTTCACTCACACAATTATGTGCAGGAGATTTTTTTTTCTCCTGCACAAAATAATTTTCCAGTGAACACAGCTTTAGCCCATGTTCACATTGGAGCTATTTGGCATGCGATTTGAAATGTCAAATCTCATGCCAAATTGGCAGCAATTGCTGGCAATGGCACCGGCTGAATTGGTGCGACGCTGCATTTGTGGCACCACACTGATTCCCAAAAGCAGTTTCTGTACTACTTTTGGTGACTTCGGGGTGCAATTTCCATTGACATCTGTGCATCAGCCTGCACAGATATCTCTGAAATCTCCCCCCGAAGTCGGGACTGACATGCGTGAATTAAATCATGCAAGTTCAGCTGGGCTTACTGGGAAATATGAACTTTCTGCTCATTTAGTACCGCAAACCTTGTTGGCTAGAAATCCTGAATCTAATTACCCTCTTTTTACAGTGCCATTATTATTTATTTATTACAGGTCAATTTATGTAGCGTGTCAATTTCTTAAAATTGAAAAACAAAGGTTGCTTAAACCATTTTTGTAACTAAGATACAGTATATGGAGATGTGTGTTGTTTGTTAAATCAAAGTATTAATTAGTAAGCCTTAGCCCTTGTACACACGGTCGGAGATTCAGTCGGAATGTTTCCTATCGGACCGTTTTGTCGGATATTCCGACTGTGTGTGGTCTGCATCGGACTGTTTCCGTCGGAATATCCGACGGACCAATTTTTCCAAATTTTCCGACAAAATGCTCCAATCGGACATACTCTGATCATGTGTAGCCTACTCCGACGGACAAAGTGCCGCGCATGCTCAGATCAAATTCCTAGACCAAAGCTATTCACTACTAGCCTGAACGTAGTCCCGTCCTAACGAAATAACGTCATCACGTTATGCACAATTGGATTTTCCGACAACTTAGTCCGACCGTGTGTATGCAACATCACTTCCGGACCTCTTCCGGAATTAATCCGTCGAAATAACTCAGACGGATTTGGTTGTCGGAATCTCCGACCGTGTGTACAAGGGCTAAGAGTGGATTTAAACTATTGTGCTGCAGTAAGTGTGTCAAAAAGCTTGTTGTACCACATATTACTGCAATGCACCCCAAGCACACATCTCTCTATGTGTTGTAGTGCTATTTATTTTAAATGGCATCCCAGCATACAAATACAAGACAGCACTGCCCACATGCATTTTAGAGGACGTGAACTTTTTTTGCCTTATGGTGCATCTTGTTCAAAATAAAAATAGGTGCAGGTGGATTGTGAGGGATTGACAGCACATTCAAAACAAATACATGCAAAACACAATACTATGGGGTTGATTTACTAAAACTGGAGAGTGAAGAATCTGGTGCAGCTCTGCAGAGAAACCAATCAGCTTTCAGGTTTTATTGTCAAAGCTTACTTGAACAAAGTAAAGTTAGAAGCCGATTGGCTACGATGCACAGCTGCACCAGATTTTGCATTCTTTAGTAAATCAACCCCTGTGTGTTAACACACTGCAAAATGTGGATTTCTAAGGGTTCATAAACCTGTTCTTGCAAATGTACATCTGTAATACCTAAAATGATTCGGCGAGACAGCAATTATTCAAAATTACTATTGTGTCAGTTGGCATTTCTCAGGTTTAACCAGCATTTTGAGAAATGTTAACCTTTATGATGCCACTTAATTTTTAGTACATTTGTTAGCTCAAGTTATGAAAATGATAGGTTTAAAAACAGCCTAGGCAGAAAGGAAACAGGTTGGAATTGCCTATAGCTTTAGCTGTTAGTTTTATCTTTTAAAGCAGTATTAAATCCAAAACCAAAAATGTAATATATTGCAGATTACCAATCCCTAGGTGTGTTGGCAGCATTCGTTTTTCCTTTTATGCTTTTTTCCCTCTGTTTTCACCTGGTCAGTAACACACCTCCTGTATTAGAATGCCCCCAACTCTAGATGAAGGAGAACAAGGGGCATCTTTGGACAGCAGCATTGTCAGTCTGGGGGGAGGGGAGTGTTAGATATACTAGGAAATTTAGATACACAAACAAATTTCAATCAGCTTAGACTACAGATACACAAGCAGTTACAGCAAACTGTTTTTTTTTTCTTTGTGTTAAGGTTTTACATGAATAAATAATAGCTGACCATTGTAACCAACCCCGTCAGTGGGAAATGATTTGTCTCAACACTCTTTTGCTACCATTTCAGTACAGGTTTTTCTGTTAAAAAGACACTAAATGTTTGTTTTTGGGTTTAATACCACTTTAACAAATACTAGAAAATAAAAGGCAGACTGGGCTAAAAGGCTAAAACCAATTTAAAAAAAACCCCGCCTCATTTCTTTAAATCAGTTATAGAGTTGTGTGTAGTTTCTTAATAGGACATAAAACCTAAAGTGTGTGTTATGGAAAGTATGGTGTCTGCTTAAATAGAATATACCCATTGGTGAGGTAAAAATGTAATAATCATTGAGATCCGATTGTCTGATATTATACCTAACCATGAGCTTCCGACAGATTTTCAGCAAAAAACATTTTCGATGTAAATACAACTTTCAGACTATTTTCCATCCCTCCATTTAATAAATCTGACATGTTCCATCTCCCAGTCTCGCCTTTGACAGTCCCTGTATAGTCAGCAAGTATTTATTATGAATGGTCACACCTCAATACCAGCCTTCACAAGTAGGTGGCACCAGAAGACAGGCACAGGGAAGGAAAATGTAAGCTTTGCCCACAAAATAACTCATGGCAAACCTAGAGTACCTTGAAATTTTGTAGTACCACTAACTGTCCTTGAATATTGCTAAAGCACTGCTGGCAACCCATGATATGATATTTGTCTGTTTTTCTTATACATCTTGACATCCAGTGAATCCAAATAGTAATTCTTGCAATCGGAATGCCGTGTGTCACCAATTCTAGGGTGTAAGCACTCCCCATCATCAACAAATCATCATTTTTATTACTTACAGCAATGATATTTTGTAGAAAAGAGAGAGCCAGACATATCAAGTCTTGTGGCAATGCTTTATAAAATTCTGTACACTTTCTTTTGGTCATAGGCAAGTTGGTTGGCACAAACATCAAAAGCCACAAGTATCATCCTATATAGTTTTTTTGTTTTTTTTTATTTCCATTCCCTGTCAACATGGGAATAGGGACAATTAATATACAAAATAAGCCGATGATAGCACAATGCGCAAAAATATTGTATTACATTTTAAGTGCAAGGATATATATTGACTTCATATAAAGCTCGACTGCAACAACATATCAGTTTGCTGTTTTAAATACAATACTTGCAATATTATTATTCTTGGAATACAATTCTGTTTTAAACATAACACTTTTTTTTATAATCTATGTACACATATCCAGTTTTAACACTTGACAGTAGCAATATGGATTATGTAATAATAGAATGGACTTGGTTAGGCAGATACTGTGGATGATGCTGATTCTTTTTTTAATTAATTTTTTGCCTGCTCTCTACATGGTACCTAGAAATAGAATGCTAATCTTGGTCAGGTGACCAGCCACCTGAGGACCATCCGCTACGGCTTCTTCTCACTGTCCAACATACTTTGGCCCACTTTACTGAATCCATATTGTGTTCCCTCTCTCTGGCCTACGTGGTTCCACTGTGAGGTCACCAAAAGTTGAGAAAAACTGTTCCATCTCCTTCTGCAACATGTCGTTTCTTTTCTCTGCATCCTCTTTTGCACGTTCCGCATTCCTCATTTTAATTTCCACCATAGTGTACTTCTTTCTTTCCTGCTCCAGTTCCTCTTGAAGGGCTACTACTTCTGTCTCCAGAGTTAGATTCCTTTGTTCCATGCTGTGGAGATGTACAACATTGTTATTAAAAGGTATGTTTTAATATGCTTTTTAGTTTAAAAAGTACATTACATTTGACTTGACCTTGTCTAGTGTAATGTAAAAACATTATATATTATCTACCAAGTTGCCCTAGCAACACAGCCAGTGGTGTTCCAATTTTATCTTTAGTATTACTGGTGGGATTTAACATACAATATAAAATTTACATAGGTATTGTAGATGTAATCACAAGTCATCTAGTTGTAATTGCAGAGCAAGAAATACAACACAATGCCAGTCTAATGACATTTACCAGTTGTTTTTTTCCTAAGAAAGTAGATATGAAATATGTGCTGGGAGTGGAATCCTAGCTTGCAATTGCACAATGGATGAAGTCAGATAGTTATCACAGCAGCAACTTTCAGCTTTCTGGTTCAACCCGACCCCTGACAAAACTGAAGTATCGGGGTTATTAAAACCAACTGAAGGGTCTAATATGTACTGCAAATGCTGTAGAATTATTATACTCAGTTGCCTGCTAAATGAAAGCGCTAGAAATAGGAGCACTAGCAGATTACTCTTTGGTTTGTTTGGTGTGACAAATTCAATAGTAATTCATCACTCTAAATGACACCAAACTCTTTATATGGTTACTTTATGGTAGTCATATAAAAAATGTAGTAGCATTATGGTAAGGCTGGGGCTTAATTAGTATGTGAGAATAATAGGTAATAGATGCTGATTATCATTCCAAAATTTCCACAGCTTTCACAATTAAAGAGACACTGTCAACTTGGAGAAGAGGGTGTTCTTCACCCCGTTCAATCAGAGAACACCTTGTGTTCATTGAAGAAAATATAAGGCGATCTATGAATGGTGGTGCTTGCTGAGTAAACGCCCCCTATGGTTAGTATGCAGTGAGGCTGACTCACAAACAGAACTTTAGGACCTAGAAGATCATAGCTATCACTGTTGTAGCACCAACTACTATAATGATCTCCAACTTCTCCAGTGGTCCATCAGATATGAGTAATCCATACTTACATTGTGCCAAGCTGGACCAATAAAGCATGCAATACACAAAATTCCTGAAGTTCAGCTTGAGGCTCCATGCACACTAGTGTTTTTCTTAACCACTTAAGGACTGCCTCATGTAAATATACGTCCTTTTTTTGAAGAGGGTTATGTCGGTAATGGCAGCAGCTGCTGCCACAACCGAGGTATCCCTCTTTACAGGAGGTGGTCCTGTGTACAATAACGGTGGTCTCCGTGGCGGGTTCGCCGTGAGATCACCGTTATCGGCGGCGGGAGAGGTGTCACCCCCCTCCCGCCGCTCTCCCGTGCCCTCCGCCGCTTACCGGAGCCGTCGGTAGCGGCGGAGGCGATCAGGTCCTTCTTGCTGCTGGGTATGGAGACGAGTGAGGCCAAGATGGCCCCCACTTGTCTCTAAACCATAGGAGGGCGGAAGCAACGTCAAAACGTCACTTCCGCCCATACCTCTTAAAGGTATATTTTTTTCAATGTAATTAAAAACAAAATAATATTTTTTTTTAAATTGCATTTAAGTCCAAATATGAGATCTGAGGACTTTTTGACCCCAGATCTCATAGTTAAGAGGACCTGTCATTTTTTTTTTCTATTACAAGGGATGTTTACATTCCTTGTAATAGGAATAAAAGTGATCCATAAATTTTTTTTAAAAGTGTAAAAATAAATAAAATCTAGTAAAATAAATAAGAAAAAAAATAAAAATTTAAACCCCCCCGTCCCGACGAGCTCACGCACAGAAGCGAACGCATACGTGAGTAGCGCCCGCATATGAAAACGGCGGGCAAACCACACATGTGAGGTATCGCCACGAACGGTAGAGCGAGAGCAATAATTCTAGCCCTTGATCCCTTCTGTAACACAAAACATGCAACCTGTAGAATTTTTTAAATGTCGCTTATGGAGATTTTCGAGGGTAAAAGTTTGACGCCATTCCATGGGCTTTAAGTAATTTTCTAGCAAAAAAAAATGTTTTAAACATGTAAACGCCAAATCTGAAAAAGAGGCCTGGTCCTTAAGTGGTTAAGCTCCTAGAAGCTGTTATGAACATTTTTTTTCTGCTCCTAGAAGTTAATCGTGTTTTCCTATGTGTCCATGCACACTATCTTATGCTAGAAGTATTTTTCAAGCTTCAGTGTTTAGGAGCAGAAAAAAAACGTTTTTTGATGAGTTTTTAGAAGCGTTTTCCAGGAGAAAAAAAAAACGTTGAACGCCCCTAAAAGATTTTTCAAGTGTTTTTTTTTTTTCATGTACTGTAAAAACATGAAAAAAATACTAACGCTCCTAAAAGCTAATAAAATTGTACCTCAGTGTTTTTCATCCAGAGTTTTTTTCTAGTGTTTTGGTCGGAAAAAGCTCTGATGGTTTTCCCGATGGAATTCCGGTGGGATTTCGCTCAAGCAAAAGTCCAATGGAGCATACACATGATCGCATTTTCCGACCAAAAGCTCTCATCAGTCTTTTGCTGGCCGAATTTCCGATTGTGTGTACGCGGCATAAGAATTTTGTTAGGACATACAGTATGCACATCTAGTTTACAACTAATAATCAAGATCTGCCAGCACAGTACAATCGGGATTATTGTGGTAAACATACCTCCCAGTCCCTCCTCAACATTGCAGAGGAGGGGATACCTAAGTAAGATTTGTATAGGATTTTTCAGCAAAAAAAGGTTTTGTGAATGGGAATATGTATAAAGTAGGTATTATCCCAATTTGGCTGCAAAAGTGGAAATGTCAGATCTTAAATTGTTTCTTAGCTGGGAAAAAATTAATTAAATGCATTTGCAAACAAATGTGTTATTAAATAAATAGTAGCATCTTGACTTCAAACTCTTTTCATTGTTGGCTATCATGGTAGATAATTAAAGCTATATTGAGAACCCAGAGACATTTTCCAGGAATCAACTTAAAATAAATCTGTGCTTTACCCATGCAGGGCAAAAGCGACAGGTAACTTTAGCACCCAATCCCCCTTCTGTATATACTTTTCTTTAATCATCTGAAAATACATACTGCACTGGGAGTTAAGAGAAATATCTAGTACCTCTGGGTATAGTGAAACATGCGACTCACTCCCCTGCCCAACTGTCTCCCATATCACAGTGTTTATGATTGGCAATTAGCTTATTAGGTACTACCACTGCTCTTGGTGGCAAACACAGCAGCTGTGGATTGAAGGTTAGGTAAGTATATGATGTTGTGCATGTTCATTTTAATAAACAATTGCAACAAGAATGTGGAATATATAGTATAGAAAATGATAACAACCCTAGTAATAATACCTTTTTACTCTGGTCTCATATTCCATTTTCTGTTTTGACATTTCCTGCTTTAAACTGGATACAAGGCTGTGAAGTGCACTGTGGTTGCTTGAATTACTCACTACAAAAGTCTCACTGTTGTCACTGCTGCTGGTAGCCCTGCTGCTGTGACCTCCAGCACTTCGTCTGTCAAATTTGCTCTCAAAGTCTGCTGCGTTAGTAATATCCTCAATGACTGGCCCATCTAACACAGGGTCCTCAAAGGTACCGCCATAAAAGTCCTGCTCAGGACAAGTTGTTGTGGAGGAGCGGCAGGAATTGGAGTTTTCAGGGAGAGAGATTTCACATGATGATGTTGACCATGTTGCACTGTCCACACTTTGCTTATCATCAGAGTTCATCATAAACTGCTGGTGAACATTATCATATGTAGATAATCTGTGCTGCTGCAGCACTGATTCGGCTGTAGAGTCTTTTTGTTTGTTATCTCTTAATGTCACATATCCATTGGGCAGCCAGCTTGTGGTCCGACTGTTCAAAGCATTGCTCATTGTGTCTGTGCTGGACACTCCCATTTTTACAGCACCATTCTGTACACTGTGAGTACCCATTTTGGTTCCTGAACTTTTAAGAGAAGAGGTTCTTCTAGCCTGTAAGGTACCATTGGGTAAAGAATGGTGCTTGTCATGGACTTCCACAGAGCTGCTGAAAGACCCGTTGGTGACAATCCCACTACCTTTGTTAAAAGCTGGATTTTTTTTCACCATTAGCGGTGGACTTCGTGTAACATCCAGTTTGTGAATGCTGTTTCTTGGGCTGCTGGATTTACTTCCTGAGAGTACAGTGGGAGACCCATTTTCAACACTTGACCTTTGTGGAGAATCAGACTTCTCCCAGGAGCAACGTCTCACTGCTATATCCTTGGTATTATTGTTCTCCTTGTTCTGTATTTGGCCTAGAAGCATCTTTTTTTGCAGCTCAATGTTGTTGTTGGTCAGTTCTGGGCCAGCATCAATCTGAACATCAGCATCTTTGGGGAAAAGGGTTTCATGTTCACTTATCATCACTGCCATTAGCTGCTGTACAACTACAGTCCCTGGAAAACAAAGGATGGAAACTAAGTTTTAAACCACACCGACTCTAAAAAGGGTCTCAGTCAGAGGGAAACAGTTAATAAAGGTTAATTAGTAAAATGCGAGAATCTTGAGTGAAAATTGTGTGAATTTTGTGTACATATACCCCATATTTTATAGTGGGCCATTGCAAAGAACTCTGGACAATTTGTGCACATAATCAATTTCAGAATGAAGAATGCACAACTTATCACATTAAAAAACACATTTTAATTAAATTGTGCCAAGTTTAAGACCTAGGCTTTCAACATGGGATTTTGCATTGCAGGTCTTAAAAGCTGGACTTCAGGCAAAACATTTTTTCCTATGCAGTACAGCTGTGCCAGCACTACACCGTTTAACTTCTCATTTTTTTTCGAGGGGAGAGGAGAGCGGAGATATACTTACCTAATCCTCCAATTCTTTCAGTACAAGACCAGTCCGGGCATCCACGTCCTCCATCAGTCCTGAATAATGGACTGTTCCTGATGTTATCACAACCAGAACAGGCTCCATGACCAGAAACAGTCTACCACTGGACAGTGGGCGAGCACTGTTTTCCTGAGGCAAATATAATCTTACTGTTCACCCCTAGACAAAACAAGCAATTAACTTGTGCAGTAAAGGCACAACCCCACTGCATGGCGAAAAAAAATGTGCCCAAGGTTCAGCTTGAAGTATGGAAGCCCAAGGGAACAGCATTATTTCTTCCGCATTGGCTATACTTAGTCAAGGGTTTCATTAGAAGCCTGTATGAACTGTTGCAGTTTTAAAGACACTCAAAAAAAGTGCAAACAAAACCCAGAATGTTCTTGGTACATGCAGCAGACATCAGACAGGTACTTATCCATGCCTTTGCTTACACTTTTTATGAAAAGGATAAAGAAACAAAAAAGTCCATGTCTATTCTCTATTAATAGGACAATAAAATGCAGCAACCGTAAATTACAGTGCCTTGAAAAAGTATTCATACCCTTGAAATTTTCCACATTTTGTCATGTTACAACCAAAAACGTGAGTGTATTTTATTGGGATTTTATGTGCTGGACCAACACAAAGGTGCAAATAATTGTGAAGTGAAAGAAAAATGATAAATGGTTATCAAAATATTTTACAAATACATATCTGAAAAGTGTGAGGTGCATTTGTATTCAGCCTCCCTGAGTCAATATATCTAGAGTGAAATTTGCACTCATTCTTCTTTGCAAAATAGCTCAAGCTCTGTCGGGTTAGATGGAGAGCATCTGTGAACAGCAATTTTCAGTTCCTGCCACAGATTCTCAGTTGGATTTAGGTTTGGACTTTGATTGGGCCATTCTAACACATGAATATGCTTTGATCTAAATCATTCCATTGTAGCTCTGGCTGTAAGTTTAGGCTCATTGTCCTGCTGGAAAGTGAACCTCCTCCCCAGTCTCAAGTCTTTTGCAGACTAACAGGTTTTCTTCTAAGATTGTCCTGTATTTGGCTCCGTCCATCATCCCATCAACTCCGACCAGCTTCCCAATCCTTGCTGAAGAAAAGCATCCCCACAACATAATGCTGCCACCCCCATGTTTCATGTTTCATAGTGTTTTGCTTTTAGGCAAAAAAGTTAAATTTTGGTCTCGTCTCACCAGAGTGCCTTCTTCCACGTTTGCTGTGTCCCCCACATGGCTTCTCGCAAACTACAAATGGGACTTCTTATGGCTTTCTTTCAACTATGGCTTTCTACTTGCAATTCTTCAATACAGGCCAGATTTGTGGAATGCACGACTAATAGTTGTCCTGTGGACAGATTTTCCACCTGAGCTGTGGATCTCTGCAGCTCCTCCAGAGTTACCATGGGCCTCTTGGCTGTTTCTTTGACTAATGCTCTCCTTGCCCGACACTCCATTTTGCTTGACAGCCATGTCTTGGTAGATTTGCATTTGTGCCATACTCTTTTTGGATAATGGATTGAACAGTGCTCTGTGAGAAGTTCAAAGCTTGGGATATGGTTTTATAGCCTAACCCTGCTTTATACTTCCCCACAACTTTATCCCTTATCTGTCTGGAGTGGTCCTTGGCCTTTGTGATGTTATTTGTTCACTAAGGTTCTCTAACACACCTCTGAGGGCTTCACAAAACAGAGATTAAAGTACACACAGGTGAACTCTATTTACTACTTAGGTGACTTCTGAAGGCAATTGGTTCCACTAGATTTTTGGTAGGGGTATCAGAGTAAAGGGGGCTGAATACAAATACATGCCCCACTTTTCACATATTTATTTGTAAAGAATTTTGAAAACCATTTGTCATTATTCCTTTCACTTCACAATTATATGCCACTTTGTGTTGGTCCATCACATAAAATCCCAATAAAATAAATTTACGTTTTTGGTTGTAACATGGCAAAATGTGAAAAATTTCAAGGGGTATGAATACTTTTTCAAGGCACTGTACCCTTTAACTGCACTACACCCAGCAATCTGATTGTTTTAAATTACCGCACATCACTGTTATGTGAACCAGTTTATTTTATATATAAGTAAATATTGACCCCCTTGGACTTTTCCACATTGTGTACTGTGACAGCTAAGTAAAATGGACTTGATTGGGATTTTTATCACTGAACTATAAAAAAAACACACTGTTGAAATGAAATTAACTTTTAAAACTTAAAAAATTATCTACAAATAAAAAATAAAAACCTTGATTGCATATGTATTCACCCCTAGACTGAGAAAATAGGCTGAAAAGAAGTGCATCTAGCTGCCTTCAGCAGTTACATGTTTAGAAGAACAGAAACCACCAGGGAGAGTCATTTTAGGTGTTACATGATTTAAGAATACATTTGTTTATGAAAGGTCATAGAGCTTGTTAAGCAAAATTGAATTATCAAGACCAAAGAGCTACTGTAACAGTCTATTTCAAACTCAATTACTGTGATTTCCAAGCTATAACTATACTGTATACCACAGTAATTTGGTCTAAAAACTCCCATAAAAACTCCCGTAGCACTGCTGTACTTAAATATATCTACAATTGCATTTTTTTTCTTAGTCCCCCTGCAAGATCCCACAAATAGCTGTTGATCTTACCAGTGAAGATCACCTAATGCAGCTTTCTGTGATGATGCGGCAACAATGCTGAATTGCTCTTGAATTCAAAGCAGAGCTTCCACTCTTATACTGTCTGCACCTGCTTGCCCTACAGTGGGATGGACAAAATGTTGCAGGGGTTGTGGTCACATCTAGTCCTGCCCACTGCTTTCTAGATTGGAAGTGCTGCCTCTGTTTCTGAAGCCTTCCCACTTTGAGCCGCAGTGTCTGGCAGTGGGAGTGCGTGAGACTTAAGTGAAAGTGGATTTGGCTCAGTTAGGGAAGGTAAAGGACATTTTTTGTTTACTTTAGGAGGCTTGTGCATCACATACTGGATTCGGTAGTTGTTTAGATTGCAAAGTTTTTTATATGTCTACTGAAACAGGAAAATTCTGGAGAATTGGTTCAGTTCAAGGCTCCCCACCGTAATTGACTGGTCAATTGATTGATGGTAACTCTAAAATGGTTGATGGAGATCCTTAACTAAGATTTGGGAAACTGACCATAGGACCTTTATAACCTAAATGGATGAGAATAAAGCCATTGCTAAAAAGCAATCCAAACTCAGATTCCGTTTAGAGTTTGAGACACAGCAACATGGTGAAAGAAGTTCTCCGGTATGATGAGACCAAAACTGAAATAAAAATGTTATGTGTGACAGAAAGCCAATGAACACCCTAAGAACAGCATTACCACAATTAAGCATGGTGTTTGTATTATTACGTTGTAGGAATACTTTTTATCAACAGTGTCTGGGACATTGGTCAGGATTGAGGATACAATGGATGGCACCAAACAAGACAATCCTAGGAGAAAACCTGTTTTAGTTTGGCAGAGAATTTAAATATACAGAGAGAGGTTGGTTTCAAACTGTAAACCATAATGGCTTCCACTGGCTTAGTCAAAAGCTACGGTGAGACTCAAAAATTGCTGTTCACCAATGATCTTCATCCACTATGATAAAGCTTCAGCAATTTAGCCATAAGGATAGCCAGAAACTGCAGGGTCTAAGCTGTTAGAAATTTGCTGCCAAGGCCTCCCAGCTGTAACTACAGCCAAAGGTTGTTTTAGCTGCTGAATTATATTAGTATTAGGATATTGACATAACTAATAAGTGCGTGTTTTTACTTTTTTTTCAACTATTGAGTTACAATTCAAGAATTATTACATCTTCAAAACATGTATACATTAATAAAAATCTCAATTAAATGCATTTTAATCCAAGTCAGTTACAATAAAAAACATAGAAAAGTCTACAGGAGTGAATACTAATTCACAGCATTTTATATCAGCCATTACAACTACTTTAAAGAATTCTAATGTCTGTAATAACAACAAACAGTATTAATGTGTGCTTATGTTTGGCCACAGTTGTGCCTGGAATGAGGCTGATGTGAATGTAACTTTACTTCTAGCATCACAACTAAGGTATGATGAAGTATTTGATCTAATCATAGGATTAGGAGTTAGGGCACAGTAAAAGATGTAAACTAAATAGCACAGCGACAACTGGTGTGCCATGTAATGGGTATTACTTTGTTCATGACTATTTTAGTCAGTGTTGACATCAAATGTTAGGAGGTCATCTTCTTGTCGGCACGAAAAAATTATCAGCATGAAATCAGATTGATATCAGTTTTAATATAAATGGTAAGTGATGATGTCACTGTTAACGAAACAGTGCAGAATGCCTGCCTAATAAGGTAGGACATAAAAGGATGAGATAACAGCACCATATGTAAGAAATGAAGCTGAGTCCATTGTGGCATTAGTTCATAAATCAAATCTGTGTCAGGAAGAACTCGATAATGTGGTTGAATTTACAGAACCCTGCTATCACCCGCTGATCTTCTGTGGTTGGAGCTCCCTACCATCCCCTGCAACTGCTGCTTGCTGACACAGGGGAGCCACAGATCACACCACATGACAGCACTGCAGCTGATTAAAAATAATGGTATTTACACAGATCTCTTTACAAGTATACAGCAAGGAAACCCCCTACTTCTACTTTAAGTGGGTGGGATTTGTCAATTTTATAATTTATATGTGTTAGTCTCAGAATATATTCTTCCTGCAAAACTAATTTTACAATTTAGGAGCAATGTCATTGTGTAATATATACACACATAAAACACATTGTTTACAGAAAATAATATACTCCATAATCTAATTGAGCAAATCTAAAATGTAGTCATATGCCATTGGCTCTCCAAACCTTCTAAACAAAAGGCCAGTGTATTTCTATTCAGACTTAGAGGGGCTGGACTGTGGTCAGTGGGAGTAGAACATGCCCTGGCATCAGTGGGTGTAAACAATGCCTCAGGCTTGGTGACCCCATCATTGGTATCACTGGAAGGAGTACTGGGAGGAATACTATCCCATCTTTGGTGTCAGTGGCAGTAAATATACCCAACTGTTGGTGTCAGTAGAAGGAATTATGCCTAACTGCTTCCTCTCAGTGGGAGGAATAGTGCCTTAGTGCCAGATAAAGACTAGCTTGGACTAAAAATATGTGAACAGTCTTGGCAGTCCAACTATTGTGTCATTTTGTTAAATGTGTGTTTTAATACATTCAGCTCTGCCAGCCATGCTAAGTCTTAACCATTTCATTTTTGCACTGCAGTTAACACAGCAAAGCTTGGCCAAACTGTGATTGGAGAGAGCAAGAACAAGACTCTTGACTGATAAATGACTAATAAAGTTACCTCTTTGCTCTCTCCTCCAATCACCATCTTAAAGTGTATTTACACATTTGCTGCCATATTTGAGAAACCAGCATTATATCTTTGTTATATGTTCCCAATCATACAGTCTACCTTAAAGAAATTAAAAAACAATATTCCTTACCTTTATAGTTGTTTGTTTGGAGCAGGGTTATACATATGACTCTGTAGGCAGTTTAAAATAGTTCAAACTAGCTTGCAATGCCCAGTTTTGGGGGCAAATGCAGGGACATATATTTTTATGTTCAACAATATACAATGTGCCACTCAAGCCTCAAGATCTTTAATCACTTTTTAGGACAGACCGTGTGCACATCTATTGCAGCATGATCTGTCACCTACTGTGTCCACAGCTTCAAAAAACTCGCCATACCTTTTACTATATACCTTGGACTGTATACTTTCCAAAAAGGGGTCATCTGGGGCATATTTGTGCTGTCCTGGAATTTTTCAGACCTCAAGAAAGTAGGTAGTAGGCTGTCTACATCAGGATTGATCGATTTTCAGATGCCTGTATATATACCATAGTTTGTGGACTTTATAACTTTTCTACAGACTAAATAATACACTCTGATTTGGCCTAAATTTATGAAGAACGATTACTTAATTGCAAAATTTTATAACAGAAATTAAGAAAAAACATTTTTTTTTTATTTATTTAGCAAAAAAAACTAAAAAAAAAAAAAACTGTGGTGATTAAATACCACCAAAAGAAAGTTCTATTTGTGTGCAAAAAAAAAAAAAAATGATTAAAAAAAAACATATGGGTACAGCGTTCCATGAACGTGCAATTTTCATTCAAAGTGTGACAGCTGAAAGTTGGCCTGGGCAGAAAGGAGGTGAAAGTGCCCAGTATTGAAGTGGTTAAAAACTGACAACATACAGTAGATCTGAAAAAATACTGTCAGCGTGAATAAAGGAATGCGAATAACTGGAACTTCCTAGTTACGCTGTGAATAGCTGTGATTGAACACAGCGGATCACATGGTAAAGGGCCTACGTCATAGGCTCTTTACCGTGGTCGGAGATGTGGTGTGTTGGAGAGTCCTGGGGGCTCGTACGAGCAGCTTGTTCTGAAGGATGTCATATGCTGTCCAGTCAAAACGGGAGAGCCACAGCCAGGCTCTCATTTTGCTATAGGCCGGTGAGATGTGGTTAAGATATGCTATGCGAATGTGAATATGTGAAGTTATACTGATTTGGCTGCAAAAATGAAAATACACTTTAAGATTCAAAGTATTATACAATACAATAAAGCCTTTTTAGCTTACAGTTCTCTTTCTCCTCTCCCAGTCTAAATGCTGATATAGTATGCTGGATTACAGGGAGCTGATACAAAGACAAAATGAGATACTATACAATATTAATGTATGTATTTGCAATAAATGGGACATTTTTTATATAATGCTTAAGCTAACACTTTCAATTATTTTTTTATATAGGAAGTGGGATGTACTATTACTTATGGTTATTAAATACACGTGTTTTTATGAAGAAAAAAAAAGTTTAATTAATGTGTCAGTAGCATTTTTCAAAACTATTATGAATCTTACCCTCCATTATAGTCATTGGATCCTCCACTTTGGGACGCAGGATGTTAGGCCCAAAGACTGTAGCCAAGTTCTGAACACTCATTTTATTCACTCCAGAATAGGACTGTACCTCATCTAAGAATCTGTTATGTACAGAAATAATATATAATTAGGGCACAGGTATAATTTACTACAGATAAATGGAACAAAACTGGACTTTTGCTCTGGAGACAAAATGTAAGTCTTTTTATAGGTCAGTTTTTACTCTTTCACTTAAAATTCACAATGGTCACAACAAAAATTACAATTGCCACGTCATGTACAGTACATCCATTTTTTCTAAAAGTATGGAAAACTGCCATCTGCAGTGACTGTTCAATCAGATACAGTTACTGTTTGGGTATTCTGACAGCCATGGCAAGGGAGATTTCTCCATTCATGCGGTTTAGCGCTGATTGATGATCTATTATGTTAGTATGACTAACCTAACACTTGGCATTGGTAAATCAGGAAAAGAAGGATTGGAACACATGTTCAGTGTTTATCACAATGAAAAATGTAAAACATTTTACACAAAGCATCTGGTAAACAGGTTCCATGTTTTGGTGTTAGCATGCTGGGAGCCTCATGTAAAAATTACAGGGCACTGAGGTCCCTTCGGATTGTACTAATGTTTAAAATCTCTATGGCTGGGACATAGATAGCAATCAGACCTAGGCAGAGGACTGAATCCTGTGCCCTTCTAAAAAAAGAGAACTACATTTTGGGAGGGGTTGCATTTTGATATTTTTTATATACTTGATCTCACAATAAAACTTTTATGTTTAGTTAAATATTAATTTATAACCTTTGTGACTTGGAACCACACAACAGTGTTGTATAGCAGGGATAATGAAAACAAGGCTGAAATAAAGCAGTTTTATTATTTCTAAAGTACCTGTTTGAGTACTTGTCATATCAGTGGATTTCTTAGAATTATACATCTGCAATCAAACATAGCACTATATCCAATAATCAATCAGAGAGTGAATGAAAGGGCAGCTAAGGCCAACAAGTTATAAATATAGGCATGGTCTTTCTTCATTAGCAGAAACATTTTTATGGTCAATTTTATTTTTAAGTTTACATATATTTAAACTGACGTTTTATATTTTTTACTATTTAAATGAAATCTTTATTTTCCAAATGAACATTTATTACAGATTAAATATAAAAAAAAAAAGTTGAAAGCTGAGGCTTGTCTACCCAAGAGATGCTTTGTATTTTTATTAAAGCGGGAGTAAACCCAGTTTCAAAAAACACTTACATTCCCGGCATGCCGGAAATGCTAACTTTCACATTGGTTGTGCTCTCAACCAAACTTTCAAACCATCCAATGGCTGGTTTCATAACTGAACACATGTGCAGCATTATGGCAGTTGAAGAATCGTTAGAGGCCAAGATGGCAGCTTCCTTGACTGAAAACGATAGAAGGGTTTACTTCCACTTTAAGGAATACAAGGCTTCCTCTGACCAACCAAGGCGGAAACTGCAACATCATCTGCCCACCTCTCCACCTCTGCAAATCAGATGAAGTCTTATATTCACTGGTTAAAAATACAAAGCGTCTCCTGAATAACAGAGACGCACTCAGCTCAAGTATTTTTAATTCCTGCAACAGACGGGAATTCGCTGCTGGAACACAGCACCAACAGTAAAATCAGTCTGTATATGCAGTGAAGCCTGCTTGTTATACACACCGTGGAATCTAATGGGTTAATCCTCTGCATTGTGTAAAAAAAGCTGCTTGATCCTGCATGCACAGATCCAGTAGCAGCTGGTGCTTTTTTTTTTGTTTCCGGGCAGCAAACAACAAAACTCTCCCCCCTTTGACACTTACCCCATCTAGGTGGAGGGTATGGGACGGCAGGGACCGGGCATCCAGGCATCAGTGGAAACAGTGCATTTAGGCAGTGACTCTTCTTCTCCTCGCTTCTGCTCTGCGTCTCCTCCCCCTCTTACTAGTCATCCAATAGGATCGCCTTTCCTTTCAACCTATCGGGTGATGGGTATCAGACCCGCTTCCCGGTAGGAGGATCAGTGTGGCAACAGCGAATATTCATTCGCTGTTGCAACACACCTGGGTGAGCTCCAGATGCATCCTCTGCAACCTGAGCCCACCGTATTTTGAAGCCTATTAGAGCCTATGGCTCTAATCAGGTGCTTAAAAAAAACCTGGCTGCTGTAATTCATGCTACCGATGCCCTGAAAAGGCATAGGGGGTGGCTGCGGCAGGCATTAATCTATCCATTGTATATTAGGGGTGGCCTGGAGAGAGGGGGCAGCACCTGGGAGCCCCTAATGGACAAGCCGCACTTGCACAGATTCTCCCTTCCCTGGACAAGTCCGGATAAGACAGAGCCTTTGGAGTCAGGCATGCTCACTTTGGTATGTATTGCTAGAGAAGTTTTATTCTTTTTCTTGAGAGAGTGTATGTGAGCAACACAGGGATAATCAGCACTGTCCAGACATGTCCGGACAGAGGGTCAGGAGCCCTGCAGCCTCATAGGACAGCCCAGTGCAGTATGAAAACTCCTCCTACAAGCTTCATCAGGAACTGATATAAATCACAAGACTGCTATATACTGCGGATGAGAAAAAGTATTGCTGTTTATATTTACTAAAATAATTGCATTTCCATGTTCTGTGTACTTTGGGAGACCAGATATAGTGAATGCATGGCCCTGGGTTTAGTAACACTTATGCCGTGTACACACAATCGAATTGGGTCCGCTGGACCACAGTACACTGGACAATTTGATCGTGTGTGGGCTCCAGCGGACTTTTTCATCGTAAAGTCCGGCGGACTTAGAAAGTAGTTTTGACTCAAAATTTGTCCGCCGGACTTGGCTTTCAGTGGACAATCCGTTCGTCAGTGTGCTAGTCTGGCGGACTAAGAATGACGCATGCTCTGAAGTAAGTACGAGAAGGAAGCTATTGGCTACTGACTATTGAACTTCCTTTTTCTAGTCCGGTCGTACGTGCTGTACGTCATGGCGCTAGAAATCGCCGGACTTTTGGAGCGTCCGTGTGCAGCCAAGTCTGTTCGTTATAAGGTCCGGACCAATTCCGCCGGACAATTCAATCGTGTTTAGTTTAGTAACAAGAAAACATATAAAAAAAAAACTGCCAATATTTTGACCAATACCACCCTACCCCTGAGCATCTTACCTACAGATGTATTTCAATAAATTAAAATTAACTGGTGGGAGACTCTTCACTTGTTTTACTAGTTCTGCCATCCCCTGTGGAATACAATAAAAATATTAATTATTACATTGTCCTTTTATAGCTATGCACCACGCATAAAACGGTATATATTCAATAGCAGTGATAAATGAAGATAACAATTCCCATACTCAATGCTTTTCTAACATGGAACCTTGCTCATAATCTCAGAATCAATGCTTCATGGGAACGGCAGCTGAAACCTATAATTACATCTAAATGCCTTTTACTTATATAAGTGGTTTCATTTTCTGAAACTGCTTATCATACATGATGGAAGCTTACAGTGTTTAATAGACTGAAAGATTGCAGAATTATTTTTTGACTTTTCACATTTATGCATTTGTTGTAAAATTATCTGCAATCCCATTTCTGTTAAACCCAGAGCTCTGGACAGATCATGTTTTTTAATGGCTGCACCTAGAGAGAATTTTGTATCACAGCATGACATTAAAAAGGTTACCTTTTGTGAAAACCCCAGTACAAAATGATCAAAACATCCAAAGATATAAGCAGCAGAAGTCACCTTTAAAGCTTTTCTATTTATGAGTACCTTGCCCATCTCATTATTGAGCCAGTAGAGAGATCTGGGATGTGGGAAGGGTGTGTAAAATCATTGCTATTTACAATGTCAAACATACGGAATAATAGATCATGCCAATGAAGAAGTAAGTACATATGGCAGACTGACAATGCTGATGATTGCAAAGCGGCAGCTTTGTGCTGTAAGCCTGCAGCAGGCAGAATTACTGGCATGATCTCCAAGCACGAAAGTTCCCAAACATATTCGCAAAATGATTTGCTTAAAAATACTGTAGAGAGTGAGGCATGATGACTAACATATTCAAAAATGTACTAAAATGTATTTATGCTTTTACATATAGTATGCTCAGGTACAGCATCCACTAACACCCAGCAGTCCTGGCTCCTACTCTTATATAGCTGCAATGTGACAGTCAAGCTTTTATGGGAAGGAATGCTGGAGGGGTTTTTAACAAAGGTGCAAATCACTCAATTTTGGATGAACTTTAGTTGTCATAAACAAGGATGTTTATTGACCTTGGTAAAATATTTCAGCTACATTATAAAAGGTATTTCAAGTAAAAGGGACACACTGTTTCCAAGCAAACTATTTCCAAATTAGATTTTTTTTCTTGCATTGTATCGTGTGCTTTTACGTGGTTTCTGAACCTGCAAAATGTTATTTTAAAAAACGGGATAAGAAACTATAAAAAAATAATGGATTGAAAACACAGCTGATATTAGCAACAAATAAAAAGGGGGTGTTTTATGTGGCGCTAACTACCATATCACTCAATGTGTAATATCCCAATAGTAACAGATAATGTAGATATATTAATATGAAAATATACAAAAATTTGTATAATACATTCATATAGTGCATAGAAATATTAAAACTAGTGCGACCCAGTAAAGTGCATAAAGTATCAATACCAATAGTAAAGTGCATCAAACATAATAATATGACGAAATCGAATCAATTAATAAGTCCATGCATAAGTGCAAAAAGTGCAAAACGTATAAACGGTATTTTTTCAAAAGAGCAATCTTAAAACATTCCAAAAAATTAAAAGATCCAGTGCAAAGTGCAAAAAAATATATATATAAAAAAAATATATATAAAAAATGTAAACAGTCCGCTCAAAAACATGTGCAATCAGTTCCACAGCTGATGATATCCATGCAAAGTGAATAGTGAGTGAGAAATGCACCGTTCCTTAGAACTTCAGTGCTTAAGTGCACCCTTTTGTTTTCCCCAGCCTCTCACCTCTATTACAGGTCCCAAAGGACCGAATCACGCTTGAGGGGTGGTGGGTGAAAGATCTTCCACCTCTTATATAAACAACCTCTGGACCATCAGTTGTCACCTCCGATATCGACCGATGTCCCCTGTTTATAGTGAGAGGGCTGGCGTAACAACAAATCCCCTTAATTGTGTCTTCCAAGCTGGCTAAAAAGAGTTCAAAGACCATGCAATGCATTATGGTTTAAAAAAAAATCCTAGGGGGGCATGGCCTGCACCGGAGCTGATGGCTGCATGAGCTAGGAGCTCCTGCCAAACAGGGGATTCAGCGGCACACAGTGACCCACTGGATCACCTTATCCACCCGATCCCACAGCGGATTTGTCCCCAGGACTACCAGCTATCATGCCCAAAAAGCGCAAGGAGCTGAGGAAGCCACAGTGATTAACGGAGTTCTTCATCCTTAAACAAGGAAGTAGGCAAGATGGTGGCAGGCCGGCACACACGCCTGAAGCACGGGCAAAACACAAGCCTAAAAAGGGGACATCTACACAAAATAACATCTGCCCAACAGCCCCCAATCTTTCCCTGCCTCCCCGGTGTCATGCAGTCCAGCTAAAGCCAAATTAGACTGGATTAGGATGGATGCAGTCCTGTACCCAGCCCTACCACTGACTCTGAGGATGACATGAGGGAACTGCCAGATTCTATTGAATCTTTCCTCACTAAACACTGTTATGGACACAGTCTTAAAAGATATGCTCCTCTCCCATAGAAGTTCTCTGCAGAGGGACATGATGCATGCACAGATTTAACAAAGAGTTACAGGCAGTTGAATATAGAGTGGACCAAAAAAAAAATTCCTAGAGAATCTGCACATAAATTTGCCGGGACTATGAATCTCAAAGCTGCGGGATTCGTCTCAATCCATGGTAGTAGCGAACCCAAACTTCATCGCTATTAGTAACCAATCTGATTCATCTACATCATGTTACTAACAGTGAAGTGACCAGAAGAATACAAGTGTTTCTCCTGGGAGAGATACACAACAAGAAAGTCAATTTTTCAGTAGCTCAGCGATTATGTAATATTCGACTGTTACTTACAGATTCCTCCTCTTTGCTCAGCTGTTTTGCACATGAGAGAAAATCCTCGTACTTTGAATATGGGATGACAGGTTCTGGCAGCTCACGCAGGTAAAGCTTCAGAAGTGAGGCTACGGTGTGGACATCTGTGTTACTGCAGATAACAGGAAAGCAGGTTATGGCTAATGTTTACAAAGCTGGACGACACATGCATCAGTCTGCAAGCTGGTAAACTGCCCTTCAGGCTCTGCTACATTTTAATATATAATTTTTTTTTTTTATCACTGCAAATAAGCTTCTCTTTTCATGTTCGCCTTTGTCTGCATTTATATTCAAGTCATATGAAATAAACTTGTATATCAGTCATTTCTCTAAAGCAAGTCCCTGACAGATGCTCTGCGGGAAATCTGAGCAGCATCCGTATCATTAAAAAATAAAAAATTCTCAGGAATTGGAATAATATGTAAGAAGATGGGTTTGTATCATGCTGTATTTAGTGGATGGATTTAAATTGGAAATAAAACATAAAATTGCTACAGCTATGATTGAAATGCAGCTATGTGGTTGTCAGCTTTCTTTGATCTAGGGCTCCTTCGCACCAGCCCCATTGGACTGTGTTGGACAGCATATTATTCCAACTATAATGCAACCCAATGCACTACCCCAGGTTAAATATAGGGGTTAGTTACATAAGTACTGGGGGTTAGGATCAGGTTAAGGGTTATTTTTAGAGGTAAGGCTCATATTTAGGGTTAATAGGCTTTCAAACAAATGATTATTCCATAATCAGTAATGATTCTGTTTACCAAAATGATTGTACAGAGAATAATTGAGCAATCATGCCAAATAATGCCATAGCATTGTTTCCAAGTCTAGATAATGCACATATCATGATTGATCACAAATGAGGCAGAAAATTAGCAGGCAAAAGTATTTTGACCAATGAAAACCCCAAGCTCAATACAAATCTATTTTCTGGTAAATATTCATCTAAGAAAGATCTTTTGAAAGTTTTGTTTATTTGTCTTGACGATCAACTCTATCCTACACCTGTTTCTTCAGATCTCTATGTTATATCTATTGGTAGCATAATTCCATTGACATTTGGAGTAACAACTGTCACTAGTAAAAGCAGGGCCAAAAGTAATTTCATTAAAAATAATTTGCAGAATTTTTATGCACGTGAGATATCTGTGTGGTTTTATATGTATGAGCTTCATAAAATGTACCGGTAATAGGTATTAAAAGGATAAGCCAACTGTCAGAATTAAATGCCTTTCACCTTTGAAAAAAAATCAACATTCAGCAAATATTTAATTTAGCACTGGCTAGAGTTTATTGTCTAACAGCAACAGTTTCGGGCCAGTTCACACTTGTTGGCCAAGCTTAATTGAACAAACTGAAGTTAGAAGCTGATTGGTTATCATCATAAACTGCAAACACCAAATAAGAAGCAACAATGTTGGATCCCATGGCTTTCAATATTATGTATGGTCATAGATGGAGTTCCCTTTTTTAGGTCTGCAGCAATTGGAGCAGTGCTGGAGACCTAAAAGAAGGGACCCACCACCAGGGATGATCACCAGTGACACCACAGAGACAAAAAAAAAAAGTCCATAGAGAGGGACACAGGCTATCTATTACAATATTTAATATATAAGGTCATGGGAACCAGATGAGAGCCCATCCAATAGTGGTGGCACACTATTATGAATGTAGTTTGGAACATACAGTGGTGATGAAAAATAGAAGAGCACTATTTAAGTGATGTTGGAGATTATTTGGATAGTGATGGCCGAACGGTTCGCCCGGCGGTCGTTTCGCGGCGAATTTCCGACTTTCGCCGTCCGCGGGTTCGAACGCCTTTTTCCGTCGTTCGCCCCGGCGGACTTACGTGTTTAATGTATACAAGAACTTTAACCTTTCGTGACACGTTTATCATGTGTTACAGGACAACCAATTGAGACATGACAGCTCATGGACACTTGGACATTCCCCCTAACCTATAAATACACCCGATCCGGTGGCCATTTTACATTCTTTCTTCTGTCACTGTAGGGAAAGGATCCTGTGTGGAGTAGGGACAGAGAAAACGCTAGCTATTTGGTACACAAAAGTTCTTTTCAGGACTGGTATAGGTGTTAGGTCAGCAGCCTGAGTTTCTTTTGTCAGTTTAGATAAAGGGACAGAGCGCTGTATGCTGCTATTTTAGGGACAGCTCAGCCAGATTAGTCTTTCTTCATCATCATCATCATCATCATCATTAGCTGTTACTATCAGGTCCACAAAAGAGCTGTTCCAGCTAATCGTTCCAGCCTACTCTTTTTTGCCAATTTGTATAGGGACAGGCAGGAAGCAGTGTGTCAGGCAGTGAGGATAATTTTAAAGACTTGCTGTTACTATTAGTTCCACAAAGGTTCTTTTCAGGACTGGTATCAGTGGTACGGTAATAGGCTTGTACACGTATAATATTCTTTCTTCCAAATATAGAAAGAATATTATACTTGACTGCTGCCCTTCTGCTGCAGTCTGCTAATCATTCACAACTCACTTGTTCCACAAAGCTCTTTATCAGGACTGGTAACTTGGTCTGTCTAGGGTGCTACGGTACATAGGCTTGGGTGCGGTACAGTCTGCTGTTCTGTAAGGACCGCTATCGGTCCACAATACATAGGGTTGCCGTGCACTACTGCTGACCGCTGCCCTATACTGCAGCAGTCCTTCAGCGGTATAGGGACTGACGCACAGTCTGCTAAACACTAATACACAACCTGCTTGGTCCACAAAAGTTCTTATAAGGACTGGTAACTTGGTATAGGGTGCTACGGTACATAGGCCTGAGTGCAGTACAGTCTGCTGTTCTGTAAGGACCGCTATCGGTCCACAATACATAGGGTTGCCGTGCACTACTGCTGACCGCTGCCCTATACTGCAGCAGTCCTTCATTGGTATAGGGACTGACGTACAGTCTGCTAATCACTAACACACAACCTGCTTGGTCCACAAAAGTTCTTATAAGGACTGGTAACTTGGTATAGGGTGCTACGGTACATAGGCCTGAGTGCGTTACAGTCTGCTGTTCTGTAAGGACCGCTATCGGTCCACAATACATAGGGTTGCCGTGCACTACTGCTGACCGCTGCCCTATACTGCAGCAGTCCTTCAGCGGTATAGGGACTGACGCACAGTCTGCTAAACACTAACACACAACCTGCTTGGTCCACAAAAGTTTTTATAAGGACTGGTAACTTGGTATAGGGTGCTACGGTACATAGGCCTGAGTGCAGTACAGTCTGCTGTTCTGTAAGGACCGCTATCGGTCCACAATACATAGGGTTGCCGTGCACTACTGCTGACCGCTGCCCTATACTGCAGCAGTCCTTCATTGGTATAGGGACTGACGTACAGTCTGCTAATCACTAACACACAACCTGCTTGGTCCACAAAAGTTCTTATAAGGACTGGTAACTTGGTATAGGGTGCTACGGTACATAGGCCTGAGTGCGTTACAGTCTGCTGTTCTGTAAGGACCGCTATCGGTCCACAATACATAGGGTTGCCGTGCACTACTGCTGACCGCTGCCCTATACTGCAGCAGTCCTTCATTGGTATAGGGACTGACGTACAGTCTGCTAATCACTAACACACAACCTGCTTGGTCCACAAAAGTTCTTATAAGGACTGGTAACTTGGTATAGGGTGCTACGGTACATAGGCCTGAGTGCGTTACAGTCTGCTGTTCTGTAAGGACCGCTATCGGTCCACAATACATAGGGTTGCCGTGCACTACTGCTGACCGCTGCCCTATACTGCAGCAGTCCTTCATTGGTATAGGGACTGACGTACAGTCTGCTAATCACTAACACACAACCTGCTTGGTCCACAAAAGTTCTTATAAGGACTGGTAACTTGGTATAGGGTGCTACGGTACATAGGCCTGAGTGCGTTACAGTCTGCTGTTCTGTAAGGACCGCTATCGGTCCACAATACATAGGGTTGCCGTGCACTACTGCTGACCGCTGCCCTATACTGCAGCAGTCCTTCAGCGGTATAGGGACTGACGCACAGTCTGCTAAACACTAACACACAACCTGCTTGGTCCACAAAAGTTTTTATAAGGACTGGTAACTTGGTATAGGGTGCTACGGTACATAGGCCTGAGTGCAGTACAGTCTGCTGTTCTGTAAGGACCGCTATCGGTCCACAATACATAGGGTTGCCGTGCACTACTGCTGACCGCTGCCCTATACTGCAGCAGTCCTTCATTGGTATAGGGACTGACGTACAGTCTGCTAATCACTAACACACAACCTGCTTGGTCCACAAAAGTTCTTATAAGGACTGGTAACTTGGTATAGGGTGCTACGGTACATAGGCCTGAGTGCGTTACAGTCTGCTGTTCTGTAAGGACCGCTATCGGTCCACAATACATAGGGTTGCCGTGCACTACTGCTGACCGCTGCCCTATACTGCAGCAGTCCTTCATTGGTATAGGGACTGACGTACAGTCTGCTAATCACTAACACACAACCTGCTTGGTCCACAAAAGTTCTTATAAGGACTGGTAACTTGGTATAGGGTGCTACGGTACATAGGCCTGAGTGCGTTACAGTCTGCTGTTCTGTAAGGACCGCTATCGGTCCACAATACATAGGGTTGCCGTGCACTACTGCTGACCGCTGCCCTATACTGCAGCAGTCCTTCATTGGTATAGGGACTGACGTACAGTCTGCTAATCACTAACACACAACCTGCTTGTTCCACAAAAGTTCTTATAAGGACTGGTAACTTGGTATAGGGTGCTACGGTACATAGGCTTGAGTGCGGTACAGTCTGCTGTTCTGTAAGGACCGCTATCGGTCCACAATAGATAGGGTTGACGTGCACCACTGCTGACCGCTGCCCTATACTGCAGCAGTCCTTCAGCGGTATAGGGACTGACGTACAGTCTGCTAAACACTAATACACAACCTGCTTGGTCCACAAAAGTTCTTATAAGGACTGGTAACTTGGTATAGGGTGCTACGGTACATAGGCTTGAGTGCGGTACAGTCTGCTGTTCTGTAAGGACCGCTATAGGTCCACAATAGATAGGGTTGACGTGCACCACTGCTGACCGCTGCCCTATACTGCAGCAGTCCTTCAGCGGTATAGGGACTGACGTACAGTCTGCTAAACACTAATACACAACCTGCTTGGTCCACAAAAGTTCTTATAAGGACTGGTAACTTGGTATAGGGTGCTACGGTACATAGGCTTGAGTGCGGTACAGTCTGCTGTTCTGTAAGGACCGCTATAGGTCCACAATAGATAGGGTTGACGTGCACCACTGCTGACCGCTCACCTATACTGCAGCAGTCCTTCAGCGGTATAGGGACTAAGAGTTTTGTCACAGGGTCATTTAAAAAATGACATGCAGAGGAAGAGGCAGGCCCTTCCGCAGGGGTGGTAGGGGTAGGGCAGGAGCAACAGGCTTGAGCCAAAGTGGGAAGTTGCAGAAGGTGCGTTCAATTACTTTAAAGGATGCACCAGACTTGGTTGAGTGGCTCGCTCAGCCTTACTCTTCTGCACCCTCCTCATCCTCTCGATCTGCACCCTCTTCTTCACTCTCTGCTATGTGCACCCCCAAAGACACTACCACCAACAACACGACCACCACCACCACCACCACATACCTTCCGCTTGAGTCACTGGAATTATTTTCCGATCCATATCAAGAGGACATTTCTGATGCGCAGCCACTCTTGGTATTGGATCAGGAAGAGGAGGTAGCAACAAGCGCTACTCAGCAGTCTGACGCCAGTACCCAGATCAGCCCAAGGAGGAGGTTGGTCCCCGGTGTTGCTGCCTACTCTACTTATAGCGGTGGGGAAGGTGACGTTGATGATGACGTGTCTAGTGATGTCACGTGGGTGCCCACAAGAGAGGAAGAGGAGGGGAGTTCAGAGGGAGATATGGACCAGCAGATAGGGAGGAGAAGCAGCAATGACTTACATTGCACAGCAGGGACAAAGCAGACTGCAAATGTATCAGGAGCGAGTCATCGACCATGTACGGTCACATCTGGCGCTCCCAGGACACCGGCACATGGCTCCGCAGTGTGGGCTTTTTTTAACGTGTCCGCTGCTGACAATAGCGTTGCCATCTGCAATCTTTGCAGTCAACGCGTTAGTCGCGGTAAGCCCAATACTCACCTAGGGACGACCGCCTTAAGAAGGCACATGAGCAGCCATCACCGAGCCCAGTGGGAGCAACGGAACACACAAAGCCACACTGCAGGCTCTCACCGTCCAGCCTCGTCTTCTACTTCTCCTTCTCCTCTCTCCTCACAATTGTCCTCCACTCCACCTTCCATCACGCCAAGCTCACATTTTTCTGCAAAAAGGCAGGCTTCCGTGGGCCTAATGTTTGAGCGTAAAAAAATGATGACGCCGGATAACCCTCTTGCCCAACGGTTGGCGGCTGGCTTGTCAGAACTCATAGCCCGCCAACTACTGCCATATAAACTGGTGGACTCGGAGGCCTTTCGCAAATTTGTGGCCATTGGAACACCACAATGGAAGGTCCCAGGAAGGAAGTATTTCTCAGAGAAGGGCATCCCAGAGCTATATGGCCATGTTCAGCGGCAAGTGAATGTATCTCTGGCACACAGTGTCGGTGCCAAGATACATCTGACCACAGACACGTGGTCTAGCAAACACGGGCAGGGAAGGTATATCAGTTTTACTGCCCACTGGGTGAACCTTCTGACGGCCGTCAAGCATGTAACCCGTGGCACCCGTGTAGATTTGGTTTTACCGCCACGGATTGCATGCAGGCCTGACTCTTCTTCTCCTCCTCCTACTCCATCCTCCTCCCTCTCCTCCTCAGCTGCCTCCTCCTTTTCCGCTGCTAGCGTCTCTTCCACTGCACCGCCCAAGCTCCCCAGAACCTATTCCACATGCCAGGTGAGACGTTGCCATGCCGTGCTGCGTCTGTTGTGCCTGGAAGCAAAGAGCCACACTGGCCCGGCACTCCTTTCAGCTTTGCGTTCACAGGCAGATGAGTGGCTAACACCGCTCAATTTGACAGTTGGTAAAGTGGTGTGTGACAACGGTGCCAATCTGCTTAGCGCATTGAAACAGGGCAAAATCACGCACGTGCCGTGCATGGCACACGTCTTAAACTTGGTCGTGCAGCGATTCCTTGTCAAATACCCTGGGGTCCAGGACATCTTGCGGCAGGCAAGGAAAATCTCGGCCCATTTCAGAAGATCTTACACGGCCATGGCTCGCCTTGCTGACATTCAGCGGCGACACCATCTGCCGGTCAGACGTCTTATTTGCGATTGCCCGACGCGATGGAACTCAACCTTCTATATGCTTGATAGGCTGCTCCAGCAGAAACGTGCAGTTAACGTCTACCTGTATGAACTCTGCGAAAGAAACGGTTCTGGGGAGCTGGGTTTTTTTTCACCGCGCCAGTGGCTGCTCATGCGCGACACATGCAGACTTCTGCGGCCATTTGAGGAGATCACCAAACTGGTCAGTCGCAGCCATGGCGCCATCAGTGACATGGTACCTTATGCCTTCTTTCTGGAGCGTGCATTGCGTCGTGTCATTGATCAGGCTGTGGAGGAGCAGGAGCGGGAAGATGAGGAAGTCGCAATGCTGGATGAATTCCCAGGGGGGGCTACTCTATCTGAGACAAGTCAACAACAGGAGTCTGATGAGGAGTCAGAGGAGGATGGTGCCGGGGCGGATGAGCAGGAGCAAGAAGAGCATGCTTTAAACCTTTCTGGGATCCCTGTTGTGCGAGGATGGGGAGAGGAGAATGAAGAGGACGACATTATCCTGGATGATGAGCAGGAGCCAGGCCACCACACCGCTTCCACTTTAGTGCAAATGGGGGCCTTCATGCTCCAGTGTTTTAATAGGGACCCCCGTATAAAAAGCATGAGGGTCAAGGACCAGTACTGGGTGGCAACGTACTTAGACCCCCGGTACAAACACAAAATGGCGGAAATGTTACCGCCGTCGCAGAGGGCTGTCAGAATGCAGCACTTCCAGGCCTTGCTTCGAGAAATGCTGCATTCTGCTTTTGCGTGCGCTGGCAGAGGAGCAATTCCCACTCCCAGAGAAGGATTTGCGGGTACCAATCCAACAGCGCCTGCAAGAAGAGGCCGGTTTGAAGATGTGTTGGTGACTTCGGATATGAGGTCATTCTTTCAGCCGACCCATCGACAGGTGTCATCCGGATCCAGCATCAGGGAACGCCTAGACCGTCAGGTGTCCGACTACATTGGGTTAACGGCCGATGTGGACGCTCTGAGGAGTGATGAACCCCTAGACTACTGGGTGGGCAGGCTTGACCTCTGGCCAGAGCTTGCCCAATTTGCAATCGAACTGTTGGCTTGCCCCTCATCCAGTGTCCTGTCCGAAAGGACGTTCAGCGCAGCAGGGGGGATTGTGACCGATAAGCGTACTCGCCTAGCTCACCACAGTGTTAACTACCTCACATTTCTAAAAATGAATGAGGCATGGATCTCGGAGGAATTCAACACATGTGATCAGTAGACCATGTATATGTCTATAAACAATTTTTGGAATCAAGCACACAGACCTTCTTAATTCATTTGGCTCACTTCCCTGACCCAAAAAAGCACACCGTACTATATGCCCCTACCCTCCTCTTTGAAGAGGTTGAGCGGTGTCATATTTCTACTGGGGCTGCTTATTATGAGGGGTTCCCACCATCCCTGTGCTGTGCTGACTTCCTCCTGGGTGTTCTTATTATGAGGGGCTCCCACCATCCCTGTGCTGTGCTGACTTCCTCCTGGGGGTTCTTATTATGAGGGGATCACACCATCCCTGTGCTGTGCTGACTTCCTCCTGGGGCTGCTTACGGTGCTGCTGTCAGCGCTGTATGTCACGGAGCTGCTGTCAGCGCTGTATGTCACGGAGCTGCTGTCAGCGCTGTATGTCACGGAGCTGCTGTCAGCGCTGTATGTCACGGAGCTGCTGTCAGCGCTGTATGTCACGGAGCTGCTGTCAGCGCTGTATGTCACGGAGCTGCTGTCAGCGCTGTATGTCACGGAGCTGCTGTCAGCGCTGTATGTCACGGAGCTGCTGTCAGCGCTGTATGTCACGGAGCTGCTGTCAGCGCTGTATGTCACGGAGCTGCTGTCAGCGCTGTATGTCACGGTGCTGCTGTCAGCGCTGTATGTCACGGAGCTGCTGTCAGCGCTGTATGTCACGGAGCTGCTGTCAGCGCTGTATGTCACGGAGCTGCTGTCAGCGCTGTATGTCACGGAGCTGCTGTCAGCGCTGTATGTCACGGAGCTGCTGTCAGCGCTGTATGTCACGGTGCTGATGTCAGTGCTCTGTATTACGGTGCTGCTGTCAGTGCTCTGTATCTCCTGCACCCTCTTGTTTGCCTACCCTGGTCCCTGACCTTCCCTCTCCTCCATTGCCTTCATTAGCTCCATAGTCCTGAATTGTCAGAACAATTTCCCAAATAAAAAAAAAATGCTTGTAGTTATCGATCCCAAATTCACCTCATACATGTATTATGCTATTGTCCAGGTGGTGGGACTACGTGCTACCCCCTAATAATTACCCCGTGGCCGCAAATTCGACCTAAAGGTTTGCGAAATTCGCCTCCCATTGAAGTCAATGGAGCCCGCGGCGAACGGTCGTTTTCGCGAACGTTTGTGCCCGTTCGCGTTTCGCGTTCGCGAAACGTCCCGTCGGAAGTTCGTCCATCACTATATTTGGATATTGATGCTTTTTATTTGATGTTTGCAGTGTATGATTTATGGTGGAATTTATAAATAGCATCATTATGTTAATGATAGATAGACAGAACTTCATGTTTTCCAGATTTTATGACATTTATATCACATTATAATTACTTCACGTTCAATGATAATGATTAATTATAGCAACAGTAGCCACTGTGACGAGACGTTCCATCATTTGCCAACCTGTTTTTAGCTTGATGGAAGAGATAAATTGTATTTGACCGCAAATTTGATAAAAATGATGGCATGATTTATACATAGATGACATCTTGAAATTATTGACAGAGAAATCATTGATGCTTTGAATGCCAGCAATGCAAACTTTTTCTTAAACTCTTGATCTCCTCTGCAGATACAGAATTTCATTCACCTAATGGATCTATTGCTACACAACTTAAAGAGGACCCACAGTCTGCTCACATCATTTGTATAAAAAACATCTTTGCCATTCTGAAGCTTCCCTTCAACCACTTTTCATACTATTTTATATATACTGTGTTTCTGTACTTGCCAAATATGCTGCGGAAATCTCTCTCCACTGAGTCTGTCTGCAGCCATTTTAACTGTGGGCAGCTGAAGCTGCTGCTTGTTCACTTCCTGGATTTACACAGACACACAGAGTCACACCTCCAGCTCTGCTGCTCTCATTGGCCCTTTTATGACTCATCTCCCCTCTCTTCCCGGCACAATTTCATGAGGGTGGGAGAGCTATGCATGATGCTAGGTTTTTAACCAGACAAGAAACGGGAAGTGGGCTGTATAAGGTATTTATTGGCAGAAAACAAATGTTTTAATATCCAAAGTTAAAACAACAAGGGCAGAGGATTTAATAGATGGAAAGATAAAAAAAATGACTGAAGGTCCACTTTAATAGAAAATGTGCATCTGTTAACAGCTACCACCACTATTCCAGTTTTCACTCTCTAGTGCTCTGTTGGAGCTTACCAATGGGACAGTTATTAGAAGAGCATAGACATCAAGGCATTTTCAAAACATTCACAGGATACAATTATTAGGTTTCATAACAGAGTGTATCCAAAAAAGCTTACCAAAGGGCTAAGGACTACAACTGAGAAAAAACGTATTGATGCCATGTAAAAAGATTACTTCAGACTAATGACTACAGATGATTATCCATATCCCAAGCTTCATGACATTTGCCAGTTCTACATATGAATAACACATGGCTGACAAACCGCCCATTGCTGCAAAGAAAGCACCACAATTGAGAGATGTTTTGTGCCCGAGGCATTTTTTGGGGATAAGGAAAAGGATCAAAGGACATATGTGCTTACAGGATTATCACTTTTTTAAGGCATGCTCCATTTGTAAACATATAGAGGTTGATTTACTAAAGGCAAACAGACAGGAACACTTTGCAAAGAACAGTTGAACTCTGCAAGTGTAGTTGCTCCAGTCCAGAGCTTAGTAAATGAGGTTAACATTCACTTTGTAAAGAACACCCAATCACATGCAAGAAGAATGAAAAAAAACAGCATTTTTGCTTGCACATGATTGGATGATGGAAGTCAGCAGAGCTTGCCCTCAATTACTAAGCTCTGGAGCAGCTGTACTTGCAGAGTGCACAGTCTATTTGCCTTTAGTAAATCAACCCAATAAAGTCTATTTATCAGATTGAAAACAGTAATGGAATTTCAGGGAACTAAAGTTTGCTTTTTGTGCACAGTGAAAAATGAAGAATGGGGAGAATAGGGGGTAGGGGGTGAAGTTTTTCTTTAACCACCACAGGTGGATGGCACATTCACTCTTTTAATACGTTGTCTATTCGTTTTGATTATTGGTTCTTATATAGCACCATCATTTTAAGCAATGCTTTACACACATATTGTACATTCACATCAGTCCCTTCCCTCAAGGAGCTTACAATCTAAGGCTCCTAGCTCACATTCATACATACATATACTAGGGCCAATTTAGATAGGAGCCAGTTAACCTACCAACATGTCTTTGGAGTGTGGGAGGAAACCGGAGTACCAGGAGGAAAGCCACACAGGCACAGGGAGAGCATTCAAATTCCAGGCAGGAAGTGTCATGGTTGGGATTCAAACCAACAAATCTAGTGCTGCTAACCACTTAGCCACTGTGCTGCCCATTTAAGGATTTCTTTAGATTTTACAAACTAGCTAAATGTTATTTTTAGGAAATAAACTGTGAAAGCAGCATACACTGGTCCATGCCTGCTTTATTCCTATATTGCCAGGATATAACATTGGTTTCATAGGTGTCCTTATGTTGATGCATGCACCCAACACATGCACAATGCCCTCTCTCTCTAGTGGCTCTATGCCTTGTGATCAAAAATATAAACAAGGTAGTGCAGTGTTGTGTTGCGTGACAAAGTAATTGTCAGTCAAATTATCACAGCACTGAAAACTTAAAAATGGCCTGGAAATGAAGGGGTTAACACGCTTATATTGAGGTGGCAAAAGAAAATCCTTGAAGGAGGGGATATTACTAGAGCTCTACTTTAGAAATAGAAAATGGATTTTCAAATTAGATAAAAATAATCCTCAATGTATTAATGAAGGTCTATTAACCTCCCTGGCGGTATTCCCGAGTGTGGCTCGAGGTGAATTTTCAGTACCAAAAGCGGTAACCCCCTGCCACACTCTGGATTGCATCGCAGGATCCAGGCTAAGTTACTTACCTTGGCCGCAGGATCCTGCGATGTCACCCCGCTGTGTGTGCGAGCCATGTCTCTGCCAGATCTATCACAGTGTCGGGCTCTGTTCCCTGTGAGCGTTGTGACGCATGGGGGCAGAGCCCGGTGGCAAATTCAAAAAGTACAAAAAATAGAACACGTACAATACACTGTAATTTTACTGATTACATTACTGTATGAAATAATTTCACATTCCTTTTGCCCCCTTTGTCCAGTGCCCTGCATGTAGTCTTATATTATAAATACTGTTCTTTCTGCCTGGAAACTTGAGATAGTCCATGGCAACCAAAAAGTGTCCCTTTACATCAAAAGTGGTGTCTACTAGACTCTGGTTTGGACAGATTTAAGTGAGTTATTCTTAAGAATTACAGGCCTACAATATAAAACGCCAAATTTTCATGCAAAATATTGTACTGCTTTGAGCATCAAAAATCTGAAATAATCGTACCGCCAGGGAGGTTAATAAAAGTTTTCTTGGGATAAAGGTTTGTATTTGTATAGACGTTTGCTTTAGTTTCTTGGTTTTGGGTAAATCCGATTTCATATTTTTTTGACTAATTGGCATGAGGATAGTATACATTGGTAAGTATATATCCTTCATATCCTTTGTGTGTTTGCTTTGCGTCCTAGTTTTTGGTCTTCACTTTTCATAGTTCTTTTTTTTGGGTGTATACGCTATCTACCACACTTGTATTTAAGCAGTATGATAGAATTGTTTATAATTATAGTGACTTTATTTTTTTTTAATCTTTTATTTTTCTTTTGTTGCACTTTTATATATATATATTTTTCATTATTATTCTTAACTTTAATGTTTTCCCTGTGTATTTCACATTGCAGGAGACACCATCGCCAGTGCAGCATAGGATTATCCATATTTGAACAAGTCTTTAGTATTAGTCTTAATTTTTGGATATTCTGTTATTATATTTCAGGGCTTCTTCTTTTTTCTGATTATTATTAATTTGTTTTTACTTTTGTGCTATTTATTTTAGTATTTATTTTTGGTGTGTAATTTACGATTAGTCTATATACAGTTTCATTATTATTTAATAATGATAATATGCATACTGTTATGCAAAACATCTATTTCATATTTAGTTAACATCTCCAGAGTGTTGCTTTTTGTTCTACCTCAAACTTTATATATATTATTTTCCCCTCCATTATTTTTTATTTCTATGTTTATTTTTATTTTACTTGATGTATTTGTGCCCTCCAGTTGTCTATATCAATGATGGCAAACCTTGGCACCCCAGATGTTTTGGAACTACATTTCTCATGATACTCAACTACACTGCTAAGTGCATGAGCATCATGGGAAATGTAGTTCCAAAACATCTGGGGTGCCAAGGTTCGCCATCACTGGTCTATATAATCTAGTCTGGCTTATCTATAGTTAATATCTCTTCCATGTTGTGCTCCAGTTTTGAATGCATGAAACTTCTGGTTTTGGGATCACTTCCAGTTTTAGACTCACTTCCGGTATTAAGATCACTTCCAGAGTACGATTTGGTCACCTGTTTGACAAGTACATGATTGCACACCACCTTTTTAAAGCAATTTATGCCACTAGCAAATTAGCTTCTGACAAAGTGGTTACAAAACATGAAATGCATGAAGCTATTCTGTGGATTCCCTTGGTAACCTATTGTAATATTATATAGGTATGGACTACCTGGAATCAAATTAGTATGCCAAATCGTATTCACTTTTTGTTGCAGAACCAGCGCCTATTGTCTTTACGTTAGCATGCTTGCTCACATGTTTGCACTGTATTGTTTAAGATTTTTGGTATGTAGTGCACATTTCTAAAAATATTTGTCTGCAGTTACTTTAGTGGCAATCACTGGTATTATGAGAAAGTTTCAGTCTGGGTAAACTAAGGTGTTTTTTTTATTATGAAAGTGCAGGAAATATAACATTTCACTTATTCTCCCTGACATAGTAACAATGCATTTTACTGGATTTGAAAAGTTAAAAAAAGAATTACGTAAAATGACCACTAGATGGCAGAACTCCACAACACAATTACTGCTGAAACAAATACAGTACTCTGTGTTTTGATAAAAGCAATGTATTGCAGGCCATCAGTATCAGAGTAGTCCTACAAGTCATATTACATACTACAAGCACCATGTTACTTCTCTTAAAGGGATCTGCTGAATGCCCAAGGCACAATATAAATTTTGCATAAAAATAGCTTGTTTCAACTATTTTCCAAATCAGTAATGTCACCTTCTGTAAATTATTCTACTAATAGCGATGATAATAAAATCTCTATAATACAAAAAAATAGGCTCAATTAGCTCTATAACATGTTATTTGAAATAATGATCTGTATTTTCACCTCTCACTGGGGACCACTGCGGGAATATAATGGTTGTTATGGCAAATTAGAATCATTACAGCTAAGTGAAATGAACCTACTCTAACTAATAATAGGCTAACTGGACACACTGGAAAGTGGCAGTTTAGTGACTAAGCCGCACTTTTATTCACATCTATTTAGTAAGAACTTGCAGGATTTTTTATTTTATATGTAGCTACCAAAATATAATCTCCCTTCTGTACTCCCATTCTTATGGGGAAAGTAAAGTAAGTAAATGGCAACTACTGGTGATAAGGAAAGTTCTTTGTGAAAGCATTTTGAGAAAGAAACAATATGCCAGTTTATCTGCAGCCCCAGTTTCTCTCTCATATATATATATATATATATATATATATATATATATATATATATATATATACACATATACATATATATATATATAAATATCTATATCTACCTATCTATCTATATCTACCTATCTATCTATATCTACCTATCTACCTATCTATCTATCTATCTATCTATCTATCTATCTATCTATCTATCTATCTTGATATAGATATATCTATATGTTGATATAGATATATCTATCATATATATATATATATATATATATATATATATATATATATATATATATATATATATATACATACATACGTCTTTGTCTGTGCAGCTTCTGTATCTGCATTTACTTCCATAGGACAAAAAAATTTGAATGCCTCATTCACATAGTGAGGGTGACAGCACCCATGTGAATGAGGCCTATAGAGTAAAAGGCTCTTATGTTGCAGATGGGGGACCCTTATGTGTTCTACTCTTCTCCAGTTACTCTGGTGGTGTTTATAGTCTCAGTATTTGTTTAATCTTTTCTCTTGGTAAAAACAGAACAGTGACTTGTATTTCTCTATGTCTAATTTCCTGAGGGTGGTGCTATATTCATAGAAGTCCTCACCGCTACTGTACTGTATATGAAAAGTCAGTGGAAACGCTTGTCAGAGCCAATTACTTGGCTCCCAGATTCACCCCGTGCCCTCAACCAGTCTTTAAAAACATCAATTACTTTAGCGCAGCAGGTCACAGCGAATACGCAAGTTATTCACAGCCTAGGATGTCCTTGTGTGCCTTTACTGGGGGACAAAAAGGAGGCTGCATTTTGGATACGGGCAAATGCTGACAATGGATTTCCCTGAAATGTGTGGCCTGCCTATGATAATGTTAAATACATAAAGGCGGGTGGGGGGGTTATAAAAAGAACATTTTGATATGCTCGGAGCAAACACTATTTTGCATGCTCTCTACGTGTAGAACAGATAACATGCGTCTGTGTGATCATGTGGTTGTACATATTCTACACTGAGTGTTATCTGGCATAAAGCAGTGCAGTGATCACAGCTGAGGAGCAAAGGACAGCACTCCATATCAGCCATATCAGAGTCAACTCACAACAGCCACTTTTCATTGCTGAAACTTACTGAATCGACTGCTGCCACCTTTTCCTCTTAAACTGTACTAATATAAACGTGGTCATGCTGGGACTTACTGTCCCATATAGGTCCTGAAAAGCTGACTACAGGTGTATACATAGATTACAAATCATGCTGGTATTTGTAGTCATCCTGTGCATAAAGTACTATTTAGGTCACATTGTGAGTAAGTTCCCAATTCCAATAATATACAAAGTATACAAGTCATTCCTCTCCCACATAATTTGCAGTGACGTTTTTAACAGGTAAATTTACAATGATTTTTATTCTAAAATAGTTGAGGAGCAGGCAGGTCCAGTATATTACAATGTATAAGGGTCAATGTATACAGAATTTTTTGGACAAATGCCACAAGCATTCATCTAGCCCTTACAAATCCTGGCTGTATTTTGCCCAATCTGTGCATTTCCTATGATTATCAGCTCCATCTAGTGGCGATAATGACGTATGTTGCCTGATTGAGGTACTTCAGCAAAATATGTAGAATATGGCCACTAGATGGCACTGGTGATCATAAAAAATCCACATACTAACCCTCCTGGCGGAATTCCCGAGAGTGGCTCGGGGGTTAAATTTCAGTACCATTAGCGGTAACCCCGAGCCACACTCGGAATTGCATTGTAGAATCCTGGTCCAGGTTACTTACCTTGTCACCAAAATCCTGCGCTGTTACCCCCCCCCCCCCCGATGTGTCCCCCGCCAGATCATCCGCCCAATGCTCTGTGTGCCATGCTCCATTCCCTACGAGCGTCACGACGCATGGGGGCGGAGCACGGCGGCAAATTCAAAAAACATAACACATACAGTACACTGTAATCTTACCGATTACATTACTGTATCAAATAATTTCACATCCCTTTTGTCTCTAGTGCTTTGTCCAGTGCCCTGTATGTACTTTTATATTATATATACTGTTCTTTCTGCCTGGAAACTTGAGATTGTCCATAGCAACCAAAAAGTGTCCCTTTAGATCAAAAGTGGTTTTAGACCAGCTAGAAAACAGCAATAGTGAATAAGAATCACTCGCAAAAATGAGCGATAGTGAATCGTGGGGAAATTAATTTTATTATTATTATATTATTTTTTATAATTATTTATAGTTATTTATTATATTATAATTTATGATTTTGTGTTTCAAACTTTATCATACCCGGGATATCTACTAGACTTTTTGTTTGGACAGATTTAAGTCTGTTATTACCAAGAATTACAGGCCTACGATATAAAACGCCAAATTTCTATGCAAAACATTGTACTGCTTTGAGTTTCAAAAATCAGACATAATCATACCGCCAGGGAGATTACGCAAAATATATACTGAATTTTAACGGTTAGGTGAATGCTTGTGACATTCGCGGGCAAATTTTTTTTCATACACACACTCCATAGCGTAACATACTGGTACTTTTAATTTTGCAGTGTATACTATACAATGTAGATGGTCATACCAGATCTTATAGCCCACAGTCCCATAATATGCAGTGTATACATGTCACGCTCAGACTTTTAGTTCCTTTGTCTATTAATATACAGGGAACAAATCAATAAAGCATTTGCAACATTATTCTGACAGTATAGAAAACACTGGGGTTGATTTACTAAATGCAACTAGACTATGCACTTTGCAAAGAGCAGTTGCTCCAGAGCTTAGTAAATGAGCAAGAACTCTGCTAACTTCCATCATCAAATCATGTGCAAGAAAAAATTCTGTTTTTTTTATCTTCCTTGCACATGATTGGGTGTTCTTTGCAAAGTGAAGCCTTATCTCATTTACTAAGCTCTGGAGCAACTTTGCAAAGTGCACAATATATTTTATTTTCTAAATCACCCCCGCTGAGTCTAATTAATGAACTAGAGAACACAAAGGCCTTATTTACACAAGATTTATGTTTGATGTGCAGCAAAATTCTGTTTCTGCGACTGTATTCACAGGTGGATGGGTAGCCTGTATAAAGGAATGACAGGCTGACAGAGGTACCAGTTTAGGGACGTAATTGCACAGCCGGTGATTACCTGCCATTGGGGACACAAGAGTGTTCCTGGCAGGGCCTCCCATAAGGCAGTACAGCCAGACCTTCTGTACAGGGCCCAGGCCCCATCAGTTTGACAGCAGGGCCTGGACACCTGACAGGGGGATTGACTGTACTTCTCCTCTGTCTCTCACCAGGAGGATCGAGTTCAGGATGGAAAGTGAGTGGGGGGCTAATAAACACTCCTGTGTTTATTAATAACTGAAGCATAGCAAACTGTTTACCATACTTCAGTTTGTGAATGAACAGGAAGCTTCAGTACAGAGCACTTCCTGTTCATCCATCTCCAGTGCAGCTGAGGCTGCAGAGAAAGGGATTGGGGGATTTCAGTCCCTTTCTCTATCTCATAATTGAGGCATCACTTCTCACTGCCTGCTTTAACCTCTTTAACCTTGCACTAGCGTGCTGCTACTGCAGTTACGGGGTACTTGCAGAGCATATTCACTCGAAATGATTGCGTTCAACAGGGGGTCCAATTCCTGCCGTGGCCATGAAGCAAACAGTGTGTGTGTGTGTGCCCCAGCTGCTGCCTCTGCAGCTTCAACCGTGGGGTTTTACCACCCTCCAGCTTCACATAGGTATTCTGGCCATGTGAATAAGTGGTTTGTTCATGTGGCTTGTGCCGTCTGTTACTCTATGGGGACGCAGCAGCTGTACAAACACAGTCACAGGTTATAAATATACAGATGTACAGTTGTGGGTAAGTAGCCCTGAATATATACTGTCTGTATTTGGGACCGTACACATGCATCCACACACCTATTAATTTAGGACCTGCGGATGTGTTTATACTGATCCTGCGTCCCCATAGCATAACATAGGATGCCTGCACACAGCTCCAGGCGGCTCCAGCAACATAAACCATTTACACAACACCCATGTGATTAAGCCCCAATATCTTATTTATACACAGAGCTTTATTATTTATTGTTTGTGTCCACTAATATTGATTTTAGTGTACATTTAATGAAAATTTGATCTTTTCTGCTGTGGCTGCTGTCATCTTGTACAGGCTGAATGGCCACAACTGTACTTTCAACCACAGGAATAGGCTGTATTTTTGCTGCACCTCGCACATAAATCCCATGTGAAAGATCACATGACTGGACTTTCCGGCAGACTAGGTCCGACGGTCTTCTGCGGAGTTTCGACTGACTTTCCGAATGAACGGACTTGGCCACATACGAATGGACTAAGTCCCTCAAATGTCCGTTCATTTTGAACGTGATGACGTAAACGGGACTAAACAAGGAAGTTCAATAGCCAGTAGACAATAGCTGTCCTTGCATTATATTTGGTCTGTCGGACTAGCACACAGACTAACGGTTTTCCCGATTTTTAGTCCGTCGGAATTGTGTCCGTCGGATAGATTTGAAATGTTCTATTTCTAGGTCCGCCTGATTTTTTTCTAAAACGATTGGACACATGATCGGATTGTCCGACAGACTGATCCCGTCAGACCTAGTCTGCCAGAAAGTCCGGTCGTGTGGCATTAGAGTTAGTCTTGGGCCTGGTTCACACCTATGCATTTTTAAGTACGTTTTCAGTTTTGCAGAAACAAACTACAGTCCATTTAACATAGTTTCCTATGGGTGTAGTTCACATCTGTGCAATTTATGGAAAGGGCCAGGGACATTTTTTGGTTTTTGGTTCCATATACTTCAATAGATGAAAAATGTGTGTGTATTGAAAAACGCAAAATGTACCTGCAATATGCAAACTGCAACCTGCATAGGTGTGAACCAGGCCTCAATTACCTCCAGTTTACTTAAGAACTGAAATTCTTTTGAATCTGTTAAAGTCATTGGGGTTGATTTACTAAAACTGGAGAGTGCAAAATCTGGAGTATCTGTGCATAGTAGCCTATCAGCTTCTAACTTCAGCTTGTTCAATTAAGCTTTAGTAATAAAACCTGGAAGCTGATTGGTTTCTATACAGAACTGCACCAGATTTTGCACTCTCCAGTTTTAGTAAATCAAACCCGATGCTACACATTGGGGGCTTGCCCTTTCAAACCTAAATTTGCTTTTGCACCATTATTGAGCACGGTTATGTTTGTGATGTTACATGCTTCCCAGCAGTCATATAATACATATACAGAATATCTGTATGGCTTCTGCATAATATATTCAGACTTAGTGAGTCTCAGATATAAAATACTAATCAATGGCTGAAAGGAAAGTCTGCATAGCAACTCATGTGCTTTCCCTGGTCTATGGGAAGAATAATATGCTTTTTTACTGTCAAGGATTCTGACACTTACCATGCAAGTCTTTTATTCACGCGTCCCGCTTTGCTTTACAGTCATACTAATACAAATGATTTATTTCAGAAAATATGATAAAAAAAGGCAATTCGGTGGCGATGGTACAGATGGTTTATATACATTGATAAATATAGTGTTTTGTGTGAAGAGCAGCCATATGATAATAGCTGCATCCTGAATGTCTCAGGGTCTATTCTGCTGACACAACATTGCATGTTTTCTATATTCTTCCGATGCGGATTTCTTCAGATAAAATTTCAGCATTCCTCCCGAGGACGTACATCATAAAATAAACAAATAAGGAATAAACGCGTTTCTAAATGTTTTTCTATTACCGTGGCTGGGAAGTCTAGTCTGCAGCATTATGTTGCTCTCACACAATTAATTATTGAAATCCCTTAGTAAGGAACCAATTAGCCTGATTTACCGACATGGAGTTTTTGCTGAGCTAGGAACTTGTTTTCTAGCGTACCGAGCGCTTAGTAATTGCTAAACCATGTGTGAGGAACAGGCCGTTGCTCTGAAGGCCAATATAGTTACACTTCTTCAGTTTGAACAGTTATTCTCTCTACACTACAGCATTTAACATGCCTAACCGAATGTCAGACTCAATTGGTTCCATAACACCTTGCTGAGTAGTAAACAACTCGGCTGTCCTAAGGTGCCAAGTATATATTATGTTCGAAAAACATGTAGCAGAATACATATTGGCCTAAATTTATCCAAAAATGTGTTTTACGTTTTTTTTTTATTGCATTTGTTTTATAGCACAAAGTAAAAAATAGTATTTTTTTTTTTTTTAATTATCTGTCTTTTTTTTGTTTATAGCACAAAAAAATAAAAAAAACACAGCGGTACCACCAAAAAAATAAACCAATTTATATTTTCACCTCCCTTGCTGCCCCCTCCTTTCTTTTGACAGGTGAGGCCACTTGTACATCGGCGCCATGTTTCCATGCCAACCGCGGGACGCCTGCTTCCCAGCAGCATCATTGCATATTATGTCATCTCAGGCAGCTGGGGGATGTTTGCGCAAGTTCGCATCCCCCACCCCATGGCGAGCGCTGTTTGTGCTTGCTTAATAGCCACCTGTAGATGGCGCTAGGATCCTCTGGGGGTACAAATAGGAGGGTTGGCATCATGGGATTCCTCTATTCTCATCTTCACACTCCACATGTCGAGGACACATTTATCATGGTAACCACCTACACACTCTTTTGGCCTGATACACAAACGCCATTCCCTCACATCCTCCCACCTGAGTTTACATGTCATGCTAGGTCTGTTTCAAATTTTTTCATCACTGCCTCCTTTTTTTGCTTTTTAACAATATTGTTTCGCACTTTATACTCACCATTATCCCCTTCCTGTCTATATTTCCATATTATTACTTGAATGGATTGTATACCATGCAGACTCTTCTATACATACTTACACATACAAGATGGTTTCCATAGTATTTACTTGATTACCTAGATACATATCTCTGTTACAGCTGCCAAACAGGTTGGACATTGAGAGACACCACCACTTCTCCCTTCCCATCTCCATGTTCATTTTATTATGTGAATGGGTTATATAGCATGCCGACTCTTTTAAACATACACGTACAAGATGGTTTTCTTAGTATTTACCTGTTTTCTCAATACACACTTTTGTTATAGCTGTCAATCAGGTTGGACATTGAGGGGCACCAAAGGATACACCTTTAGCTCCCATGTTATGCTTGTCCTTCATGTGTTCCCCAGAGGGTATTTGCCGGTTCCTCTCCTTCAGATCCCGGGATAGACACATCTCGCTGCCACCCCTTGGGAAACTGGCTTTTGAGACTTTGGCTTAGCTTATTTTTGAGCATGGGATCTTTCTGCACAAGGCCCCCTACTATTTGCTTTATATTTACTATTATGTTACATATCTCTAACTGACATGTTATCCTATAGATACACTGCATATACATCTGCTCCTGAAGAAGTGAGGAGTGACTCGTGAAACGCGTCAAGTTTTATGGTGCCTGTGTATTATTTTACATCAATCGTAACCTATGTGAATGTGGTTTTTAAGTATTTTTGTAGTATGTCATTACCAAGTGGTTTGACACCCTTGTTTATGTATCGTACACACGATGAATGTCATACGATTTTAATAAATCTATAAACCATGCTTACTTTATATACTCTATATACTTTTATTGACCTCTTTGTGCTCACCTCATTCAAAGTCCCACAGGCTAAATTTTGTTTGCTTTATACCACCAAAAGAAAGCTCTATATGTGGGGAAAAAAAGGACATCAATTTTGGGTACAGAGTCACACGACCACGCAATTATTGCAAAAAAATGGCCTAGTCACAAAGGGGGTAAATCTTCTGGGGGTAAAGGGGTTAAGCATTTTATTGAATATTGCCTTCCCTAAATTATTTTTTGACTTCTGGATTTGATGGTAGGACTCTTCTACACTTTTTTCTTGATATGTGATTTTTAAATATGGCTAGGAAAAGCTACAAATAATATTCTAAAATGAACTCCATAATGCACTATTAGTAAGCAAACAGCTCAATAGTGTTATTTTAAAAAGTCTGCAACACTACAGGGTTTATTTACTAAAGCTAGGGAGTGTAAAATCAGGCTCCCTTGTGCATAGAAACCAATCAGCTGATTGGTTTCTATGCAGAAATGAGCCTGATTGTGCAGTCTCTAGCCTTAGTAAACAACCCTCTATGTCTAAAGTATGTATAGCTTAGTAGATCTAAACCAGGAAAAAAAAAAAACACAGCTGCCACCCTACAACCACAAACAACACTCTCCCATGTAATCTTGGTTATCAGTCAGCATGACATCGTAAAGAAGGAGGGCAGAACAACTATTACAGAGGTGTCAGGTTCTAGGCTGCATATTAGCCACTCTATTATTTCAATTGGCTATACGTAGTGGAATTTATTATAAAACTTTTACTAAAGATGAGGATTTTGTTTCAACATAAATATAAATAATTAAAGAGCCTCCTACACAATAAATGTTAAAGCAACTCAATAATGTAAAAATAAAAAAAAATGGCCCTGTCCCCTGCTGGCTGTTGTACATGTGCACCTTGTCATTTTTCTCCTGCAGATGGCTTTTGTAGGAATGTAAGATCCCCTGGTCGGGTAGTCTTCCAGATGGAATGGGGGCAATCTCTGCAGGCCTGGAGAGAAGCACAATTCTAATCCAGCCCCACAGGGAATCCAGCCTCTGATCCATGAACATGGCAAGGCTCAAGAAGGCCCTGCAGAGGAGGGGCATCTCACAGCAGGAATACTAAAAGCATTGCAGAGAATATACTTGGGGAAGGTTAGTTTTGTGCAGAATTTTTTTTTTTTAATATTTATGTTTTTTTAAACTGTCCTTCACCCAGGAGGGCCAGAACTTTTTTCCTGGGGTGAATGGGCACACATCCAGAAGGGCCAGAGTACTTCAGTGATTGTTGGGCAGGAGACATTTAGGGGTCATATACAGTATATCAGCTCGATGTTAATTCTTTGCTCTGTTGTGTAACAAATGGTACAAAAGGGGAAGGAGGTTTAATCCAGGCAAGTGGATAGATTAAACCTGCTTCCCCATTCAGACCTCAATCAGAGTAGAACCTGCAGTTTTTGAGAGATGTTATGCATTATATACTGTAGTCACCTGCTCCCTGTTCAGACCTGCAACTTTACTTAACCTCCCTGGCGGTATGATTCAGTCTGGAATTAGGTGCTGAAAGCGGTACAATTATTTTGCATGGAAATCTGGCGTTTTATTTTGTAGTCCTGTAATTCTTAGGAATAACGCTCTTAAATCTCTTCAAACCAGAGTCTAGCAGACATCCCGGGTATGATAAAGTTTATAATATAATAAAGAATAATACAAATTATTTAATAATGTAATTAAATCCTAAAACACTGAAAAAGGGACACGTTTTGGTTGCTATGGACAATCTCCAAATTCCAGGCAGAAAAAACAGTATTTATAATATAAAAGTGCATGCAGGGCATTGCACAGACCACTAGGGACAAAGGGGGTGTGTATTTTGTAATACAGCACTGTAATCTGTAAGATTACAGTGCTGTGTGTGTTTTGTGTCTTTTTACTATTTTAAATTTGCCGCCGTTCTCCGCTCCCGTACGTCGTAACGTCGCAGGGAACGGAGCTTGGCGGCATTCGGCACTGTGAATCGAGTGGAGGACAATTCGATCACACAGCGCGGGGGATGCGATCCCGAGTCTGGCTCGGGGTTACCGCTCCTATCAGTAATATCCCAACCCGAGCCAGACTCGGGATTACCGCTAGGCGGGGTTAAAGCAGAGCACCATCCAAAAGGGGAAGTTCCATTTAACTGTCCCCCCAGGTACCCTCTCCCATTTCTGGCTCAGTTTGCCGCAGTGAGGTGAGCCAGAAGTTCAGCCTCTCCCTCCTTCCCCCCTGCAGCCGGCCCACTGAGAAAGCGCCCCGTGATTTGCGCATGTGCAGTAAGAAACTGGCTGTGAAGGGGGGCAGAGCTCATCTTTAACATCTTATAGCTGTAAATTAGGTTCTGGAATACTTTTCTCTACTAAAAAATGCAGTCACAGGATAAATGGAATACGGGTAGCTGTATAATCTCCAGCAGCGGTCAATGATTGGAAGTTATGCTGAGATTAAAACCACTTAAGGACCGCTTCATGTAGATATACGTCGGCAGTTTGAAGAGGGATATCTCGGTAATGGCAGCAGCTGCTGCCACAACCGAGATATCCCTCTTCACAGGAGGCGGTACTGTGTGCGATAACGGTGGTCTCTGCGGTGGGTTCACCGCGAGATCACCATTATCGGCGGTGGGAGAGGTGCCACCCCCCTCCCGCCGCTCTTCTGAGCTCCCTCCGCCACTTACCGGAGCCGTCGGTAGCGGCGGAGGCGATCGGGTCCTTCTTGCTGCTGGGTATGGAGACGAGTGAGGCTAAGATGGCCCCCACTCATCTCTATACCATAGGAGGGCGGAGGCAACGTCAAAACGTCATTTTTTCAAATTGCATTTTTATTTTTTTTTATTGCATTTTAGTCCAAATATGAGGACTTATTGACCCCAGATCTCATATTTAAGAGGATCTGTCATGCTTTTTTCTATTATATTTACATTCCTTGTAATAGGAATAAAAGTTGGGTGAGTGGAAGTGAGTGGAAGCCAGTGGAGGGATTGGCAGATAAGGGTGGAGGACACTGAACGGTTGGTAAGGTAGATGAGTCTTGCAGCAGCATTCATTATGGACTGAAGGGGGGATAGTGCATGTAAAGGTAATCCAATGAGGAGTGAGTTGCAGTAGTCGAGGTGTAAGATAACCAGGGAGTGAATTTTTTTTTTTTTCAATTGCATTTTAGTCCAAATAGGAGGACTTTTTGACCCCAGATCTCATATTTAAGAGGACCTGTCATGCTTTTTTCTATTATGTTTACATTCCTTGTAATAGGAATAAAAGTGATCCATTTTTTTTTTAAGTGTAAAAAAAAATAAAAAAATAAAAAATCAAGTAAAATATATAAGATTTTTTTTTTTTTTTTTTTTAAACACCCCGTCCCAACGAGCTCATGCACAGAAGCGAACGCATATGTGAGTATCACCCACATATGAAAACGGTAGTCAAACCACACATGAGAGGTATCGCCACGATCGGTAGAGCGCAAGCAATAATTCTAGCCATAGACCTCCTCTGTCACTTATGGAGGTTTTTGAGGGGAAAAGTTTGACGCCATTCCACAAGCGGGCGCAATTTTAAAACATGAGATGTTGGGTATCAATTTACTCGGTGTAACATTATCTTTCACAATATAAAAAGAAATTGGGCTAATTTTACTGATGTCTTATTTTTTTATTCAAAAAAGTGATTTTTTTTCCAAAAAAAGTGCACTTGTAAAACCACTGAGCAAATACGGTGTGAAAAAAAGTATTGCAACGACCAGCATTTTATTCTCTAGGGTGTTAGAAAAATAACAATATATAATGTTTGGGGGTTCTAAGTAATTTTCTAGCAAAAAAAAAACTGTTTTAAACATGTAAACACTGAATCTGAAAAGGGGACCTGGTCCTTAAGTGGTTAAGGTCTAAGATAAATAGTATCTTCACTCAAGACAGCAACCCAGTGTGTTATTTGTAATGGTTTGGGGCAAATGCCCCCTCACCCTGTCCTCTTTGGTCATCACTGCTGTATATCTCAACTTGATGATAGAAATTAAAGGAAATCTGACAAGGTAAAAATATGGCAGCTGCCATTGTTGAGTTGTTTTTGCATGCATGCTTCAGTGCTCTCGTTGCTCTGCTTCATTCTTTACTTGATAGGTCAATGACCCAGGACAAGCATATGCAGATATGCCATTGTTACAAGCCAGTGACTCACTAAGCAAAGGATGTATAAGGATGACAGCCCAAGAAATTGAATTCTAAATAGGTTAGCTGTAGTAGTTCCTTTATTTCTATCCCAATACATTCCCATGTTGTACTAAGAGCAATATGTAGGCATCTATTGCTAACCTCATATAGGAATGCTGGTTGCCTGGTTGGTTCTGACTTCAGGACTTTAAGCCCTTGTACACACGGTTGGAGATTCCGTCGGAATGTGTCCGATCGGAGCGTTTTGTCGGATATTCCGACTGTGTGTGGTCTGCATCGGACTGTTTCCGTCGGAATATCCGTCGGACCAACTTTTCCAACTTGCCGGAAATATTTTCCGACAAAATGCTCCGATCGGACATACTCCGATCATGTGTAGAGAATTCCGATCGGACAAAGTGCCACGCATGCTCAGATCAAATTCCTAGACCAAAGCTATTGGCTACTAGTGTGAACATAGTCCCGTCGTAACGAAATAACATCATCAAGACGGATTTTCAGACAACTTTGTCCGACCGTGTGTATACAACAGTTTCGGGCAAAATCCGTCGGACAAAATCCAATGGATAAAATCCGACGGATTTGGTTGTCAGAATCTCCGACCGTGTGTACAAGGGCGAATATGAATACTTGTTCCAGGTCTTTGCCACAAAATTTAAAAGCATTTGAATTGGCATAGCAGGCAGGCAAACAGCATTTTGGAAGAAATGGTCAGCCGTGGTATTATTATTATTATTATTATACAGGATTTATATAGTGCCAACAGTTTGCACTGTGCTTAACAATTTGGTACAAGAGGAATCAGAGGACCCTGCTTGTTAAAGCTTACAATCTGGGAGGGAGAGTTAAATTATACAAAAGTTAATAGCTGTGGGGGATGTGTTTATGGAGAAAGTAAAACAGTGTATTAGTTAGAAGCAGGATAAGCTTCTTTAAAGAAAAGGGTTTTCAGGGATCGTCTGAAGATGGATAGATTAGGGGACAGTCGGACAGATTGGGGTAGGGAGTTCCAAGGGATGGGAAAAGCTTTGGAGAAATCCTGGAGTGGAGCATGGGAGGAAGTGACAAGGAAGCTATAGAGCAGGAGGTCTTGGGAGGACTGAAGAGAGGGGCTTGGTTGGTATTTTGAGACTAGGTTAGTGATGTAGGCCATCCAAGACTCTGGGGGCAGAGTCTTGGATGGCTTTGTAAATTTTGGTTAGTACTTTGAATTTTATTCGTTGGGTGAGTGGAAGCCAGTGGAGGGATTGGCAGAGAGGGGTGGAGGACACTGAACGGTTGGTAAGGTGGATGAGTCTCACAGTAGCATTCATTATGGACCGAAGGGGGGATTTTTTATGTAAAGGTAATCCAATCAGGAGTGAGTTGCAGTAGTCGAGGTGTGAGATAACCAGGGAGTGCATTAGAAGCTTGGTAGTGTCATTGGTTAAAAAGGGGCATATTCTAGAGATGTTGCAAAGGCTAAGGCTGCATGATTTGGGCAGGGATTGGATGTGGGCCTGAAAGGACTGTTCAGAATCTATGGTTACCCCTAGCACCCTGGCATGTGGGGATAGATTGATAGTTGTGCCATTAATCTTGACAGACAAATCAGGGGAAGGGACACATGGGGGCAGGGCTGGACTGGGACAAAAATTTGGCCCTGGACTTCATCCAGACCAGTCCACTTTAATTTTGCAAACAAGCACAAAAAGTGTATAAAACTATACGTAATTGTGCAAAAAAACATAAGTAGCATAACATAAGGAGTCCTCACTAACCTCTTTTATTATTTAACTTATTCTCCTCTGTATTTTTCTCATCTTTCTCACATCACTGCATGAAGTTGGGGGCAAGCCGCGCAGCCATTACTTTGTCACAGAAACCGGCCCACTGAGCCATCGGCCCACCGGGAAACTCCCTGTAGTCCCAATGGCCAGTACATGCCTGCATGGGGGAGGAAATATACTCTGCCAGGCAGAGAAGTCATCAAGGAAGCTTGATACCGGTCCAGAGGGCCGATAGATCACAGCAATTCTCAAAGTAACTGGAGAAAATAGGTGAATACAGTGAGCTTCAAATAAGGAGGGACAGTGAGGGGGGTGGATGAAAAACTCGAAAAGTGCTTTGAGGGGATAGGAGGATTTCAACACCACCTCATTTGTGTCCAATAGGCCTGGGAGAGTGAGTCCACAGGAGGCCACCGTTAGAGAGGACAGCAGAAGAAGGAAAGACAGATTATTGATGCCATGCCTCAGTAATTGCAAGTAGGTTGAAGGAGTGTTTGCGATAAATAGGTCATGGACGGTGGTAAGTTTGTTGCAAACAGAGCGGGCATTCCAAAGAGCACAGGAGAAGGGGAGGCTGGTTCTAGGCAGAAGAGGAAAATAAATTCAATGGTGTGGATTACGGCTACTGTCAAAGGATAGGGGGTGCTGGCCAAAGGTAAATGATAACGGTACAGGATTTGGGAAAATATCTCCAGACGTTAGGAGAAGCAGAAGGGTGAGAGAGGTGATATGGGAGTGGTAGCCTCTATATCAGGGGTCTCAAACTGGTGGCCCTCCAGCTGTTGTGAAACTACAAGTCCCATGAGGCATTGAAAGGCTGACCATTACAAGTATAACTCCCACAGGCAGAGGCATGATGGGACTTGTAGTTTCACAACAGCTGGAGGGCCGCCAGTTTGAGACCCCTGCTCTATATCATCTCAGTCTCAAGTTCATTTTTAGGTAGGTTTAGTACTGGGTTTGTAATGGCAGTGGCAGATGTGAAGGGATGGGAATTCTGGTAGGAATATATCAGATGGAGTTCCTACTGCTGGCCATATACATGGAGATTTACCAGAAATATCAACCTGCATCCAATAAGGATGCATAGGTAACCAACCAGATCAAATCATTCAACAAACATTTTCAATGAAATAATTAAAAAAAAAAACTTTTGCTGGCAGGTTGCCTTTTTTCTTTGAAAGGGAAAATTTGTAGAAATTGTTAAGAAAGCATTGTTTGCATGGTCCTAAAGGTCAACTTACCAGCAACCAAACAAAACCTTTTGGGCTAAGCTGACCTTTAATTCAAAGTGACATATTTGGTTTTGCAAACCAATGCAATATACAGATAATGCTAAAATCAGCAGCTGCTGTGCAAATTCAAACAAATGTACAGCAGCAATACCAGCTGATTTTTATCATTGTAAGTGACCCCAAACGTCTTTGACATAGTTTAGAGAGTGAAAGTTCCAGTAAGGACTTCTGCAATAAAAATGTAATTATTAATAGCGTGATCGAGCTGAATCTTTGTGAAAAACAGCTAGCGTAGCATGTTGTTTTAGCAGATCCAAATCTATGTAAGAATGGTACGGCAAGTACTTACAACAAAATCATTTGATCCTTCAAGTATATGTGAATTCAAAAGGATATATCATTTAAACATACAACATTAACAATTCACTGAACAACCACAGGCATGTTGATAAATATATAAATATAGAGTGAAAACATTTAGTAAAATAATATATTTAGTATGAATATATTTATTTTGTATTATGGAGGTAAAATAGGGCAAAAGTACTCCAGAAGTTATAACTTTGATTGGATAATTAAAATAGTCTTAAAATACTGACTTACAGAATAGGCAATAGGCATGAGATGATTATTGGTTGGAAAGAAAAATTACTGCACTGCTAGTGATAAAAAAATAAGCTGCCAGCACCAACAATAATTGTAAATGGAAATGTTATAAAAAAGTACAGCGCTACAAATGTGTGTATACCCTAGGTGTGAACTGGGTAATAAGTGAACGTGCACAACAGCAATTGTGCTATAATATTTTGTGTTAAAAAGTGCACTAATCGGTAAATCCAGTACTAATAATGATAACCTTAGTCGAATGACACCTAAGGGTCAAGTGACTCCATATAAGCAAAGTGATAAAACAAAATAAAAAAACTATAAATAAACAATGTGCCAAAATAAAGTGTTATATCAATGAATAATTAAATCAACCTTAATACATATTAACACAGTATAAAGTCCATCAATGATGAGTGTCATGATGTACTCCTCAGGAATAACCCATGATGACATGAGTATAAAATTAATCTCAAAACCATAGATGGTAATGTTCCAGCCTTCCTAAAACACCCAGGACTGTGCATTCATAAAACAGGCGCAGTGTGCAGAGCTTAGCAGGCAAAAACCGACACGTTTCATCCTATGTGACTTCAACTGGGGTATGGACCTGCTCACCCACATTGCTCTTTATGTATAACAAAATAAAAACAAATTCAACCATAATTACAGGCTAAATAAGGGGCCATTATGGTGGATGGCGTGCGTGTATCCCCTTGCTTTAGCTCACCAATCACGGGAGCGTAGTGTCAGGGTCACATCATCACGATGTCTGGCATGCGTTTCTCACCTCACCTCCACTAACCAATTGCGGATGCGTAGCGTGAGAATCACATCATCACCACTAAGCATTAGCGATTGGCGCATTAGCGCTCGCCATCCACTATAATGGTCCCTTATTTAGCCTGTAATTATGGTCTAATTTGTTTTTATTTCATTTATTATATATAAAGCACAGTGTGGGTGAGCAGGTCCATACCTCAATTGAAGTCCCATAGGACGAAACACTTCAGAATTTTGCCTTCTAAGCTCTGCACACTGTGCCTGTTTTATGAATCTTTTGTGATCACATTTTATTGTACACATCCTGAACGATGTTTGTACTTTTTTTATATCATTAAATCCATTGTTTGATCTACGCCATGTGGAAAACTTCCTTTTTTCTTTTATGTTCATCTTTTATCCACTGCTGTAGGAAATTCTTGAAGATATTGCACCAATCAGGAGATTGTGGTCACCTTCCTGCTTCTGGTTTTGCCTGCCCATCCCATTGCTGAGTGTCCGTACCCGTTCAACCATTGGAGATCGTGGCCTGAGATCCGGGTTACTATACATGCTTGTTTAACCCACTGCCACTGGCGTGTGTGTCCACGACTTATGGTAAGTGTACCTAACCCTTCCTTGGGTGGTGGAAGCACAGTCCTGGTGTTTTAGCAATACTGGAATATTACCACCTATGTTTTTGCGATTCATTTGAATCTCATGTCATGAGCCATTCCTAATTCTATGGACGTGGTGAGCAGCGACTTATATAGGCATACGGGGCGGGGTCACGGGTGACCGCGCCCCTTATGCCTATATAAGTCACCACGCACAGTGTCCACGCCATTACAGTTGTAGAGAGCGTCGTGTCAACATCGGAAGAATAGAAGACGGGAGAACACTCACCCCCTTCTTTCCTGGCCACCTAGGCTGCATGCTGGGACTGTGACGTCATAAGGGGCGAGGTCACCATGTGACATCACCTGGCGACCCCGCCCCTTATGCCTATATAAGTCGCCGCGCACCGTGTCCACGGCATTACAGTGGGAGAGAGTGTCGTGTGAACATCGGAAGAACAGAAGAAGGAAGAAGAAGGAAGAAGAAGAAGACAGCGACGAAAGAGCAAGCCGGGCTCCTCCGCTAGCAAAAGAATGACAAAAGAGCAGAAGATAGCGGAGGAGCCCGGCGAGAAGAACCGAAAAGGAAAGAGCGGAGAAGTCGTAAGAAGACCCCTGAAGTCAGAAGAAGACCCTCAGAGTAGGAAGAAGACCCCCGGAGTCGAAAGAAGACTCCCAGAGCTGCCTAATAAACTACTTTAAAAACCTGTGTAGTGTAGATGTACCCCATACTCATTCACATAGGGTGGGGGTCTGGGGTCTGGAGGCCCCCTTATTAATACGCCCCCCACCTGCAGACCCCGACAACCAACGGCCAGGGTTGTCAGGAAGAGGCCCTTGTCCTTATCAATATGGGGACAAAGTACTTTGGGTGGGGGGCCTGCAGGGCGCCCCCCCTTCCCCAAAGCACCCACCTCCCCATGCTGAGGGCATGCAGCCTGATACAGTTCAGGAGAGGGGGCTCTCACTCGTCCCCACCCCCTTTCCTGACCGGCCAGGCTGCATGCTTGGATTAGGGTCTGGTATGGACTTTGGGGGGACCCCCATGGCGTGTTTTCAGCGTAGGGGGTTACCTTTAAAACCCATACCAGGCGACGGGGCTCGCAAGGTGTCAATCTCGCCGATGAAAGTGGCGACTGACTTCCTTCTCTAGTCCCGTCATACCTAAAGTCATGTTCAAAATGAAGGGACTTTAGTCCGTGTGTGGGCAAGTCCGTTCATTTGGAAAGTCCAGCATACAGATGAGCAGACTTCCTGACAGGAGCTGGGTCCGGCGGACTTTCGGCAGAAATATTTAAAACATGTTTTAAATCTAGGTCCGCCAGACTTTGGGGAAGAAAAAGTCCGCTGGAGCCCACAGATGATCGAATTGTCCGACGGACTCTGGTCCGCCGGAAAGTCTGATCGTGTGTATGGGGCATAAGGGGCACCCAGACATGAACACTCCCCACATGTGAATGAGTAAACAGTACATAGTACCTCTGCTCATTCACAAACAAAAAGTAAACATTATATAAAGTCAGATTCAGTTTTGACAATTTTTTTTATTGTCAAGTAAACAACAAATAGGAAAAAATATGACCCCCTGGAACATTCTGGAATTACAGTGAGTCCCTATATAAAGGGCTAGTCAGTGGGGTCCGGGGCCAGTCGCCTGTGGTGAATTAACAGTGGAACTTCCCACCCCCCTTCCCTTGTCACGGCTATATTATGTGGCAAGGTCCCCTTTGCTATTTAAGTAAAGGGGGACAGATTTGTGAAATAATATTAGACAGATTGTTTTTCAACTTGAGTCTTAGTGGCTGAGCTGTATTTTCTGAAATATTTGGTATTGAGTTACTTCTATGTTGAAATAAAATACGTATGGTAATTTATCATTGGTTAAATATGTTTATAGTCTAAACATATATGCAGCAGACAAGTTTTATCCAATAAAACATTTTATTAACAGAAGTTGGTCTATTAGTTTTCACTGATGTCCAGACATTCCTGCCTATAATCCCATAGATTAGTCATTAAAAAGCCAGGATAACACAGGGAGGTAAATGAAATAAGCAAAAAGTGATTCCTAAACACATAAAGTTGTCTCCTATGTCTAAAACAGTACCTCCAATTATAGTGGATCAAAATATTCATGAACCTTGTGTAAAAGGAGTTAAAGTGTTTTGGATTGGTCCTCTTGTGGACAGGGCAATTTTTTACCAGAAAAAAGAAAAAGCATTGTTAGAATTAAACCATATGAAGCACATTGCTATTCGATCTAGTGATGAAAGTGGATATATTGTCTTGATGCAGGAATAGCAATAAATCAAGAGGTCCTCAAGTTATTAGGAGATGCAAGAAATGATAAAAGATTGATAAGTAATCCTTTTGCTAGGATGGTGGAAGAACTAAACAGGAGGTTGGATTGGGGATTTTTGGAAGGTGTTCTTTTAGAGTGGGAGTTCTAGCTGAGAGAGTGTTTAAAGTGGTTGTAAAGGCTCAAGTTTTGTTTTACCTTCATGCATTCTATGCACTATGGTAAAAAACCTTCTGTGTGCCGCAGCCCCCCCTGCCAACTTACCTGAGCCCCATCTACCTCCAGCGATGTGCAAGAAAGCCTTGGCTCTCCCTCCTCATTGGCTGAGACTGTGTGCGGTAGCTATTGGCTCCCGCTACTGTCAATCACATCCAGTGATCCAATAAGGAGAGAATGGGTGGATCCCAGCCACACTCCATGTGTGATTGGACACACAGAGCAGGGGCTTGGGAACAAGCATTCTCAGGTGCCCCCATAGCAAGCTGCTGGCTATTGGGCCACGCCCGAAGGGTATGGAGGAGTGGAGGGGGTTTTTACGCTATGTGAGTCTACTTGCTTTTTGGGTTACCTGCCATACATTTGATCCTGTGGATTACCCTTTGAGTTGTGGATATTTCCTGGTATCAGTCGGCTGCAAGTTGTGACCTATCCATAGAAGCTAAGGAGGTTCCTGTGTGCCATTATTATCCCAGGCTGGGGTTATAGCCATCCGCGCAGTGTGGTCCCCTGTAATAAGGGACCACGGGGTTCCGGTAAGTGGCAGTGTGTTCATGTGGTGGAGATCCTTTCCTTTTCACATATCAGTTCCTGTGGAAGTTACTTTATAAATAATCACGGATATATAAAGACTTTTTTCTGATATTTATAACTTTTGGAACTATTATTTATTTGGACTGTTTATAAATATGTCACTTTATTTAATTTATGATACAATTCTTTTTTGGTACGTTTTGTATAGTTGCAGCACTAATTCACAATTAATATTTTTGGATCAAGTTTGGTAACACGTTCACCATTTTTTGGGTATAATATTGTGTGGTCACATTTTTTTAGCGCAGCTCCTTTTTTCTGTATATTTATGTTGGTGTAGTATAACATCTTGAGCAGCAGCTTTTGTTCTTTGAGATAGCGCAGTATATTTTTTTACACCATTGTGCCATGGGGCAGGAGGGAGGGGCCTATGTTGCTGGCGGGGAACCCAAGAAGATTGAGGCTCTTCTTTGCAAAACCATTGCACAGAGCAGGTAAGTATAACATGTTTGTTAGTAAAAAAAAGCAAAAAAACTTAAAAAACAAACAAACCTTGAATTATAACCTTATTATCACTTAACATACTTAGATTTAAGATTACAACAAATTGTCACTGAATTTTCTCTTTAGTACAAGATTCCAAGCAACTATTGGAAAATAGCACAGCATGCTGAAAGGCAGAGTTAATTTTTATAGGGTTGGATGTAGATGGGTTGGGTGGGTTTAGTAGCAAGTACAAATATATTAGAAAGGTATAGGAATTTGGAAGAACATAATGACTTTTTGGTCTTTATGATTGAATTTGTTTTGAAATTTAATTTATTTTTAATTGATGAAAAATACTGTTATCAAAACAACGTGTAGACATGGCGACATTATGTGCACTAACATTTGCATTTACCATCTGGGTTGGTGGGAGGGGAGGAGAGTGTTTCCCACTAAGATGTTAAGTGTATTTGTTGACCAACAGTTGAAATATGTGGATGATGTACTGATGGCAAAGTAAAATGAAAACGACAGCAATATGAACCTCACTTAATTGAAGTTTTGGAACAGATTAAATTTTAGATTTGAAAGTTATTAGGGAAGGAAATAGGATGGATCCTAAAGCTTTAAAAAAAAACTATAAACCAAATTCTCTAGTTCACGCTGCCTACCATCACCTGCTAGAGTGTCAAAATAAATGTAGTACCAATTTTGCAGTATCTGCAATTACACATAAACTGTATCAAAATGGAAGCTTTTGTGAAGATTTAGGAACATGGGGTATCCCTAGAAAAAGTTTTAAGTGGCATCTCGTTCTGGGTGCACGTCATATGACGACCTCCCAGAGCAACCGCTCTTGTGTGCCCCTGGGGGCGCGCATCGCGGCGATCATTGTTGAGGTGTGTCAGTTTGACACACCGCTACACCAATCTCGGTAAAGCGCCTCTGACGGGGGCTCTTTACTACATGATCAGCCATGTCCAATCACGCCTGATCACGATGTAAACAGGAAGAGCCGTTGATTGCTTTTCCTCACTCGCGCCTGACAGACGTGAGGAGAGTTGATCTGCTGCTCTCCTGACAGGGGGGTCTGTGCTGATATTTTATCAGCATAGCCCCACCCCGACCCAGGACCACCGGGATGCCGCCAGGACCACCAGGGATGCCACCAGACTGGACCACCAGGTATGCCACCCTAGATCACCAGGGAAATGCCAATCAGTCCCCAGGCAGCTGCCAATCAGTGCCCATCCTCAATGCCTGCCAGTGCCATCAGTGATGCCTATCAATGCCATTTATCAGTGCCGTATATCAGTGCCCACAGTGCCATGTATCAGTGCCAATCAGTGCCCAGCAGTGCCACCTATCAGTGCTCAGCAGTGCCGCCTATCAGGGCCATCCATAAGTACCCATCAGTACAGCCTTTCAGTGCCCATCAGTGTCACCTATCTGTGCCCACCAGTGCCACCCATGAGTGTCCAGTGCCACCTACAGTAGGTGACCACGATATTGTGTCGATCTCTCCAATTTTATTGGCTAGATTGACACCGTTGCAGGAGCCAGCACCGAGCCTGCTCGCATCGGAAAAGAAAAAATGTTTATTTTCCTTTCCCGATAAGCGACAAGCATCGCTGACCGGGTTCACACTGGTGCGGGGATCCGAATTGGATTCCGCCAATACCAGGCACTGTATTTGGTATGAATCCTAAGGAAGAACTCCACGCCAAATAAAAAAAAAACAGCATAGGCTCTCCCTCCGGAGGCATACCAGGCCCTTAGGACGGTAGGGTTTTTAAGGGGAATCCCCTACGCCGAAAAAAACGGTGTGGGGCCCCCCCAAAATCCATACCAGACCTCTATACAAGCATGCAGCCTGTCCGGTCAGGAAAGGGGGTGGGGACGAGCGATCGCCCCCCCCCTCCTGAGCCGTACCAGGCCCTCAACATGGGGGGGTGCTTTGGGGGAAGGGGGGGCGCCCTGCGGCCCCCCCACCCCAAAGCACCTTGTCCCCATGTTGATGAGGACAAGGGCCTCTTAGGCGGGCGGGCAATCTGGGAGCCCCCAGATACCGGCCCCCCACCCTATGTGAATGAGTATTGGGGTACACAATATCGGCGGCACCTACTGTATCAATGCCCATCGGTGCTGCATATCAGTGCCACCTATCAGTGCTGCCTACCAGTGCTCACCGTCAGTGCCAGCTCATTGGTGCTGCCTTATTAGTGCCCATCAGTGAATAGAAAACGTACTTATTTACAAAATGTTATAACAGAAACAAAAGAAACTTGTTTGTTTTTTTTTTAAATTTAGGTCTAGCAAAAAATAAAAAACGCAGAGGTGATAAAATACCACCAAAAGAAAGCTCTATTTGTGGGAACAATGATAACAAATCTGTTTGGGTACAGTGCCGTGCAACTGTCATTTAAACAGCGACAGAGCTGAAAGCTGAAAATTGGCTTGAGCAGGAAGGGGGTGTAAGTGCCCTGTATTGAAGTAGTTAATACAGCATTAATAGTTGTATAACTTGTTCTATAACTAGAGTAGTATATCAAATAATTTGTCCCTGCAATTTATATTTAAATGATGAAAAGGCATTTGAGAATTTGGATAGTGGAATGTTAGCGAAATATAATATACATTCAGGAAAGTCCAGTGGCTTTGAATTTTTGTTATAATAAGTCCCCAAAGGGGTTAAAAGTAATCAGTAAGCTTTAGATAAGTAGAGGTGACTTTGATGGTATTCTTCTACAAAAGTCAATACATCATAGTGAATTTGGTTTTATATTTCCTTTAAAGGATTATTGGAGTGTATTTTGTAATATTTGCCAATGTTAGCTTACTTGCATACCTCCTGAATATACTTGTGCTAAAATATAATATGATAATGCACCTGGTCTCATAAAATGCTTGGCAGGACAAAATATTTTGTTCTTTTTTTTGCACCATAAAAAGAAAAGCTGTAGATACAGCATATTTAGAGCCGGCAATTTACATCAAATCAAAAGGACAACTTGTGTTTTGTTTGTGTATAACAACCAAGAATCATGACAACAGCAGAAGTGAGGTTCTGCCTTTTAATGACTGCACATTATGGGACAACGGGACCATCTGTCTGTGTCAACATATTCATTTCTACACTAATTAAAAATGTGGTAGGGGAGCAGCTTCCCAATTTCCCATTCATAGTCAAGCGTGTCTTTATTACTGGTGATGGCAGCGAGGACACATAATGATGGCAACAGGTCTGCTCTGTAATTGGGACTGGCTGCCATGTATATAGCCAGATTAGAAAGCAGATGTGTTAGGCCAAGAAGAGAAATTCTATCTCAAAATCTCATGTATAAAAAGCAAGGGAAGGGAAACTAGAATTGCTCCTGCAATAACCATTAAGATTCCAATTTTCTAGTTCAAGCCTGAAAGTTTAAGCAAGTGTATGTGATGTGGGGGTATGTGATGTGGGGGCAAAGCTTTCCCCATCTATGCAGGCATAGTGAGGTGGCAAGGGCAGGCCCATTCGAGTTTGGAAGAGTTCCTGCTTCTTTTTATTAGACAGCATCACCAAGTGGGACATGACCTGGTGATGCCTTCTCTGAGTTATGAACATCATATTACAGAGATATGCAACAGGAAATGCACCCATCCTCTAAAGTTCATTAGTGGAAGCATCTTTTAGTTGCTGTGAAGGGATATGAAACATTAGCGCATATAACATTACAGCTGACAAAAAAAACATGGGACACCAAGGGGTTTATACCCTGAGGTTATTCTGGACTGTTATTATATTCTTAAAAACTTAATATGTTCTGTTTCTCAAGAATCAAAGTGTGCTTTTTCTGATATCCCTGTGTTGTTAAAGGCTCAGGGCACCCCTCTTCCTTCCACAGTTGTCTGAAAACGCAGCTAGCAAATGGACAGCTGCTTTGACAAACCGCATCTTTCTCCATCTCCAAGCACTTGCCCGAGACAAGAGTCTCATGAGGAATGCAGGGCCAAGAGGACTTGTTGCCTAAATTCTTCTAGTGCTTAGAGATTGAGAAAAGTGAATTTGTAAAGGCAGCCATTTTCTAGCTGGCTGAATTGTTGGATGGCTGTGGGGTGTGGGGGGTGTGGGGGGGTGCTTTGTCTGACCTCACAGCTACCCTAAGGCAGCACACAATAAGGTGAGGCAAAGTACTATATGTACTTTGCCCTGTGTGGAACAGAACACATTATTAAAAAAGGAGGTGGAACTTTTTCTTTAAAATTACCTGTCGAATGCTGGTTTCTCCCCACAGTCAAAGGCATCTTGTAGTTCTTTCACCAGGTTTGCTTGTCCAGGCAGTCTAAATAGTCCTTCCTCTGTCAACCCACGCTGCCGGATAAAGTCCACACATTGCTCCACCAACATAGGGGCCAGACGTACACCGTATCTTTTCTCATAACGTACCGTGTCTTCCAGTTTCTGTCCAAATATACCTGCAAGAATTAAACAGGAAAATGTAAAAAATTGATAATGGATGTAATAAAGTTACCTCTTACACCTTTGTGTTTTTTTTTATATGTAGCAATAGGAAACTTTAAAAGGTTTTCATTTAACATTTCTAATTACAAATAGTGATGCACAAATACAGTAAGATTGGCAAATTTTTCAAATCCAAACCTGCACTCTGCTTTAAGGTCTGATTGTTCACCTCAGATGATTGGCAAACATTTGACTAGTAAAAGAGGCGATTTTGAACTTTTAACAGTCTGCTTTCATATCCCATGCACTGAAGAAGACTCTGGATCACTATCCGACTTGAGTTCTGGACCCCCTTCTACTCAGAATTTAGTAAACTCCAAGGGGTAGGATACTACATCATGTGACTCCCATAAGCTTGTGTGGAACACCATCAATCACGTCCATATCTCTCTGGTTACCTGCAATCTCTGATAATTGGTGTTGACTGGGAGCTGCACAAGGGATGCTACATGAGCAACAGTTGTGTGTGGGATTCGATACACCCTGTATGCAGGAAGTGAACAAAATTGGTTCACTAGTCATTTACAGATATAATCTGATTACAGCATCCAAATTGACTTGACTTGATTTACTAAAGATTTGGATAAAGTAGTTTACTCATTACTGATCACAAAATGTGACACTAAATTCTTAATTGCCAATTCGAATATTAGTGGAATACAAAAAATAATAATGTTTTATATTATTTTTACTGAAAAGTATACATTAGGCTGTATTTGTTTTGGTATGCAGCACCCTCTAGTGTGCTACTAGTATGCGTATAGAGAAAGTTATATCCTGACTCATGCTTAAACCTGTGAGATTTTATTAGAGTTCAGGGCTGAATGACTCATGCAGGAAGCTCTCTGGTGCCTCCCCCTGGTTCTGGAAAGTTGGAGAACATTCTGGAAACTGGAGAGAGGAAGCTAGGAGGGTTGTTCTGAATATTTAAGGGAGCTTAGCCAATCCCCAGGCGATGGGCCTGGCAGGAGACTAAGTGAGCCCTTAAATATGAGTGAGTTATGACAGCAGGGGAGTCGGGTGGAAGATGGAGATGCAGTGCTGAGGGGACTGTTGATGGCCCTCGAGGGACCCCTGCCTGTGAGGGGCTCTAACTCGGGCCAGGGTTCAGGTGCTGGGAGGATCCGGACAACAAAAGAAGTTTGGAAGGCGTCTTTCCTAAGAGGCAGTGGGAGCAAAGAGGGCAGTGTGAGTACTGCAGCATGGTGCAGGGTCCTACAAGGGGGAAGACAGCCACATGTAGCATGTCACTCTGGAAAATAATGGTGTGCTTAAATCTTCCCTACCTTGCTATGGGAGATCTCCAGAGGGTCAGTCAGGTAGACTGGTGAAGAGAGTCAGTCCAGTAGACCGGTGAAGAAACAGCCAGGTGAGCTGGTGGAGAAGCCGCCAGGTGTGCTAGCATTTCCTGCAGTGGTAGAGCTAGGACCAGTGTCTACAAGGGAGTATGAGGTACTCAAGGATGCAGTTTACAACACATTGTGCTACTTTCTAAGAGACTCGGCGTTCCTAGCCTGGCTGTTTCTGATCTAACAGAGACTGTTAGTTACTAAAGGAGGAATCAATCAGAGCTGTATATGATAAGGAAGAGCAATCAATTGAAGTTGTAGAGAGTAGAGAAGAATCAATTAGAGCTGTAAATAAGGAAGAAGTTGCCCCTGGTTTTGTTACTATCAAGTTGGGCATCCCATAATTCCCATCCCCATCCAAATTATAAAACACAAAACAAATCTCATGGACTGTTCTCTGTGTTTGTATGAAAGCTGAAGTTATTGTGTAGCTGGCTGTGCAGCAGTGGGGAACCTTGTCATTTGCAACCCCTATGGAGGTAGTGCTACAGCTAGTACACCATTTATGGGGGAAAAAACATGCAGAAAATGAAAGTAAAAGACTAACACCAAGCATTAAACAAAATCTAGCCTTGCAGTAGTGCAAGGGAGTAAATTGAAAGGGTTAAGTATCCATTAGGTCTGGGGGGAGCTGAATAGGTTCCATTATTTACCTTCCTCCTGCTCCATTAAGCTAAACATTCCTGTTTAATAGTGTTGGTGGTGATTCTACTGTCCTTCTTAATGTAAGGATTTCAACCTGCTCACATTGTTTAAAGATAAACTCTCTGTTTGAAATATCATATAATCGCTGCAGCTGTTCTGCGGGAATGCTGGATTACATTGGCTGATATACAAATAGCTGCTATAATAAACTGGAATAGGGTATTAAAGATAATTTATCTCCGATACTGTCTGACCACCCCACTACCACTCATTAGTATGTAAGTAACCCATACAGGGCACAAATTGAAGTATCATGGCCGAAAAAACAGCCTTTATTAACAAAATGTAAAAATAACAAATTAACACTTAATACAACAGGAATGGGGCCCTCAGGTTCTTCCAGTCATCTCTACTTGATGAGTTCACCTTTGCAACACATTACATGTTCCATCTGTATTTAAGGTGGACCATGTAACGTGTTCCAGCTCCTGCCTCCGCTCCTCCTGCTCCCCTCCCTATGGCAGTGGGCAGGGGATCTTTTTCCACATGGCCGCGCCATTCATTTACCTGCATAAACCCATAAGGTAGGCCTCCAACCGCACAACACCGACTCTGACAATTACACCAATAACCGTAGATACAACCATGAAAGACCCCACGGTTTGCCATCACTGAACCATACAAAATAAGGAGAACTGTACCTAAGACAGGTCCCTGCCAATTTATATTTAACCATAATGACCACCTTCAAGGTATTTGTACCCCACCAGTTGCTATGGCTTAGCTAGTTTACACCTATAGCTATCCACAACAGAATGCAACAACCATCCACATCAGCTTAATAAGTGAGAGAGCATGGGAAGTTTTGTCAAATGTCAAACCCCTTTCAAGGTCATGCAGGACCTGCATCCACGTCTCTCCTTATTCGTGGGATAACTATTTGAAAAACAATAAATTAAACATTGAACAGCAAATATGCAAAAAGTCTAATGAACATATTCCAAAATGCTTACTGAAAATACACTATAGTTTTCTTTTAACAAACGGAGGAATCTGCAATTATTTCTAGAAATATGGCTCATACCTGCCATGAAGTGACAAATGACTGTCAGAACAATCTTCAGTCTATAAGACAAGAGATCTAATGCACTGCTTTCTATAGACTGTCAAAGTCAACAACTGATGTTCACAAGAGAGTTCCTTTCTGTACCTTTCATTCTGGTGCTAAAGGTTATTTTATGAACTCACTTTCTTTAAATAACATCACGTCTCCATGACAGTCACTGCAAAGTGTCTTGAACATGGGTACAAGTTCAGAAGCTTAACAGCATATGGGAATACCCACAATCTGAGTTTTCTTTACCTGATTTTTTTTTTCTTTCACTGTGCCTTTTTTATCAGTTTTGCTTGCACCAAAGCACGGAATGTGATTTTCTTTTTCATTCTAGAGCTGTCATTCAAACGCTGAAGTTGGTTGGCTGCTAAAAAGCAACACATGCAGTTCAAAGATGTGAAATGGGTCCATTTGAAAAGTGTGCTTTTGCCCAGGCTATGGATATGAAAGAGGAACTTTACCAAGGTTATACAAAATTAAAAGTCAGCAGCCACAAGTACTGTGTGACATGATTGCAGGAGGCAGAGAGTGGGGAAAAAAAGTTTTGAAAATGAATTTCTTCACAATTCTTATAGATGTAGAGATGAATGAGGGCTTGTTTTAACTATTTTAAATAATTTAGTGTGCATGATCTGGGCAAAGGCCTACTTAAAGAGGAAGTAAACCCTGATGAGTTTACTTCCTCTTTGATTCCCTGCAAAGGTAAAGCATAATGGACTACTATGCATCGCATAATAGTCCATTATGTGTCACTTACCTGACACAGGAGCCAGCGAAGTCACCGCTGTCCCCTGTAGTCCGGAGCATCCATCTTCTCGGTGGGTCTCGCTGCTCCGCCGCTGTCATTCGACGAAGCCGCGATGACGTCACTCGCGGGATATCGCCATTGACAGCGGCACACTTAGTGCGCCTGCGCGCCGCTGTCTAAGGTGCATGCGCCGTAGACAGTGGTGCCCGTCTTTTGGCAAATATCTCCTAAACCGTGTAGGTTTAGGAGATATTTCTTGGATCTACAGGTAAGCCTTAATCTAAGCTTAATCTAGGCTTACCTGTAGGTCAAAGTGGTTTGTAAGGGTTTACAACCACTTTAAGGAGACCCTGCCACCAAACTATCAATTTCAATATACCCATTTATTAAATGTACATTTAATGTATTTTATCCATGTTTTTTACCTATAAAATCCCCCCTTGTGTAAAGTCCAGAGACTGCTGCTGGTGCCACATTCTTGGATATAATGTCAGCAACCCCAGAAGCCTCAGAGCTGTCACTCAAATGAAACTCTATAGTGCCCCCACTCACTCAACAAAAGCAGTTACATAAAAGGTCATATAAGAGGGTGAGGGGAGGAGTGGAGGAGTTGGGCCTGCACAGAGAATAATTAGACACTTCCAGAAAGGGGCTATGACATACAAAGGAGAGAGGGGGCTGTGTTTGGGAATTGACTAATCAATTTTTTTTTAGCATGTTCAAAGGCACAAGTGAATAAAAAAGAATGAATAAATAAGAAAAATGCTGCACATAAGTATTTAAAAAACTTGATTATTCTGTGATTGCTTGTGCAATTTTGGTTGTTGGCAGTCTTTCTAAAGTTTATTGTAAGGTAGCAAAGGAACATTGACAATTTTGTAATCAGTAACCTCTATACATCTTGTTCCGTGAAGCCCATGCAGACGTTTAAAATATTGAATGCATACAATGAAAAATGTTAAAATGTGGCAATGGGGAAAATGAAGACACAGGTGTCCAAACTTTTCCTCGCCTATCAACAAAAGGCTCACAATGTTTATACAGTTCCCACATGGCTACAGCAATCAACATTTTTCAGTGGACAAAGGGAGGGCCGACAAGACATGATTAAATTCCAAATTGTCATCCTTTATCCTTCCTTCACTACTAGGTAGTATGTCAATAACACAGTACAACTAGATGAATACCCCATGTTCTAAGCTTTCTGACTACATGCTTTTTGTGGTTTGGTGGCCTACTTAGTAGTCAAGCAAGGATAACAGTCCCTAAGCTTTAGTAGACTATATGACTAAAACATGTTAGTATGGTTGATTAGCTTACAAGTATATATTTAAAAATAAACAACAATTCTGGTGCTTTTGAGTTATATATTAGTTAATAATGTTACAGAGCAGTATTGTATGCTTACCGATTTCATTCTTCTTCATTTTTTTTATTCTTTTTGACTGATAGTCAAGAATATTTCCTTTGCACATTGTTTTTTAAGATTAGTGAATAAGGAGAAGTTGTATTAATTTCAATAAACCAAGCAAATATCAGCAAAAGTTTGAACATCGCTTCACCTTCCCTTCGCTATGTTAAGTGAATTTTCACTTTGCTCACTGAACATTCTTTACTGCTTTAGTAATCAACCTCATTGACTGAAGAAATGTTTCAGTCTGCAGCCTGATAATGGTGGTAAAGGTGATATAGATTCTGGGAATGTAGATGCATTTTCCAATATTCTGAACATACACAAATGGCAAGAGGGGAAAAGATGATATATGAGCATTAATTGAGTGTTTTTGCTCACCACGGAAGCTTACCATCTGCTCCATAAACAAAAGAGCAGATGAGAGGCAGCATGGCGTGTCAATGCTTCGCCTCATATCAGGTGCATTGCTCTGAATCCTGGCAACAACCAGGACAGGATGGCTGATATGCACTGGATGCTGAAAATCAGTGCCAAGTTGTAGAACAAAAACCAGGTCTATCACAACATAATATGCAAATATGGCAAATCAAATTTAGAGTCTCCAAATTCTCCAGTTGTTGGATAGTAGGGACTACACAGATGCAGGTAAGCTGAATAAAGTATCCAGCAGCACTCCTATGCCTTTTGGTTACATTGCCGGGCTGTGCACTGCACTGTAAGGTAGGTTTGTAGGTCTGTCAGACTCAGGGCCGCTGTTAGAAATCATGGAGCCCCATACAGCTTACCTGACAGGGCCCCCTTGACCCCGCTCACAACCCACCCTGGCTCCGTCCACAATCCCGTCCCTCGTTCCGCCCCTGCCTCCACACTGTCATTGTGGGGGGGGGGGGGGGTGTCTGGAGGCAAGAGCTGGAACATATAACATTTACAGCGCCCCACCAATCATAGCTGCATCTGAATGGGAGAGATGTCAGTGTTTTGACATCTGTGCCCATTCAGTTTGTGTCTTCATATACCACCGACTTGTGTCCATTTACATCAGGCTACCTCTGATCTGTCACATTTAGGTCTGGAAAAATAGAAAAGGATATTCTTTTCCATTTTTTTCCCCACCTGAATGGACACGGAGGAAGGTGGATCTAAATGCACACAAGTCAGTTCATACCTGTAAACCTACATGGAGCGTTCAATCAGGTCTGCATGAAAAAGGACCTAATTGCAAAGCTTGGGTGAAAGGTTATCAAAGGGGAGTGGTTTGGAGGTGGTAAAAATGCAGCTTGGCTGTGTGGTTTTACTGTCCTTTCCCCCATCACATGTGTAAAAGTAGCATCTCACTATGTGCTCATGGTGATTATCATTATGATGATCAGAGCACAGCAGGTGCTGTATGGCTCTGTCAGTGTAACATGACTGTGTGGTGCTGACTATGTTATGGCTGTGCTGAGTAATAGTCTGTAACACACAGTACAGCCATATATCAGGGAAGTCAGAATCCAACAGCCATGTTACACTGACAGAGCCATACAGCACCTACTGTGCCCAGATCATCATAATGATAATAACCATGAGCACACAGAGTCTGGGGACTGCACATTCTATAATAGTGTGACCTGTCGGTGTGTGTGTGTGCAGGGGACTGCTTGCCTGTGCACCACTGCCGTTGTCCAGTTTACTCCTGGTGTTCTGTCTGTCTCAGCCGCCTCAGTGATAAGTCCCTCAAGCTGCAGCACTTACTGAATGAAGGGAGCTGTATAACAGTAATATCCATCCGCCGGAGAGGCATACAGTGAGCAGGGAGAACTTTAGTTTGTGCAGGTATACTGAGAGCAGTATGCGGCATGGTTTGTATCCCTGCACCCGAAAATGGAAAAAAAGTCCCTCTTCTGCTTTCACCTCCTGGGCCCCTCTGGTAACCTGATGGGGCCCAGGAAATGAATATATATTCCTTATATACCTTAGTAATCAAGTGGGTGCAGGTTAATATTGTTATTTAGATTTTTTTTTTTAGCTAGAAGTTAAAAGCTGCTCGGGCCCCCCCCTGCTGGCTGGGCCCGGTACAACAGGGCTGGTTGAATTGCCCTATCAGCGGCCCTGGTCAGACTAATGCACTATAGACACCTCGGGTTATAAACTGATGCATTTTTTTTCTCTTAAGGAAGCATTTCATACTTTATGTTTTAGAACACTAGCTGCCTATAGAGAGGCTACCTGTTATTGTGGCTTATTTTGCCATTGCCCAAGCCCCCTTCTTCCCCATCCCCTGCATCACTTATCTTCCACACATACAGGGTTCCTTGTCAACAGTAGAGCAGCATTATTGCGATCCAGTTGATTACAATATGTGTAAAGGTGTTTTATTTTAGATTTGGGTAAAGTAGGAAATAAGTAGATCGTCTGTCCAGTTGTTTTTGCTGTCTTTGTCCCTTCTGGTAAGATTTAACCTTTACCTCCTCCCATGCTCACCTCCAAGACTTTTCCAAAGCCTCTTCAATCCTATGAAATGCCCTACCCCAATCTGCCTGCTTATCTCCTACTCTATTAGCTTTTAGACGATCCCTGAAAACCCTTCGCTTCAGAGAAGCCTACCCTACCCACATCTAACAACTGTATTTTCATTTCTCCATCAGCTCATCCCCCACAGTTATTAACTTTTGTAAGTGTACTGTCTGCCCTCATATTGTAAAGCACTGCACAAACTGTTGGCACTATATAAATCCTGTATAATAATAATAATAATAATTTGTCCTTATAACTGATGTCACCAAGACAGAAAGTAAGGGGAAATCCACACTTTTAGTTGTCACCAGAGCAGAAGGTGAAGTTAAATCTTCCAATAGGGACAAATGTCTCAGGTGTTAATTGGGAACAGGTGTGTTAAATTTGGTGTTATCACTCTCTCATACTGGTCACTGGAAGTTCAACATGGCACCTCATGGCAAAGAACTCTCTGAGGATCTGAAAAAAAGAATTGTTGCTCTACATAAAGATGGCCAAGGCTATAAGAAGATTGTCAAGACCCTCAAACTGAGCTACAGCACAGTGGCCAAGACCAGGGCTTTTTTTTTCAGCAAGAACTAGGGGGAACTCTGTTCCACCACCTCTGGCTCAGGTCTTCTGCTCCCTGCTCACCACTATCACTTGGTAACACTGAAGTCCAGTTTCTGCATTTACAAGTGATAACTTATCTCCCAGTAGCTCCCACAGGTCAGATCTCCTGCACAGGTCCCACTTAGTGCTGGAGAGGGACAAGGCAGATACAGAACAGGTGCCCAGGGTTCAGTGCAGTCATGGGCAGGAGAGGGAGCATGGTAGGCTGCACCCTCTGTGGTCTCCATTTTCCCCTGGTGACCAGTTATTGATGCTCCTACTGCATGATCTCCCTTGCAAGTGACTATAGTATAGTATGCTGGGAGGTACTACAGCAGGATATGTTTTTCAGCTTAATATTGCAACAAAGGTAAGACATGTGACAGATGGTGGAGCTTTTAAGGAGGGGGGAGAATATGAGGGCAGTGGAGGGAGGGGGTTGTATGCAAAGGAAAGAGCTACTATTTGATGCCATTTGGCAGGTATGTGTGTGTGTGTGGTGGACATAGTTGAGTTCTTGCACCTATTCTCTGAGAAAAAAAAGCCCTGGCCAAGACCATACAGAGGTTTAACAGGACAGGTTCCACTCAGAACAGGTCTCGCCAGGATCGACCAAAGAAGTTGAGTGCACATGCTCAGAGTCATATCCAGAGGTTGTCTTTGAGAAATAGATGTATGAGTGCTGCCAGCATTGCTGCAGAGGTTGAAGGGGTGGGGGGGTGGGGGGGGTCAGCCTGTCAGTGCTAAGGCCATATGCTGCATCAAATTGGTCTGCATGGCTGTCGTCCCAGAAGGAAGCCTCTTCTAAAGATGATGCACAAGAAAGCCCACAAACAGTTTACTGAAGACAAGCAGACTAAGGACATGGATTACTGGAACCATGTCCTGTGGTTTGATAAAACCAAGATAAACTTATTTGGTTCATATGGTGTCAAGCGTGTGTGGTGGCAACCAGTTGAGGAGTACAAAGACAAGTGTGCCTTGCCTACAGTCAAGCATGGGGATGGGAGTGTCATTGTCTGGGGCTGCATGAGTGCTACTGTCACTGGGGAGCTACAATTTATTGAGGGAACCATGAATGACAACATGTACTGTGACATAATGAAGCAGAGCATGATCCATCCCTTTGGAGACTGGGCCACAGGACAGTATTCCAACATGATAATGACCCCAAACATACCTCCAAGATGACCACTGCCTTACTAAAGAAGCTGAGGGTACATGTGATGGACTGGCCAAGCATGTCTCCAGAAATAAACCCTATTGAGCATCTGTGGAGCATCCTCAAACAGAAGGTGGAGGAGCGCAAGGTCTCTATAATCCACCAGCTCTGTGATGTCATCCTGGAGTAGTGGAGAGACCTCCAGTGGCAACCTGTGAAGCTCTGGTTAGGGCAGTGCTGGAAAACCATGGTGGCCACACAAAATATTGACACTTTGGGCCCAATTTGGACATTTTGACTTAGGGGTGTACTCACTTTTGTTGCCATTGGTTTAGACATTAATGGCTGTGTGTTGAGTTATTTTGTGGGGACAGCAAATTTACACTGTTATACAAGCTGTACACTCACTACTTTACATTGTAGCAAAGTGTAATTTCTTCAGTGTTGTCACATGAAAAGATATAATAAAATATTTACAAAAATGGGGAGGGGTATACTCAATTTTATGAGATACTGTACATACAATATTATAAACAACGCTTTCCTTTTTTTAAAAGTAATCACATACCCTCTGTTCTTAGCTGCATAAGTAGCTCAGAGAGCTGGAGGAGTAGAAACAGCAGTACAGTGGTCTTCCCTGAAAATGGCAGTGCAGGCAGGTGTGTTAGGACACGCCTGATCATTGGAGGAAAGCAGGCTTTGTGTTCTCATGTCAGCTTTTAATAGGAAAGCAGAGGAGATTGGCAGGAACACCGGATATTTCACACAAAGAGAACAGGATACTTTTCATACAATTACATGGTACAGCAGACATATCAGGAATAAGAAACATCGGGTTTACATATTTTTTAAAGCAAAACTATTCAGGGCAAACCAACAGGTTCACTTTAATACAGACTTTCACACATGTACTTAGCTTCCTTTCACTCTCTCAGTACTTTGATCAGCTGCCAGAAGCATAGCAGATTCCTCTGTAATCTTTGAATCACCAAAGCCCTAGCTTGCACATGACTATAAAATATGCTGTGACAATGCTGTGATGTGGAGTAAATCACATGATATTCCATACTTGCTGTAAATGGATACTTCCCTCAATGTCCGGTGTTGAATGCACTTTTAAAACCCATCTCCAATGTATGCATGTAATATGATAAGATGCAAGCCCTCATGATGAAGGCACTTACATTTTGGAAAAGTCTAAAACGTCATAAACTATGTCCCATTGGGGAAATTTCCCCTTAACTTCCTGCCCCACAGCCACAGCAGAAAGTGCGAAGAAATTCCTCCAAAGCTAGGGAAATCCCTGGTTCTCATTGGGATTACCAAAACTTACTGCCCCATTGGAAGATTTACCCTCACTTCCTGTTCTAATGAATCTCGCTACGGGGCAACATACAGCAGCCAAAAACCCAAACCGTGTTCTATTCCTTCACTGCTGTACTCAAAAAACATTTTTTTTCCTTTAGTTATACTTAAAACCATTTTCACTTAGCAAATTTGATATGCTGAGAAACCATTTTACATGACATTTTAAAATATGTAGAGCAGGGAATTAATTACACATCTGATATTTCTCAAGGAATGTGTTAGTGGATTTTATTTTATTTTTATGTCTCTAATATTAATTGGAAACCTAATATTGTTCTGTGACTGCTTCTTTTTAAAACTTTAAAAAATTCCCAAAATCTAGAGACTGACTTGTTTTATCATTTATGTTCAAGAAATAAAATATGTGCCAGGGTCAACAAATCCATGATATGCGAAGGCTGGCACAGTTCCAGTAAGTATTGTTACAAGCAAGTTGTTTTCCAGGCACTAAATGAGAAGAAAGGTCAACTCATTAAGTCTTTGTGATAGAAAATGTCAGTGACATACAGTCTATGACCTGGTTATATGTTCATGAGCTGAAAATGTTTGCTAATACATTAGATGCATGGTAGGTGGGTGTGATAGCACTATTTTAGTTTTTGCTTACATCATATGACGTCAGGTGATACTGAATATGATATCCATTACATTTGTAACAATAGCCACAACTGTATGGCACCATGTTTTTTTTTTTACAATGCATTTAGATAGCAGTAATTCCAGTTTTTCACATATTTTATGTGGATTATAGAACAGCTACTACTATTTTTCACAATTTAGATTTTCTATATGTTAGTCTAAGGCAGGGGTCTCCAAACTATGGCCCTTCAGTTGTTCAAGAACTACAATTCCCATCATGCCTAGTCATGTTTGTGAATGTCAGAGTCTTACAATGCCTCATGGGATGTGTAGTTCCACAACAGCTAGAGGGTCATAGTTTGGAGATCCATAGTCTAGGGCAAGGGTTTCCAAACTTTCTAAAATTGCAGATTTACAGTTTTTCAGACATTAGGTGTGTGATTGTGTAGCGAGTGGAAGTAGAAAATATCTGGGCATCAGTGGGGGTAAGCAATGCCCCATATTTACTATTACAGGGCAAAATAGTGGCCCATCATTGGTGTCAGTGGGAGAAATAGTGCCCCATCTATGGTGTCAGTAGGAGGAAAAAGGAATAGTGCCCTATTAGTGGTGTCTCTGGGAGGAATAGTGCTCTATCATTGGTGTCATTAGGAGAAATAGTGCTCCATCAGCGTCAGTGGGAGGTAAAGTGCCCTATCATTGGTTTCAGTAGGAGGAATAGTGCCCCAAGGGCCAGGTAAAGGCAAGAAAAGGGTGCATCTGGCCCCCTGCCCGCAGTTTGGAGACCCCTGCTCTGGGGCAACCATTCTCAACCCAGATACTTTGGAACCCTAGGGTTCCTTACAATGTTAATAGAAGTTCCTTGAGCTGTGACTAATTGATCTTCCAATTGATGGTGCCTGCATAGTTATTGGCCAACACCACCTGGTGACACCGATTCACTTTTTATCAGTTTGTAAGAGTGAACTTTTGACCACCACTGTAAGAGGGGCATTCTTCTTCCTGGCCACCAGTTTAATGAGCATTTATCCAACTGACCCCTAATGTAAGGAGCATTCTTTTCACTGGCCACCAATGTAAGGAACATGCTTCCCATTGACTCCTAAAGTAAGGAGCATTGTTTTCACCAGCCACTAATATAAGGAGCATTCTGCTTGCTAGCCACCAATGTAAGGAGCATGCTTCCCTTTGACTACTAGTGTATGGAAGAAGCATTATTCTCACTGGCCACCAATGTAAGGAGCATTCTTTCTAATGATCAATTCTTCCAACTGACCCTCTAAAGAACTGGTTTAGGCAGGAGTACCCCAAGATCTAAAAATAGTTTCAAGGGTGCCCTCTAAAATAAAAAGGTTTTGAAATGCTGGAGTAGAGGCTTATTCACACCAGATGCATTGAGCTGTATTGACAGGCAGTGATCAATGCAGACTAGGACACTGAAAGGACAATATTTTCCTATGTGCCCTGTTTACACCATATAAGTTGGGAGGCACAGTGGTGTAGTAGGTAGCACTCTCACCTAGCAGTAAAAAGTGGTTACTGGTTCAAATCCCAACCATGACACTACATGCCTGGAGTTTGCATGTTCTCTCTGTGCATGCATGGGTTTCCTCCGGGTACTCCGGTTTCTTCCTGCACTCCAAAGACATGCAGGTAGGTTAATTGGCTTCTGTCCAAAATTGGCCCTAGTATATGAATGGGGACCTTGGATTGTGCTCTCCTTGAGGGTAGGGACCGATGTGAGTATGTAATGTACAGGGATAGGAACAATTGTAGACACTCACTCAGGTTGGACTGGTGTCTTTATTCAACCTTGCTAACTATGTAACTATGTAAATAAGTATGCTGGTGTGCGTTGCCTAAAAATACTGCATGTCTGCATTTTGTGTTACAATGCATAGTAGCAGGTGGCCAATGTGCTATTTCGCATATGGTTAAACAAAGTTTTTGTTTTGTTGAAAAAGTAAAAACTGATGTGCTGTAAGACTGATGTGAACCCTATAATAATAGAAAAAATAAAGTACAATGGTTAGAAACCCATTCTTCTAATTGATGTATGGTAAGGGGTGCAACAGCTATGAGCTTAGATTGCCATAATCAAGTCTGTATCAAGCACAGATACAATAGACCACCTATTGTAGTATGGGTCACTGAAAAATTCACCACGCTGTGCCCATGGTTAACCAATAAAAACAGCTTTTATGCTTTGTAAAAACTAATAAATATAAACTTTTGAGATCAAAATTGTTAGACTTAGGGCTTGTTCATAGCAAATACGTTCACACGCATTTTTAAAAACATCTTGAACGCATGTACAGTAAAATGAGTGTTTTCCAAACACCCAAGTTCACACCACTGTGCTCAGTTCTCGGTTCCAGTGCTTTTAAGTTCAGCGGCCTGCATTTATTTGAACTGAACTGCACTGCATGTGAGTGTGTGTAAACGCACCAAAACACACATAAAACACAAGGGAGGCCCTTAGCACAAAAGAAAAAAATGCACTGGAACACGTGTATACGCACGCAATGTGGAAATGCACATTGAATGCAGGGATTGTGGTGAGCATGAGCCCTAAAGTCCTGGTACTTGCAGGTATATTGGTGATGAATTTTCTTTACACCCTGGTGTTAAATTAACTAACAACACCATCAAAAATGTCTCCTGGCCTTAAAGTGGTTGTAAAAGCATGACAACTTTTAACTTAATGCATCTTCTGCAATTTTCAATTACTTGATCTATGAATGAAATAATATATTATTTGAAAGAAAGCATACATTGTTTCTAAATACAAGTTACTGAGACATGTGCTCAAAAAATAATAACAGGTTCTATTCAGTTGGAAGCCAATGTGCTCCATTGGAATGTAGAAATGACTACCTATAAGTCTGACAAAATCCTTCATCTGTAATTTCATCAGTTATGATGAGAAATGGCCACACTAATGACTTTATAATAAGCCCTCTATTGAATAGGGAAAGTATATTGTATTTTCAGCGAGCACATATTTTCAATCATTATGGTTTACCTTAAAAATATGGTTGATACAACTTTGTACATGATTATTTTTCCATATTTTAAGCTGCTAGTGATGTTGATGCAGTAGTTGAGTGAGCTCTGTATTTTATTGCAAGCACTCTCAGCCCCCCCTCCCCCCTCACAACAGCGGTGTGCATTGTTTTATAGGGCCTCATAACCCAAGAAGAAAAGTTGAATATACGGAAGCTTTCCAGTCCCTAGATGTGGCGGCTGAATTAGCTTTTTTTCCTTTATGGCAGTGTATCCTGCAGTTGATCCCTGTACTTCCAATCTTACGGTGAAAAAGAGTTATAACTATAGAACTACCCAGTCCCGTGTTCTCCATAACTAGGAGGTGTTCAGTACTCAACAGAGAGAACCAATCAGAGCTGATAACATCAGTTAGTTTTGTAAGCACCATTTATAGTATTTTGTGACAAAGTTGCTTTAAGAGGGATAGCATAGCCATTTACCCTCATTGTGAGATCTGTAAAGGACAACCCCTGAAAAGCGCTAAGCAGAGCTTGGGCATGTAGCTTAAAAGTATAGCCACCATATACATACTGTATATAATAACAAGTTATACAGAGAGCAATGTAAAACAGTTATAATTAAATTCATATGTAAGGGTTAAACCCAGTGTCAGCCCATCCATTAGGGGCACCCGGGTGCCACCCCCTCTATCCGTGGCTGCCACATCCTAATTAATGCTCTATGATCTACATGCCGCTACTCCCTATTCATGCGACCGGCCATTTAGGACACCAAGTGTATGAATTATGGCGGCGGGCGTTTTTTTTAAGCATCCGATTAGAGCCAGAGGCTCTAATAGGCTTCAATATAGGGTGGGTTCGGGTCGTAGAGCATATATATCCCATCATGACTACACATATGGTTTGAACTCAAGATATGATGCAGACTCATTTCGTTTATTTCTAGGAACTTTTTTTACTTGTTTTATAAAAAATTTTTTGTCAATTTCTATTGTGTATATAATGTGTATAAACATACATCCACTGCTAGAACGTGATAATTAATTGGAAGGTGTGGTTTGGAAAACAGTATATATGTTCTGTTTTTTAACTTTAAAATTGTGCTGTGACCAAGGTATATAAGACGGAATGTGTGAGCCCCTGTATATTTTTACTCACTTTTTTTTATGCACCAATAAAGAAGCAACAAGGACATTGCCGGCTCTATTCTTTGTATTAAAGTCAGCCTGTACCTTTAGCAGAGAAACAGCCCCAATGCATAAAGTTTCCATCTCCATGCTTGATTGTAAAGATGGTGTTCTTAGGATCATAGTGCGCATTTTCCCCCCCTCCAAACACGGGGTGTTGAGTTAATGCCAAAGAGCTAAATTTTGGTCTCATTTGACCACTGCACTTTCTCCCAATCCTTCTCTGAATAATTTAGATGTTCATAGGTAAACTTCAGATGGGCCTGTACATGTGTCTTCTTGAGGAGGGGGACCTTCCGGGTGCTGCAGGATTTCAATCCATGACAGTGTATTGTGTTACCAATGGTTTGTTTGGTGACTGTGGTCCGAACTGCCTTGAGATCATTCACAAGCTCCTCATGTGTAGTTCTGGGATGATCTCTCACTGTTCTTATGATCATCCTTACCCGTTAGGCAAAATCTTGCATGGGGCTCCAAACCGAGGGCGATTGATGGTTATTTTGTATTTCTTTCATTTGCAAATGATGCTCCAACAGTTGTCTCCTTCTCACCAAGCTTCTTGCTGACGGTCTTGTAGCCCATTCCAGCCTTGTGTGGGTCTACAATCTTTCCCCTGACATCCTTTGACAGCTCTTTGGTCTTGCCCATGATGGTGGGTTTGAATGAAAGAAAGAAAGGTGTCTTTTATACACATAATGAGTTGTCGTTAGGAGCAACTTCTTAAACTGACAAGAATAATCTGTGTACCACAGGAGGACATATTATAGTCTGTGGGAGGCAGAATTATTGTTGGTTGGTAGGGGATCGAATACCTATTTTACTCAATGAACTGCAATTCAATTTATAACAGTTGTATCATGTTTTTTATGGATTTTTGGTTGATATTCTATAGTCTCTATCATTTAAAATACACTTATGATTAAAATTATAGACCCTTCATTTCTTTGTAAGTGGGTAAATGTACAGAATCTGCAGGGGATCAAATAATTATTTTCCCCACTGTACATTATCAGGTTTTTTTGTTCAGCTATTGGGCTGTGCAAAAAACTGAACCACTTCCCCCACCCACATATTTGGGGTGAATGGGAGAATCCTCCATGCTATGTAATTGTATTCTGACAGTGGATGAGTCAGCTTGACTCTTCCACTGTCAGACTGCGCTGATAGCGCTAAAGTTTTCCAGCAAGTCCATTTGATCAACTGCAGTAGAGTGACTGCTCTCAAACAGAAATGGCCATAGATAGAGTGAAATCTGGCTGGCTCAGAACAGGGGCGGATCCAGAGTCTAATCTCGGGAGGGGCACTACTATAAAATATGTTTTTTGGGGGGCAATTTATATGGGAAATGGCTGGTATTGGCGCTTCAATCATTACGGCACCATGGTTGTTATGGTGTCAGGATGATTGAAGCGCATTATTTCTATTAATACATTGTAATATAAAATTAAATGGTTCAACTCACCATATTGCAGAATCAGTGGGAGCCCTGAGGATGTCACTTGCCATGTCGCCTGCCACCAAATGTGGATTGTCACTTGTCACCAAATGCGGATTGTTACTTGCCACGTCACCTGCCACACATTGCGGATTGTCACTTGCCACGTAGCCTGCCACACATTGCAGATTGCCACTTGTCACGTCACCTGCCACACATTGCGGATTGTCACTTGCCACGTCGCCTGCCACCAGATGTGGATTGCCACGTAGCCTGCCACACATTGCGGATTGCCACTTGCCACGTCACCTGCCACACATTGCGGATTGTCACTTGCCACGTTGCCTGCCACACATTGCGGATTGCCACTTGCCACGTCACCTGCCACACATTGGGGATTGTCACTTGCCACGTCACCTGCCACACATTGCGGATTGTCACTTGCCACGTTGCCTGCCACACATTGCGGATTGCCACTTGCCACGTCACCTGCCACACATTGCGAATTGTCACTTGCCACGTTGCCTGCCACACATTGCGGATTGCCACTTGCCACGTAGCCTGCCACACATTGCGGTTTGTCACTTGCCACGTCACCTGCCACACATTGCGGATTGTCACTTGCCACGTCACCTGCCACACATTGCGGATTGCCACTTGCCACGTAGCCTGCCACACATTGCGGATTGTCACTTGCCACGTCACCTGCCACACATTGCGGATTGTCACTTGCCACGTCACCTGCCACACATTGCGGATTGTCACTTGCCACGTCACCTGCCACACATTGCGGATTGCCACTTGCCATGTAGTCTGCCACACATTGTGGATTGCCACTTGCCACGTAGTCTGCCACACATTGCGGATTGCCACTTGCCACGTAGCCTGCCACACACTGCGGATTGTCACCTACTGGTGGTCTTTTGTTGGGTCCCAGAGTGAAGATAGGCAGCAGAGAGATGATGCAATCTCTCTGCTGCACACAGCTTCCTACACAGTGAGGGTGGAACTGGAGGGATGCAGGGCAGTGAGAGATGATGTCATCTCCCTGCTCCCCTGCCTGCTGGCTTCCTGATTGGCCAGCAGCCCTCCTAAGCCGTCCAGCTGCCCCCCCCCTCACCCGTCCACTCAGCGCGGGTACCCGCGGAACCGACCGCGATTGGACCCGCCGAACCGGCCGCGGGTACCCTCGGAACTGGCCGCGATTGGACCCGCGGAACCGGCCCGCGGGTACCTGCGGAACCGGCCGCGATTGGACCCACGGAACCGGCCCGCGGGTACCCGCGGAACCGGCCGCGATTGGACCCGCGGAACCGGCCGTGCTGTCATTAGCTGGCGGTATTCTCGGAGGGGGCAATTGACCCGTTGCCCCCCCCTGGATCCGCCCCTGGCTCAGAAGGCATTATCCATCTATGGCCAGTTTTAGACTGCTCACAATAGACAAGGCCACTCTCCAATGGGTACACCAGCAGGTTATGTGAAAAAAGCATGCATTAATAGAAGCAGCGCCAGACCAAGGGATAGAAGAGTCAATTTTTTTGTTTATACTGAAAAACAGCCAACACATTTCAGGAGTCAGAAAAAACTCCCCCTTCATCAGGGCTTCAGTTAGAATAAGAACCTCGAAAAGGACCCAAAATAGAGCTTTCTTGTGGGAATCTGTGCAAGGAAGCTCATTGCTGGATCAGGAGAGTTACTGACCCGCAGTATCTGTGTGAGCAATCAAGATAATGAAAGAAAAAAAAAACTGATAGGGATCCTAACCATTCCCTACTCTACCAAAAAAAAAAAAAAGGGCTTATACTTATACATAAGCTTTGAGCATAGTACCCTGGCTCTAAAGCTAGCTTCACACCTAGTGTCTCTTGAACATGCATTGTTTTCATGCTACACCCATAAGGCAGCCCAGCTATTTCAATGGCTGCCCTATGTTGCGACAAATATGCCAAAAAAGCCCATGCACCTTTTTTCAGCATTGAGTTTTGTGCAGTTTATAACTGAACATTTTGATGTGTTTGATGCCTGTAAAAATGCATGTCTGCTTGCTGCATAAGGGATGCTATTAACAATGAATGTCACTGCAAATATGACGCACATTTTTCACAGGTTCCATGAACATGTGCAAAAATAAGTGGTTTTATGTGGGTTCCCGGGAACACCCAGATGTGAATACAGCCTCAGTTTGCTGCTTTGTGTATTTATCGGCCTCAAAAACCTCAGTGAATCCTAACATCATCAAAATTGCAGACATACATTATCCCTTATATGCAAATCATTTCATCAGTAAGGGTTCCAGACTTAATTAATTTGATAACACAAGTAAAATGTGATCCACTGATGTATATGCATTCTAAGAAAGCTTTCGGAAGGGCACAGGCCTTCTCTTGGCCTGCTTCTTGACTCAATCTTAGCTCTTTAAATCCATTCAAGCAAGCCCACTAAGATGATGAAGGTTCAAGCTGTGCCATTTCCCTGAAGACCAGTTTTGTGGTCAGCAGCTATTAAATGATGGAAACTATCCCACAACTCTTGAGCTTAACTTAGGCTTTCAGAATACACGAGTAGCAAAAGTGCTTACAGCTGAACAGAAATAATAATAATGTATCCCATGACCAAGTTGCTAGGGCAAAGGACAGATTAAGTATTAACAGGAACACTCCTAATAGCTTTGACTAGTGAAACATGCCAAGATCTGTATAATCACGTCTACTTTCCATGAATACACAGTGATGGAACAATTTATTTAAACTGTACTCACTACACATTTAGCAAAGTAACCTTGTAGAAGGCAAGAAGGCACCTTGAAGTTTGTAAAGCTGGCCATAGACTGGTAGGAACTGGCCAAATTTGATGAGTGTTTTGCTGCCTCTGGCCTACAGAAATCAATAGTTTGGTCATCTTCTATTGATGGGATATGCAGGAAAACATGTTGATTGTATTCTGACAGCAGTCAATCCCACTGTCAAAATACAATGTCCTGGCGAGGGCATTCCTCCATCCACCTCCAGATCAGATGGCAGGTGGGTGTCAGCGGACACATCTCTGCACGTAGAAGTCAGTGGGTAGCCCACTCAGATCTGCCTGAAAAATGGACAGGCGGATGCAAGCGGACTGATAGTGTGAAAGGGACCTAATACAGTGATTAGTTCTAATAATATACACTATCGCTGTACTAATGACACTGGCTTGGAAGGGGTCAACATTTAGGGGCAATCAAAGGGCTGACTACGTGCCTGTTTAATGTGTGTTCTGTGTACTGTTTTACTAAGCAATGTTCTGGTTTTTACTCTCTGCTTTGCGTTTACCAATACAGGGCTCTCATCTGTCATTTGTCTCAGTTCATAAATGACAGCACAGACGGTGCAGACGGGAGCATGCGTGCGCAGGCGGGCGCATGCGCGTGCGCCCCTTACCCGGAAATGCAAATTATGGATATTTATGTGATTCTGAGCAGCAGAGCCTTCCTGTAGCAGTAAAGCTACAGGAGGCGGTCGCCTAGTGGTTAATGGTGCTGACATTTAATATTAAACAGGACTGTTTGGACAGACTTACTGAAATGAATACGAATGCCCAACCTAGACTGTCACCACACACACTAGGACTTAAATAGACAGCTGTTTTAGGAAACAAGCTACATCTATCTCATTGCTATAATAATTGAAAGTATTGAAATATATAAGTTACCACTGATAAGAACATGGATACATCAGAGCGTGCACCATACAATTCCAGGAGGTGGTCTACTGAAATTTTGAAATTAACTTTTTTGACACAAATTGTGTCTAATAAACGAGTGTTTTATTTCCAGTTGAGGCAATGTCCTGAAATCACTTTAGTCATCTGAAAATTAATCTGTTAATCTCAGACTCCAAATTCTGCACATTCCAGGAGCAGCTGGGGGAGGGAGAGCATCTGCACAAACCTCCAGATCGTACGCACGCTGTAAATGCTTACCAGTCTGACTTCTACAAACTTATGTCAGACTGAGAAAACAAAACACAAAATTTGTTACAAGAAGAAAGATGAATATAAGGGAAGAATATACATAAAACACTGTCAAATGTGAAAATAGTCTATATTTACTTTCATACGTATCAAATTACAATAATTACATGTTTGTTGATAGAACTGATATATTTTCTCTTTTGATTCCATCTAGACCGACCATTTTTTAACCAGGGTGCCTTCAGGGGTATCTTGGCAAAATGCCCCCCACATATACACACGCACGAACATAAACGCATGCGTTGGGGCGCCTACACATGAAAACGTTGATTGCGATACACATGTTACATATTGTCACATACGCTGCAGTGAGAGCAATAATTCTAACGCCAGACCTCCTCCGTAACACTAAACTGATACCTATAGGGGGGCTTTTGAAGAGTCACCTATAGAAAATTTAAGGTACTGAAGGTTGTCGCCATTTCACGGTAGCAAATAAATTTAAGGTTTGGCATGTTGGATATATATTTGCTCGGTGCGAAATCGTCTTTTATATTTTACTAAAAATTTGGGTCATTTATTGTGTTTGTTTGCCCTAAAATCCATGTTATTGTGTTTTGTACTGAAATTTTGCATTTCCTAGGTAATATCGTGTGACACAAAAAAATTACAACTACCACCATTTTATTCTCTAGGGTGTATGCTTTCAGAAAATATATAATATTTGTTGGTTTTGTGTAATCTTCTGGCCTAAAATTATTTTTTAAACATGTGTGCAAAAAACGCAATAACTGGCAGCAAAATGGTTAAAGGGTGCCTTAACAGAAGAAAGGTTGAGAAACACTGATCTAGACAATGTATGATGTTCCAATGGCAGTGGAATGCTTAAAATGTATGTCAGGTCCAAAAAATCTACGTAGCACATCTCTGGAATACATATACATTTTCACATTCCTCTAGAGATGGAAAAATGCCTGTTGATCTGTCTGAAATGCACTTAAGATCTTAAGCCCTGTTGAGGGCTGATAACACGGAGTAGACTGAGTTGTGTTAGCCCTTCCAGTGTCTTTTGATAAACTATTCAACCACTTCAGCTCTCAGATCTCTACAACATAAAGGTTAATCATTCTGTAGTTCAGTAGAAAAACTAAGAGGGCTCCTTTGGATAATGCAGAAGGGGTGCAGAGGGCTCAACAGCTCTGAATTTCTGGCAAGATCAACAGGTTTTCTTACACTATTGAACCAATTCAGCAAAAAGCTTCCAATTGTAAAATTAGCAGACCAAAAGGGACCAAATAAGAAGTGTATTGTTAGGATTTACATACATGTTCGGATAAACATAGGATCCAAAGTTTTTTTGCCCTGTTTCCAAATATTCTCAAATAAGAGTGCAAAGGTAAATCACATTATTGAAGTTCACCTAAGCTGGATTCATTAACTAAAGGAGTAGCGGTTGTTTGCTTTGCCACAAATAGTTGGCAAATATGGTTAGCTTGGGTTTATTTTAAATTATAATTTTGGCCAGTTATTTTGGGGAAATTTAAAAAAACAAGGTTTTTGCTTACCCTCACTTTGCAAAGTAATTAGTCTCTACTCATTTAGTAAGTCAACGCCAATGATTAGGACATCCAGTAAATGAGGATTATTAATGATATAGACGAAAATATATTTTACTTGTTAAACCTTTTAAATCATTGTTTCTCAAGACCACAAAAAAGGAGTAAAAAACCTCACTCCGCAAACTGAATGTTTACTTAGCTTAGTGAGTAAGATGGTGGTGTGTTCATTTAAATGATGCAATCATGTACAATCATTAAAGTAAAGACCTTTTTATTAATAGAGTTGGGTGAACAGTTTGAGCCGAGCAAAAGTTCGGACTGAACATCGCCTGTTCACCCGTTCACTGTCAAATGGCACAGCAGGCATACCACGATTGGCCTTCGTCTCAGACAGAGCTTTTTTTCGTGTCCAGAGGTGCGGTGGGCGTCATGATTGACGATGGATCTACATCGGGGGACATTGTTTTTTTAATTTTTTAATAAAGGAATTGTCAAAAACTGCCTCCTGTCTTTATTTATTTTTGACACCTTTTTTGTGAATGAGTAGGGGTACAACGTATCCCCTACTCATTCACAGGGAGGGGGCCAGGATCTAGGGGCTTCCAGATTCTGAAAATCCCCCTGCCTGCAGACCCCACAATCACAGCCCAGGGTTGTCGGGAAGAGGCCCTTGTCCCCGTCAACATGGGGGCAAGGTGATTTGGGGTGTTGAGAGCATGTGGTCTGGTATGGTTAAGAAGGCGGGGTGCTCACTCCCCCCCCCCCCTTTTCTGACCTTTAAGGTCTGGTATGGATTGGGGTGGGATTCCAACGTAATTTAAAAAAAACATTTTTGTATTGCCGGTAATGGTATTGTATTGCCAGCAATTTAAAAGTGTTTTTTTCTTTATAAATGTCAGTTTTGCTGGAGCAGGTTCTATACATGGTACAGATGCACCACTTTACAGGCAGACTACAGGGACCCCCAGGCACTATATTTAAAGGAGTGTTTCATTTTTATTTGTTTCACTTTAAGCATCATTAAAATCACTGCTCCTGTAAAAGCAATCTTTTAAAAAAACATTTTTACATTGAGACATGTCCCCCTGGCTCCATATCCTTTTTATGGCCATTAACTTGCATATAAGCCTTTCAAATTGGCACTTTTGATTCTTCAAATTTGGGTCCCATAGACTTTAATAGGGTTTGCGGTTCGGGTCCGAACTTTTGTGATGTTTGAGGGTTCTGAATGAGAGCACGGAAGGGGGGGGGGGGGTGTTCAGCCCAACTCTAATTATTAACATCCTCTACTCCTTTAGTAAACAAGCCCCAATGGATTTTTATATCTCTCAAGGACACCCTGGCAGAATTCTTGTCTTTGCCCCATCATCCAGTAACTTAGCCCTCCTACTGGAATGACCATAATGTAAAAAAAATTTGAAAGGGATAGCAAAACACCTTTAAATTATGTCAGTGAGTAGATCTGGGAATTGGAGCGTAGGCATTTAACTAGCAGAATTCTCTAGAGATCCCCGAGCAGAGCCCTCTGATTAATCTCGTATTGAATTGTATTGTAACTGTACTGTCTGCCCTCATGTTCTAAAGAGCTGCACAAACTGTTGGCGCTATATAAATCTATAATAATAATAACACCAACAAAGCAAATGTTATTCACATGTGGAAAATGAGTGACTATGTTAATAACTCTTTAAGATTATTTTCTCCTCATAATAATGTCCAAAAATAATTATTTTAAAGTCAGCATGAATTGGGTCAGTATGGGCTGTGTTTATGGTAATTTAAGCGGTAAAACTCAGTACAAGCTAAAGCTAGACTTTACAATAAAGTAGGGGCAATCAGTGGCAGTCCCTTATCCACAGCTGAATGGTGTGTATACAAGTGCTTGCTCTTAAACCAAGAGGGAATCTGGCTTCTTTCCCTCTGATCTGAAAGCCTGCTTTATATGAGTACGCCATAATTGCTTGATGTTTTCTTTTCACCTGTTGAAAAGGTCACAGCTCAGCAACCCCACTTCCCTTTGATGCTTGCTTTGACTTAGCCGTTCCTTGAATCAGAATTTAGATAATGTCAAAAGAAAGCACCTCCCAAGCAATAATAAGATAATAAATGAGGTATATGCTCCACAAACAAGCCTTTCCCTAACATGTTCAACCGTTCGACAATCAACAATTTCCTGTGCCACATGAAGTAACAGACAGGCATATTATAGTTTGCTCAAATTCTTTTATGGAAGCACTGGACATAGTAAAGGTAAATCCTATATTCCTAATACACCTTGGTCAAATTCAATGATCTTTATACTAATGCTAGAAAAGAAGATAGAATTCTGTACTACTAGAGATATTGCTTTTGAGATTTAAGAGGAAAAATCCCCTTAATATTTTGCTATAGGGTCAATTATGACAACTATACACCGATCAGCCATAACATTATAATTACCCACCATAAAAAATGGTGAGGCATATACTCCGCTAGACCTCTGAAGGTATGCTATGGTATCTGCACCAAGCAATTAGTAGCAGATATTTAGGTCCTATAATTTGCAAAGCAGGACGTCCATGGATCAGAGTTGTTTTTCCACCACATCCCATAGATGCTTGACTGGATAAAGACTTGAAGAATTTAGAGGACAAATTAACAATTCAAACTCATTGTTGTGTTCCTCAAACCATTCTTAAATTCATCAGACCAGGCCACCTTATTCCTTTGCTCCAGTTCTGATGCTCCTGTGCCCATTGTAGGGGCTTTTGACTGCGAACATGAGTCAGCATTGGCATCCTGACCGTTCTGCTGTTATGCAGCTCCATATGCAACAAACTACGATGCACTGGGTATTCTGACACCTTTCTATTGGAACTAGCGTTAACTTTTTCAGCAATTTAAGCTACAGTGTCTCTTCTGTTGGACCACACTAAATGGGACAGACTTTGCATGAATCACAGAGCCTTGGCTGCCCATGTCCCCATTGCTATTTTTCCTTACTTGGACCACTTTGGTAGGTCCTGACCTTTGCACACTAGGCAGATCCCACAAAATATGTAGCTTTGTAGATACCCTGGCCCAGTCGTCTAGCCATTAAAAGTTGGTCCATTTCTTCTGCTTTTAATAAATCAACAGCAGTTATATGTTTACTTGCTGCCTAATATATCCCACCCACTTGCAGATGCCACTGTCACAAGATAATCAATGTTATTCAATTTACCTCTCAGTGGTCATAATTTTGTGGATGATCCATGTATGCCCCTGTAAATAGCAGAGGACCTTTCTGGATTCTGCAGAGCAGTTTTGGCAGCTCTGCACATTCTCAGTTTTCAGTGAGTTTCTATGCTGAGCATTTCCTCTCTATCACATCTGAGCAGCCCATGTGACTATCAGTGGCGACTGGTGGTATATTTTGGGGGGGGGGGGCGGCAAACAATGCACCCACAGCCACCGTCAATTTACCTGCAACCCCCACCCCCATGGTTCAGTCGGTTCCGCACTCAACCTCCACAAATATTGGTCGGTCGATGAGCACTGCACTTACCCGAAGGCAGCGCTTCCCTCTGGGCGACAGCTTCATCCCCTGCATCTCCTCCAGTAGCCTCCATGTCACCCTCCCTCCTCCTCACACCTCATTGTGGTCAAATAGGATCACTTGTCATTTTGGCCAATTGGGAACGGGTCTTAGGAATCACTTCCTGATTGGCGGGGAGGAGATTCTGTGTGACAATATTGAATATTAATTCGCTATTATCACACAACTGGGTGGGCTTGGAGTGCAGTGCTCTCCACCCCAAGCCTATTAGAACCTCTGGCTCTAATAGGCTTAAAAAAACGTGCTTAAACCCCCCCCCCCCCCGATTGGAATGCATGCATCCGGCGCCCCGCATGTAGATTAGGGGGCCGGATGCATAGATAGGGGGGGCAGCGCCACTGCGCCCCTAATGGTCCTCCCCTGGTTACTATAGAGTGACACATGTGGGAGTATAAACAGTGGTAAATAACATCCCACTCCCTCCCTCTAATTCTAAGAAATAGTCTGGGGGGGCGTGACACAGTCTGTGACTGGCAGAAATCCACCCGCTGGAAGAAAGGGAGGAAAGATCCCTGGTGCCACACATCCACTTAGTCCTATGGTGTTATGAGAGAGACAGCCTCAGCCTTGGCTCCCGCCAGGCCATGCCTCCAACTCATTTCAATCCGCCCACACCATGTTATTTCCACAAAATAATAAAGATATGATTTCAAATATATATTTGTATGCCAATTTAAAACAGTTTATTAATTTTATTTATTATTAGCCTTATATATATATTTTTTTTTAAACAATTACATTGCCATCATCCACACACAGAAACAGAATGAGCAATGTAAATTACTGTAGTGTGTGTTTAGCATCCCTTTAAGGCCTATTTAAAGTGTGCCTGTGCCCAGACTATGCACCCCAAACTACTTATATATCCTGCACAAGCAGTAAAATCTCTTTTAAACCAAGCCCTCACTAGTCACTGTAGCTATAGCCATTGTGAAGAAATTAATCTTCAAGGATCACAAAAGAGATGGAGAAATCATAGGGGTATATTTATAAAACATTGAATCACCTAAACTGCAACTGTTTTGCCGCATTTGGGGTGCCTTTAACGATCTATGGTATCGCAAACTCAACAGACCTTTTTCGTTCATTCATAAATTCATGAAATGCTATAGTGTAAATGCAGCCTCCTTATGTGCAGCAGCCCTTGCTTCCCCTCTGAAAAGTGATCTGTGTTGGATTACTTTATAGAAGGCGTTTGCCTGGTTTAACCCTCAAAAGCATTGCACGTGGTTGCAGTCTTGTTGTGGTGAGTCCCTCACCCAATCCTCAGAAGCCGATAATGTATCATCCTCCTCCTCAGACCGCATAACAGCAGTAATGAGAAAGTCAGGAGCAGATTCTGAAGGAGAGGCTGAAAGGGGCCTGCTTGCCACCTCTGCAGTCTGAGGTCTCTAAAAAGGGCTAAGAGTCTGCAGATCAAATCATAGTGACTAAAAAAGGAGGGGGTAAGTGCACCAGAGGGACCAATGAAGGTATCAGACCAAATAAGCAACTCTGTTTGCGGACAGTGGCCAGGGCTGACAAAACCAAGGTCTGTCAGAGGGAGAGTACAAACTCTCCAAGAGTCATTACCTGAGAATAAGCTAGAAAAAACCCACTGACCTTTTCCTTTTGTGCCTATCATCTGCAATCTGTGGTGAGAAATGTCCCAAATGGGGTACCCACAACCAATTACTGCAAAGCAGGAACAGTTAAACCTTCTGTGACCAGCCACTCAAGGCAGTTGGGACCCAGAAGATGTCCAAGGATTGCCGAGCTGTGTGTAGTGATATTAGGAAAAGATTAAACTAGGCTGGTCTTATGCACATGTGTAGCAAAACTGCATGCACATTCGCAGTGAGCTTGATCAAGATAAAAACTAGACAGGTGCAATGGCGGCTCTGTCTGGTGCCCTGTGGAACTGAGAAAGGGGAAAAAAGTGCTGCCAAACGTAGAAATACAAGTGACACAATCGGTGCTCCTGGTTCATGGAGGTGACAGATCATTTAAATGTGTTGCAGAATGCACTCCACAACTAACTCACAGGATGACTGGAGCAACAGCATCCAGTGTACCAGTAAAGGCCAAAAAGCCCTGACTTACTGGAGCAAGCTTCCGGTCCTCCCAAGGAAATAGGATGTTAGAAACAAGCCCCCCTATGTCTTCCTGGTGAGCATACCTTCATAAGGGCTGCAGCTAACTCAACGCATTACACTACATGCCAAGTTAAGGCAAAATCCAGTGTCTGAAACAACATCACAGGCTAGTCCTGCATCTTCTTTCTGGGGGAGGTCCATGTAAGGCGCCCCCGGGCTTAGTGGAGAAGTTAACCACTTTAGCTGAGGTAAAATGTCCATCCCTTAAGGCAGTGGTCATCAACCCTGTCCTCAGGGCCCACTAACAGGCCAGGTTTGCAAGATAACTGAAATACATCACAGCTGATATCATTTGCTGCTCAGTAATTGCAGTATTCTAGTCTTCATCTCCCCAAGGTAATACTTAAAACATGGCCTGTTAGTGGGCCCTGAGGACAGGGTTGATGACCACTGCCTTAAGCACAATAGCTAAAAACTAGGGCTTGTGAAGGGTTATATTGGGACTGAAGGTAGCTACTGTGGTGTGCACATTGATCCTGTGTCCTGCACTGCACAATTAAGAAATGTAAATACTTTAATGCCCATAGTCTGGCACAAGTGCACTTTAATGTACATTTTTTTTCAATGGAGTGGGTCATAATTAAAATCCTTTTTCAAGTGTTTTGCTGTTAGCATACTCACAGGGGAAATCCCCTGCTTTTCCTACCCTGGTAAAACCAGGACAACAAATATGTGAGTATCACAGGAGGACACAATGCAATAAAAACCTGACAGACATTTTAACCCCTCCTATTTTTACTAAGCAAACATTTTTTTCCTTGTCTCTGTCGCCATCGGAGAAATATGGCATCACTCCTTATCCCAATGATACCCCATCATTGGAACAGGAAGTGAGGGTACATCTTCCCAATAGGGACAATAAATCAACACTATACACGTGACCAACATTTTAACCCTTCTGCTCCAAAACTAAAAAAACTCTAGAGTTTGGCTTTTACAATTATATTTGTATCCATGGAATCTTAAATTCTTTACCGGGACAGAGAAAACACACTTTTTTGTTTAGTTCAAACATCAGCTACTCCATTTTCTTTTTACCAAAGTAGAGAAAAGCAGGATTGCCTCTTTTTATTGTTTTACAGCACCCTTGAAGTGAGATTTTGTTTGACAAATAATTGGATCTAATGAAAGGATTAAATGATAAATACGCAAATGAGAGTTGGTTGAAGTGAACATGCATTGTTTTATGTTGTTTGTTGATTCACTAAAACTGGAGGGTGCAACATCTGGTGCAGCTGTGCATGGTAGCCATTCAGCTTCTAACTTCAGCTTGTTCAATTGAGCTTTGAAAAAAAAAAAAAGCCTGGAAGCTAATTGGTTATTCTACAGAGCATTTGCACTCTCAAGTTTTGGTAAATCAATCAACACCAACTACTGTTACAAGTATCATCAAAGTAATAGCAGATGACAAGAACATCAAATCACTATAGTGTTAAAAATGTTTTACCACTGTGTTTATGCTCCGAATAGAAGTCAGGCGTCATGTTGCAGTGCAGACTGTATACAGTCAATAGTAAAGCTACCTCTGGCCAAATGAGCTGGCAGAGACACGTTTTTAGAAAACGTTGTAAATCTTTCCTCTTTCGTTGGTATGTTATTGAGTATATTACTCCTAATCCACCCATTGACTGTTTGTATTTCACCCAGCTAGGAATCTGACTTATTGAGTATTTCAATAAAATACAAGTACAGGAAAGTACTCCAAATTGTAAATACTGTATATACAATTAGAATACTACTACCCAAAAATCTTGTATATACGAAAAACTCTGCACTTAGGTGAAAAAAACAAATAACAAAAAAATGTTTTCAAGCAATAGCAGCCAGCACCACAGGTCTTGATACCAACCCACAACACAATGGGGGTTATTTACTATAGGAAGATCCACTTTGCACTGAAAGTGCACTTGAAAGTAAAGTCGCTGTAGATCCGAGGGGGACATGCAAGGAGAATAAAAAACAACATTTTAACTTGCACATGATTGGATGATAAAATCAGCAGAGCTTCCTCTCATTTCAGATCTACCTTAGATTTAGAGCGACTGCACTTCCAAGTACACTTGCAGTGAAAAGTGGATTTGCCTTTCGTAAATAACCCCCAATAAATAGAATAAGTGCAGCGCTATCACTTTTTTCATGAGCGCTGCGCTTATTCTACATACCCAAAAATATTACCAAACAATACACAAGAGCTTGCAGTTATTTGAAAAGTCTGACACAGCAAGCAAAGCAAAATGCAAAGCATTTTAATATATTTTTATTTTATAGGTAACAGTAAAGAATACTGTTGGCTTACTATTCAGTTCTTGCAGCAAATACGTTCTAGTGTTAGGTGGATTCAACAAATGCAGACATACCTCTCCGGAAGCTAAAGCACCTTTTAATTTTCCTATAAGTGCCTTTGGGTATGAAAGGGCTGGAGGTATAGGAGGCCGAGGAAGAAGCTGCTGCATTTTGGTCTTCAAGCATCATACAGGTGCCAGCCGGCGTAAGAACTACTGGTGTCCTTTAAAAGTACCATTGGGATGAGACGTATGAGTCATTCCTGAATCACTTTAACATCATTTTCTTGGTATTGTTTGCTGCCTTGCGTGTTTACTTCAATTTCCGTCTGTCAGTTTAGAAAGGTTACTTAGAAAAGATTCAGAAAAAAAAAAAAAAAGAACTCATCATTGGATCACATGGTCAGTCTAGCAGTTGTAGTCACAGGAGACAACAGCTTGCCCACTCAGGTGGAAATGCCAAATTGTAAAAGAACAGGAGAAAAAAACACTGTATCGATCCCTACTGGATGATTCAATACATTTCCAGATTTTTTAGAAAAAAATAAAAATACAAGAAAGTATGCCAATTTTAGACATCCAGTCTCAGCACCTTTTTTCAAGATTCTTCTGAAAGTAACTTCAGCAGTCTTCCATGTATCAGCATGCTTGACACCAAAGCTTGGCGGAGAGAAAGGCACTGACAAGAATCCCCAGGAACGTCTTTTCTTTTCTCTCTCTTAGCTGGATGGAAGCGTAAGTTATATTACTCCTTAGCCTAGGTATTAAATGGCTTTGTGCGCTCCAGGCACTTTGCATGCAGCAGGTGCAGTTGTAAGCTTCAACGAGAGGGAAAGGAGTAAACAACTAACCCAGGCAGCAGTAGCAATGAATTCCCTTGCTCTGACTTTGACTTGACTTCAAGCAGGCATCACGTGTGACAGCTTAGTGATTATTAAAGGTGCAGTCCTACTCCTTCGTTCCTTCTTCAAATAACCTCTACTGCTTTTCACGGAATCTGCAGCACTTCAGCACATTTCTTCCAAATCAGCACGTCTCAAGGATAATAAATCAATTTGTGTATATTTATTGTAACAATTAGTAGCATGAATTACAACAGATACACTCTATAGATATGTATGGAGAAAGGAAGCCTAAAATGAAATGTGTGATACATGAATATACTGTATATTACTATAGCTTCCACTATAAAATATAGGGAATATGGGTTCCCAGTGGCTAAGAAAAAGACCATCTTTTTTTATGGATTTCTACTTGAATGTAGAACACTTGAAATCAAGAATCAAAACCCCTGGAGCCATAACACACATACGCGTGTGCATGTCATTTTAAAAAAATGATCCATATAGGTAGGTGGATACTTTTTTTTTTACCTGTCTTCAGCCTGGTCATGCCACATGCATCCCCTTCTTGTGACATTTAGAGAAAAGTTCAAAGAACAGGATTGGAAGTTTGAGAAAGTGAGTAGCGCTTTGAAACTTTTTTTTTTTTTTTAACATAGTTAAGGGGGGGAGGAATTCATTTTCAGGGTATCTTTGCCCTGACTTAACAAATCAAGTGTCATGCTCATTTTAAATTCTGGCATGCAGAATCAAACAATTACTTTGCTGAGGCCAGATCCTAGATAGTAAGCTCTAACGAGCAAGAATATAAAGAAAAGTGAGAACCGGCGCCAATAAAATTTCTCTGAAATATTCGACTGCAGCACCAAAAATTAGTAATAACTAATAAGACATGAAAAATAATGTCTAACGAGCAGGACCCTCTGATCCCTCCTGTACTGATTTGTATTGTAAGTCTACTGTTTGCCCTGTTTGTTGTAAAGTTTGTTGTACTGTTTGTTGTAAAGCGATGCACAAACTTTTGGTGCTACATAAATCCTGTATAATAATAATAAATAATAATTAGTGCAAGATTGATTCTGGTTGGTTTCCATGAATTACTGCATCGAATAAATAAAGGGTAGCTAAAGTCAACAAAAAAAAGACATACACTATATTATCAAAGCTATTGGGACGCCTGCCTTTACATGAACTTTAATGGCATCCCAGTCTTAGTCCGTAGGGTTCAGTATTGAGTTGGCCCACCCTTGGCAGCTATAATAGATTAAATTCTTCTGGGAAGGCTGTCCACAAGGTTTAGGAGAGTGTCTATGGGAATGTTTGACCATTCTTCCAGAAGGGCATTTGTGAGGTCAGGCACTGATGTGGACAAGAAGGCCTGGCTCACAGTTTCCGCTCTAATTCATACCAAAGGTGTTCTGTCAGGTTAAGGTGCACGCCAGTCAAGTTCCTCCACCCCAAACTTGCTCATCCATGTCTTTTTTTTTACACTGGTGCGCACTAATGTTGGAACAGGAGGGGGCCACCAGCAAGCTGTTCCCACAAAGCTGGGAGCAGGAAACTGTCCAAAAATTTCTTGTTATGCTGATGCCTTAACTGAAACTAAGGGCAACCCCTGCAAAAAACAACCCCCCACCATAACCCCCCCTCCACCAAATTTGCAAAAAGCAGGGTCCATGAAGACATGGATGAGCGAGTTTGGGGTGGAGGGTCCTGGCCTCAAACCAATAGAAAACCTTTGGGATGAATTGGAGCAGAGACTGCAAGCCAGGCCTTCTCCCCCACATCAGTGCCTGAACTTACAAATGCTCTTCTGGAAGGATGGTGAAACATTCAAAAAGAAACATTACTAAACCTTGTGGACAGCTTTCCCAGAAGAGTTGAGGCTGTTATAGTTGCAAAGGGTGGACCAACTCAATATTGAACCCTATGGATTAAGACTGGGATGCCATTAAAGTGTAGTGTATGTGTTTCCGGCTTGCATTCTTAACTGTTTCATTGTGTTTCTTTAATGTTCTGTATATATTTAGTCCTCGTAAATACCTTCCAGAGGTTCCCATCTGCAATTATTTCCTGTATACCCGTGTCTTCAATTCATTTTGTCCTCTCAATATCTTGCTTTATAGCCACCAACTGAGATGCACTAAGAGCAGGGACTACAAATGTAAGTGATGAGGAGCCCAATGAAAGAACACATCTCTGGGTGACTTTAGCTGTGCTGATTTGTTGCTTGTTTACTTTTTTAGATGCTGGTCTCAGAATGTAATCAAGCAATTGATGGGCAGACTGCATAGCCAAATTCTACACCAGCCAGTGGCCAGCTTTTCTTTGGAACATACACATCTCAAGGGTACACAGGGTTGTCTTCTTTTACTCTTGCTCAGAGAGAACAGCAGTACAGTTTGAGCATGGCACTACGAAAAACCGTGGGAGATGTAGTTTTGCAATAAGCAAGAAGTTGATACACTCTCCCTCTGGCTGTTATTAAGAGCTGGAAATACTAAACAAAAACAAAAGATGCAACTACAGAGGATATGCACACATTTTCAAAGTTAGAAAAAAATATTACAATACTAATACAGCATTTTGAGTCAGTGATTATTGTTTTCTATTATTATTTCATGTAATACTACTTTTATTGTTACTACTTTAAAGTACTTTAATACTTTGGTACTAAATACTAAAGTACTTTAGTACCTTAATACTACAGTACCTTTAGTACTTCAGTCCTTTACCCTCTTCATGCCAGCCGCAGGCATACATGTGGCCTCTTGGCCTGTCAGCCCTGTGTAAACCTCTTACCGTCTTGAGAGTGCGCTCCCTGCGTGCTCCCTGCATGGTAGCCGCCGGTTACCGGAAAGCTCAAGATGCATACTAACGATCGGGAGCTTTCCAATCATGTGACCGCTGTGACAGCCATTTACAGTGGTCACATGACCCGAATGCCCATCTCCGCCTCTCGGTATTTAGAAGGCTTAAAGGGTCGGGAGGCAGCCAATGGGAAGAGGTTAAGAACTAAATTTATGGCAGCATGGATTAGACATATTAAAGGTAAAACCCAATTGCAAACTTTCTTTAATATATGCTAAATTATTGTGATATCCACAGTGGATTGTGTAATTCATATAAGGCAGCCTTCAAAAATCATTTTTTACATTTTTTTTAATTAAAAAAACTCAGTACCTCTTTCACAAATTCTGTGGGACTGCTTCACTTGTGGATAGACCGCAGTCCATATTCGCATCGCACATGTTAATGGAAGGAGCTCTAAAAATACTGGGTGCTGTAGCGACCGCCAGCTGAATACTGGAACATACATGATATTGCAAATATTCACCAGCACATCAAGGATCTCCAACCGGTTTTTAATTAAAGAAAGATCACATCACAAAACAGTGTACTGCAATGTTTTGGAGTCACACAGGACCCCTTCGTCAGGCATGTGATGATGTGCTTCACTTGTGGGGGGCAAGTCAACCGCAGGACAGAAGGAGGTCAACTACAGATCAAATGTACCTGTTAACCACCTGACATCCGCGCTATGGCTGAGTGACGGCCACAGCGCGGATGTGAATTCCTGGAAGGCCGTCCTATGAAGGCCTCCCCAGTGCACGCTCCAGGCCTCGCGCAGAGTGTGCTGTGATCACCGGTCCCGGCCCCTTACCATGTGATCAGCTGTCAGCCAATGACAGCTGATCACATGATCAAAACAAAAGCTCGGTATTGCTGACAGCGGAGGAGAAAAACCTATTTGCTCTCTTTTGGTCTGATAAATATAAAATTTAAAGCTCTCTGATATGTTCTGTTTGGTCTGGCAAGAATACTTGTTGATCAGGTCAGAAATCCAGTGCTGTCCTGTGTCTTGTGCACTCTTCAGTTGTATCTAAAACAGTGACATTGAGAAGTGTGTCAGAACTACAGAACCCCTTCTCCCTGAATTTTGGAAGAGAGGAGAGGGGGTGGTGTTCTGCAGTCCTAACACACTTCCTGTCCCAAGGTGACCACCCTCGTGCTTTATAGATATAGACACCCTAGGACAGGAAATGTGATGAAGGGTGGTAGTCCTCAGGCTTGCCCTGCTGTCCAGGGGGAGGATGTGTGGCCTTTGGTTCCATCCTCCCCTGACCCTGGGGGGGGGGGGGGGTCTCTCTTCGTGGGGGCCCTTCCACCTAGTATTTGAAGGTCTAGAAGAACAGGCTCTGCCAGGCCTTCTGGCTAGGCAGACCAATTGTACCCTATGTTCCTGTCAGGAGCCATGCGCCCCGGGGGATCAAGGAGAGGGCCTACCCCCTTTGGGGAGTGGAATAAAGCACACCCTTAAATGCCCTTAGTGTGTGTTTCACATTTACACCTTTTTTTTGGGTCACTTAATAGTTTCTGTTTTTAGGTTTTTGCAACACCGCGGATAAAAAAAGGAAAAAGGACATGAAGTATGTTTGTGGTCGGTTCACCAGGTGCAAGCTAATGCAGCCACCAAATCTAAGACCTGGTAAGCTGCAATATATAAAATGTTTGTGTTTAGATACAATTTTGTTTAACGCTAGATTGATAGAAGTCATTTAGGAAATTTGCCCCATGTATTCCTTATACGTTCACACATACAGGTGCATCTCATAAAATTTGAAAATTTGAATATTATCAAAAAGTTCATTTATTTCAGTAATTCAATTCAAAAAGTGAAACTCGTATATTTTATATAGATATCCCTGTATGTTGTGGTCATTCAGGTACTTATCTAATAGATTTTTAAACTATCGATGCTCCCCACTGAGACCACCGCCTGTGGAAGGGAATTCCCCATCCTTGCCGTGCTTACAGTAAAGAACCCACTACTTAGTTTAAGGTTAAACCTCTTTTCTTCTAATTTTAATGAGTGGCCACGTGTCTTGTTGAACACCTTTCCGCAAAAAAAAGTTTTATCTCTATTGTAGGACCAATAAAAAAAAGGATTTTTAATACAGAAATGTTGGCTTACTGAAAAGTATGACTATGTACAGTATAGCATGCACTTGGCCGGGGCTCCTTTTGCATGAATTTATGTATCAATGCGGTGTGGCATGGAGGCGATCAGCCTGTGGCACTACTGAGGTGTTGTGGTAGCCCAGGTTGCTTTGATAGCTGCCTTCAGCCCATCTGCATTGTTGGGTCTGGTGTCTCCCATTTTCCTTTCGACAATACCCCACAGATTCTCAATGGGGTTTAGGTCAAGCGAGTTTGCTGGTCAATCAAGCACAGTGATACCATGATTATTAACCGCTTGAAGACCAGTTGTACTGCAGCAGGTTGGCTTTCCTGGGCAAATCGTCGGCAATCCGCGATCGCTCCACAGAGAGCCGTTCTGACAGGGGAGGAGAGACAGATCTGCTGTTCCTAGTGATTGGGAACAGTGATCTGTCTCCTCCGCCAGTCATTCTCATTCCCCCACAGTTAGAAACACCTCGCAGGGAACACATTGAACCCCTTGATCACCCCCTAGTGTTAACCCCGTCCCTGACAGTGACATTTACACAGTAATCAGTGCATTTTTATAGCACTGATCACTGTATAAATGTCAATGGTTTGACTTTGGACTACATGGCTCCAAAATCATTACTGACTGTGGAAAATTCACACTGGACCTCATAAAACTTGGATTCTGTGCCTCTCCATTTTCATCTGCTGGTGTTGGTCCACTGTGTTTTATCAAATCCAAAGTCAGCGCAGCCCTCTACCAGGAAATTCTAGAGCACTTCATGCTTCCCTTTGCTGATTTGTTTTCCAGCAGGACTTGGCACCTGCCCATACTGCCAAAAGTACTAATACCTGGTTTAATATTCATGGTATCACTGTGCTTTTTTGGCCAGCAAACTTGTCTGACCTAAACCCCATTGATAATCTGTGGGGTATTGTCAAGAGGAAGATGAGAGACAGCAGACCCAACCATGAAGATGAGCTGAAGGCCAAGGGCTTCCATAACACCTCAGGAGTGCCACATGGTGTTCATCTTCATGCCATGACACATTGATGCAGTAATTCATGCAAAAAGAGCTCAAACCAAGTATTAAGTACATACTATTCTGTACATGGGCAAACTTTTCAGTAAGCCAACATTTCTGCATTACATTTTTTATTGATCTTATATAATATTCAAATTTTTCGGAGATACAGAATTTTGTGTTTTCACTAGCTGTATGCCATAACCATAATTAAAAGAAATAAATGTTTGAAATATATCACTCTGTGTGTAACGCATCTATATAAAATATATGCTTTTCACTTTTTGAATTGAATTACTGAAATAAATCAACTTTTTGATGATATTCTAATTTTATGAGATGCACCTGTATATCCTTTACATTTATAACATTGTTGTGTCCAAATGACTTTCACAGTTCAGTTCGTTAATCATGCATAATGGCTTTTTTTATGCAAACACCCCAGAAATGTCCTGAGTGACTTTGGCTTATGTTATTTATTTAAGTAACAATGTTCATTCTCTTACAAGGAGTTGTGTTTAGGACATACACTTTCACCCCCAGCAGGAGTGAACAAACATTAATTTAATCATGTAGTTAATGATTAATAGAGCTGCCAGCTCACACAACAGACCTGATGAAGCAGGGTTATGACAGACCAAGCGCTGGTTCGTTAATAAACTGTTTGTTATACATGCTGCATCCATATCCTTAAAAGGTCATCAGTTAAAAGAGATTTTATATTTATATATATATATATATATATATATATACACACACACACACACACACACACACACACACACACACACAGTATCTCACAAAATTGAGTACATCCCTCACATTTTTGTAAATAATTTATTATACCTTTTCATGTGACAACACTGAAGAAATGACACTTTTTCTACAATGTAAAGTAGTGAGTGTACAGCTTGTATAATGGTGTAAATTTGCTGTCCTCTCACCCAGATTTCAGAATTAACCTCCCAACTTCCTGTCTTTTGGTTATCTACCAGTATCAAAAAGATAAACAGAAGAGAGGACCTCCTCACTAAAAATAAATTAGGTACATTTTGCAGAGACCTGGGGGATTATAGTCAAAATAGAATTTTCTCATGGAAACGCACATGTGGAAATCGCATTCCACCACTTATGGATATTGACCCTTGTACCATCCAGGTCATCCATTGCCCAATATCTACGACACATCAGGGACCACCACAAACACTCCAGAGATAGAAAACACCCCATAACAAGAAACATTGTACGGTCAATTCATTTCCAAGACCAACCTCCCCATTTGTTTACTGTTTGACATGCCTCTGCAGCCTTTTCTATGTAGGGCGAACTATAAGGCCACTATGGAAGCACTTCGGCGAACATCGCCATTTCATCACTCAAGGACTGGACACCCACAGTGTACCTAGGTATTTCCTAGAGTACCATAACAAATCTATTGATGGTTTGAGAGTTAGGGTCATTGAGACAATACCTACAGACCTCCCTCCCGCAGAGTGCTTCCACAGACTCTGCCAAAAAGAAATTTACTGGATTTTTTTTTGTGGACGTACTGGCACCTGGAGGGTTAAACAAAGATTTTGAGATTAGTGTGTTACTCTAGTATTGTTTCCCTTTCTTCTCCTCACAATAACTATGTAACATACTCATATCATATCATAGCGCTGCTCATATCCATTTGTGCTTATCATTTTATTCCACATGTCCCATAGTGGACAATAATATCTAATGTGTTTTTGAGATGTATGTATCCGTACATGTTTTTTGGCCACGTGCGTTTGTGTGCAGTTGGTCACGTATGTGCATAGAAATTACACACATACATATATATGTAATATACATATATATGTAATATATAATTATATATTGCCTTTTTATATGGTTCCCATTTCACAATATTTTTCAATGAATCCCTTCCTCATCATATATACTCAATATAATATACCATAGATCCATTGATGTATATTGTTCATCATTTGTTTATTGTTGATGTATACATACACAGCGAGTGATGTGCCATCAAACTGCTATGCTCCATCCGCATGCAGTGATATTAGATAATTGCATTGCGCATCACTCTTGCTGTTTTGCATCATGCCTTTGCATCAGTTTGCCCTGTATGTCAGTCGTCTGCTTTTTCTTTTTCCTTTGTGTCAAGAGTACACTTTTTTTTATATTCATTATGTCATTTTATAAGCTCAGTGATTCCATTTGTCCTGCTCATGTCCACCCATAGTCCTACCCAAAGCCAGCCCACAGACCATAAGAAGCTCTGCTTCTAGTAACCATTAGTCATTGCTTGAAGAAGGAACCAATCGGCTGTTCCGAAACCCATTACATGTTGATGACATCACTCCCGGGTTGCTGTCCATGCTGGTTGCTGGTCCATTCCTGCTGTCTCACTTCCTGGATTCGGCTTCCATACTGTCTCAGACAGCCTAGCTGTCTTCCCAGTATCTTGGAGAGTTGTGGCTTCCATCTGTCAGCCACTTCAAAATATGCTGCCATAGAATCACACCTGCGGATGTCACAGACTCCTTGACACTACCAGAACGCCGGACCGCCTGCCATATTACTAATATGATATGCTTCTACCCATCCACCCTTTTATAAGTGTTTTTAACCCTTTTGGGAAAAATAAAGTTTTACTTCTGCACTTTTTTTCTTTACATTTTACTTCCAGAGTTTGCCTCTTTTTCTATTGGCTTGGTTTGTTACTCAGAGCGACCTTATACACACTTTTAACTGTGTGTATATATATATATATATATATATAGTATATATGTCTTTAGTAGAAAAAAACAAAACAACAATAAGTATATATTAATTGGTTAGTGTGAAAGCTACAGCACCTACAAACAATGGGATATATACTGTTTTTTTTTTCCTTACTAGTATTGGGCGACTTCACACAGTTTACAATAGGGCAACATAGTTGCCTGACAAGTCTCGCTCCATTCAGGGCAATGAAACCATTACACACATCACATTATAATCAGAGCGACTCAAGATGCTCCGACTTAGAAAAAGGCTCCTGTACTACTTGGGGGCAACTTCAGAGCAGCTTGCAATGACTTCTGACCTCAGCCACTGCCCTACCATTCAAGAATTAATTATGCCATCTACAGATGGCAATCTGCTTACTTGTGTGATGCCCTGCTTGGTTCCTCCTCCTCAAACGCACTAGTAAGTTAGAGATGTCACAGTTCTGGCAGGCGGCAGCACTCTCTTCTCCTTTTTCATCCCACCTCCCGGCCGGCCTCTCAGTGACCTCAGCCGGGACTAAGAAGTGCCTGTCGGGCGGAGATTACTCCTCCTGACAGGCAAGTGAAGGGCAGGGTGGGGCTGGTCTTAGGCTTATGCCAGGTGCAGGAGCGCACTCGGTACATGATGCAGCGCGGTGGTGTCTACATTTATATAGAGCAGCCGATGTGTACATCTATGTAGCAGCACACTACTGGCACTTCTCCTGCGCCCCCTTCCTCCAGTAATGGCCCCACCCAGGGCATCTTCTCCCCCCGTACCAGCCCTGTACATGATTGATTTGAATTCTTACTGCAGTAGTTACCTAATGTTCATTTATGATGTGACATACATGTTGTTACAAAGGAGAATTCAAAACTCAATCCACCAAAACCAACAGCTCAGATTTTAATGGATGCAAGTGAGTTGAACTTGTAGAGCAAGGTTCAATCAAAATTACAAAGATATCTGGGGAATTAGAACTGGCACAATACAGGGATGACTGGCTCTAACGAGAAAAAAATGGCACATTTTCCTGTGGTCACATAAAGTGAAACAAGTGCCAACACATCTCTTGTATAGACAAACTACTAGTGTGTGGTTTATAAAGTGTATGAGGCATTCAGTAACGTTCTAGGCAGAGTACAAGAAAAAGCTGCCCATGCACCACTTCACAGTGGAAATAGAATATATTTGCGATGTGTTGGGTAGATCAGCTTATAGTGGATTTAAACCCTCTTATACCCAGTGAAGTGAACAGCCTCAGATGATGCACAGAGATTAAACAAATCTCCCTACATAAGTTTCACATGTATATCTGCTGTCTTCAGCTTGCTATATTCTTTAGAATTCCTATATCATGTTAGAATTTTTACTTCCTCATTCAGCAGTAGGCGTGTAGTCTTGGCTTACACTGTGTGACAGCTGATTGGAGGAAAGACACACACCCCCACGCCACATAGGCAGAAGAACAAAAATACTTTCAGAACTGTGCTGTGAATAGGTCAGCTCTCTGCTAATCTATTTAAAGCACCCACCCTGACACAAATTTCAGGCTTGTTTTATCTCCCGTTTTAGAGAACTTGTCAGAAGTTATCATGCTGATAACAGAGGAACGAAAACAGCAGAAAGACACAAGACTCAGGGCTTTGTAGAGAGATAAGTAAACACTACAGGTCAGATTTCATGAATCGGGTTTACATCCTTGCCTAACAATTGTTGAGAATTGATAGCAACATAGAATGAGAATTGTTTTAAATTATTTGGCCAACATGTGCATTAAGAGAAGGAGTGATAAAGCACAAACAGTACGTAACATACCAAAGCAAGAGTCAGCCAGCATATTAAATGAGCGAATATGGCTACCCTGCTTACAGATATAACTACAAACTATATCCTGAAACAAGGGTTTTATAGCAAGAATATCTGCATCAAGCTGAGCTCATAAGCATTAGGAGCTAATCAGGCTCTGATGCCTGCATGTGCTGACAGCGAACATGTTAATAGGAGGAATAAGCATATGGATGACCTCACCAGTGTATTGCCTCCCTCCATTGTCTAATCCACAGACTGGAGGTGTTGTATTACCAATGTTATCCTCCTTGCTGTGTTGTTGCTGCAGCAGAGGCTAACACGGTCCACAAGCCAAACAGAATTTCAAACCGTTTGGCAGCTAATAAATTCCCCAGATATGTATTTTAACTGTGTAGCTTCATTCTATGAACTCTAATTAAAATGAAACCTATTTGTGAAATTCTGATATATCGCATATATGACAACAGGATAATTGTTCCAAAAAGTGTACCTTTCATCAATAAATAGCAGTCCAAGTGTCTACCTAGACTGATTAGAGAAATCTGAGAGTATAGAGTCATCAGCTGCAGGCAAGGGAAGGCATTTTCTCAGTCTCCTGTACCCTTTTGGTAATTTAGACTGAAGCATCATAAAGTCAGAAGATGAGAGGAAGCAGATAGAAGTGAGACAAGAATGATGCATGTAGTCATCTCTATGCAGCATTTTAATGCTGATTTTGAATGATGACTAAACATAGCTGTGAAGAAAGGCAAATAAAGGCATTGTCTGGGGGAGTACAATAATCTCTGTGGGAGGTAACAAATACCAATAAGGCCCCTTGAACAGAGGGTGTCTAGCTGCTGTGGGTTCCTCTCTGTTTTACTGTGCCCAGAAGGGACATACGGGAACGTCTCTCAATGCATAGGAGCTTACACGCAGGAAACACTGATGATCAGCCTTGTCCAGCTGCCGCCTGCCATAGACTTTGACAGGTGCACTAAAATGCTGGGAGGGCTGCACAGCAGCTAGGTAACTCTTCCCCCAGTGTCTTATGCCCCGTACACACAATCAGACTTTCCCACAACAAAACCATGGAATTTTGTTCTAAGGTTGTTGGCTCCAACTTGTCTTCTATACACGGTCACACAAATGTTGGCCAACAATTATAAACATAGTGACATACTAGACGTACTGCGTGGTTTTTCAACTCTTTAGCACGACCCTTTGGGCTCCTTCTGCTAATTTCATGTTAGTAAAGTCTGGTGAGTGTTGATTCGCGCTTCTCTTTTTGTGTTTTTTATTTTGCGCTATCATTATTATTATTCTTGATATCACTTGAAAAAAAAAAAGCCTTTGAAAATTAACTCCATCAGCATCACCAGCAAAGCAGCATCATTATTATAACTCCATTAGTATCACCAGCAAAGCAGCTTCATTATTATCCCATTAAAGAAGAAGAGAATGTGCGCTGCATTTGGAGACTTCCTAATTTGCTACGTCATGAATGTTAATGCAGCGAAATGTGGCCAGTCTTGTAAAATGCTAGTTTACAAGAACGGCCGCTTCCGCTTCTGAGCATGCGTGGACTTGTGTGACGGACTTGTATACACACGATCTGACTTTCCGACAACGTTTTGTTGGAGGAAAATTTGAGAACCTGCTAGCAAACATTTGTTGGTGGAAAGCCCGACAGCAAACGTTCAATGGAGCATACACACGGTCGGACTTTCCGACAACAAGCTCACATCCAACATTGCCCATCGGAAAATCCGACACTGTGTATGGGGCATTAGTGTTAAGCTTACATATAATTTAGCATGCATGAAAAAAAAAATGGATCTGATATTAGGTCCAATTTAATATACTAATAAACAGCTCAGACTTGCTAATTCTTTGCAGCCTGACTACTTGCTCGTAGCTAAACAATCTATCACAAACATCTTGCTTATGTATTAAGCCTCCTCGCTATTGTTTTTCTATTACTTTTCGCTGAATGCTCTGCCTAGTTTCAAATATTTACCACCTCTTCTTCCTCCTTTTCACTTTAAAAGGACAGCATGCTTTAAAATTGACATTTCTTCTACACCTTATGCCGCGTACACACGAGCGGACTGTATGGCGTACTTAGTCTGGCGTACTTTCCGCCAGACTGTCCGTCGGACTTTCCAAACGGGCTACTTGTCCACACACGGCACTTTTTGAGTGGACTAATACGGCGTACTAAGTCCGCCGTACTATCCGCCCTACTTTTGAAATGAACGGACTCGCCCACACACGCGGAGGAAAGTCCGCTCATTTCGAGCGCGTCTCCAGGTAGGCGGGGCCCGCGAAGGAGACGTCGCTGGCCCCGCCGCCTGGTATAGACTTAAAGGGGAACCCCAACGCCGAAAAAAATCGGCGTGGGGGTCCCCCCCAAGTCCACAACAGACCCTTGTCCGAGCACGCTACCCGGCCGGCCAGGAAAGGGGGGCGAGCGAGCGCCCCCCCTCCTGAGCCGTACCAGGCCGCGTGCCCTCAACATGGGGGGATGCCTTGGGGAAGGGGGGGGCCGCGCGGCCCCCCCACCCCAAAGCACCTTGTCCCCATGTTGATGAGGACAAGGGCCTCTTCCCGACAACCCTGGCCGTTGGTTGTCGGGGTCTGCGGGCGGGGGGCTTATCGGAATCCGGGAGCTCCCTTTAATAAGGGGGCCCCCGGATACCGGCCCCCCACCCTATGTGAATGAGTATGGGGTACAATGTACCCCTACCCATTCACCTGTAAAAAAAAGTACAAAAAAAACACAACACACGAGATAAAATACTTTATTGCACAGCTCCGGGGGTCTTCCGTCTTCGGGGGTCTTCTCGCCGGACTCCTCCGCTATCTTCTTGTAGCTCTTTTGCTAGCGGAGGAGTCCGGCTTTCTTCCTCGCCACAGGCCTCTTCTCCCGACTTCGGGGGTCTTGTCCCCCTCTTCGGTTCTTCTGCCGGGCCACCGTGCCTTCTTATAGCTCTTTTACAGGCAGTGGCCCGGTCTTCTGTCGCCGCCGCCACCTTCCGTTCTTCTTCTTCTTCTTCTTCTTCTCCTTCTTCTTCAGGAGATGTTGACTCGACGTTCTCTCCGGCCACAATGCCAGGGACGCGCTGCGCGTCCACTTATATAGGGACAAGGGGCGGTGTCACATGGCTTTATGTCACATGGGTTGGTCACATGGGTTGATGTCACATGGGGACTGTGACATCGTAAGGGGGCGGGGTCACCATGTGACACCAACCCATGTGACATAAAGCCATGTGACACTGCCCCTTGTCCCTATATAAGTGGCCGCGCAGTGCGTCCCTGGCATTGTGGCCGGAGAGAGCGTCGAGTCAACATCTCCAGGAGAAGAAGGAGAAGAAGAAGAAGAACGGAAGGCGGCGGCGGCGGCGACAGAAGACCGGGCCACCGCCTGTAAAAGAGCTCTAAGAAGGCGCGGTGGCCCGGCAGAAGAACCCAAGAGGGGGACAAGACCCCCGAAGTCGGGAGAAGAGGCCTGCGGCGAGGAAGAAAGCCGGACTCCTCCGCTAGCAAAAGAGCTACAAGAAGATAGCGGAGGAGTCCGGCGAGAAGACCCCCAAAGTCGGGAGAAGAGGCCGGCGGCGAGGAAGAAAGCAGGACTCCTCCGCTAGCAAAAGAGCTACAAGAAGATAGCAGAGGAGTCCGGCGAGAAGACCCCCGAAGACGGAAGACCCCCGGAGCTGTGCAATAAAGTATTTTATCTCGTGTGTTGTGTTTTTTTTGTACTTTTTTTTTACAGGTGAATGGGTAGGGGTACATTGTACCCCATACTCATTCACATAGGGTGGGGGGCCGGTATCCGGGGGCCCCCTTATTAAAGGGGGCTCCCGGATTCCGATAAGCCCCCCGCCCACAGACCCCGACAACCAACGGCCAGGGTTGTCGGGAAGAGGCCCTTGTCCTCATCAACATGGGGACAAGGTGCTTTGGGGTGGGGGGGCCGTGCGGCCCCCCCTTCCCCAAGACACCCCCCCATGTTGAGGGCACGCGGCCTGGTACGGCTCAGGAGGGGGGCGCTCGCTCGCCCCCCTTTCCTGGCCGGCCGGGTAGCGTGCTCGGACAAGGGTCTGTTGTGGACTTGGGGGGGACCCCCACGCCGATTTTTTTCGGCGTTGGGGTTCCCCTTTAAGTCCATACCAGGCGGCGGGGCCAGCGACGTCTCCTTCGCGGGCCCCGCCTACCTGGAGACCCGCTCGAAATGAGCGGACTTTTCTCCGAGCGGGAAAAGTCCGCTCATTTCAAAAGTACGGCGGACTGGCATACACACGGCCGGATTGTTCGCCGAAATGTGAGTACGACGGACAGAATTTCGAAAAATCCGAAACTCTTAGTACGCCGGACTGCACGCTGAAAAAGTCCGCTGAAGCCCACACACGAGCGGACTGTCCGCTGAAATGTGTTTCGACGGACTAAGTACGCCATACAGTCCGCTCGTGTGTACGCGGCATAACTTGTAATCTGCCTGACAAAGTGGCTTGTGTCTTGAAGGATTGTTTTGATTTCTACTGCAATTAGTCATTAAAGGTGTTACCTTCAGTTTCATTTGTAATTTTAAATGAAAGTATTACCCAGTCCCTCCCAAGACAGAAAAATTATGTATTGTGTACTCTACTGGAATTCCATCTTTAAGTATTGTGTACTCTACTGGAATTCCATCTTTAAGTATTGTGTACTCTACTGGAATTCCATCTTTAAGGAAACCTGGCTCATCCTCAAAGCTATATTTGTGTTTACACCAGAGCAAGCAAATGTTTCTTATCCTTTTATAAACGAGACCTTGATATACTACAGGAATGATACACTGCATAATTTCATATGGTGGTGTTAGCTCTAGTGGTAGATGCATTTGTACAGTGAGTTCACGGCAGACAGGGACTATAGTTAAGGACACTTTTATTTAAAGGAAACAGAAAAGACAATCAGGTTTCCCACACAGGGGTTTCAACTTCACACCAAATTAATAATGCGAAGCTGCCTGGCTCTTAAGCTCACTCAGTTTTAATTGCAGTACAATTGCTGCACAGGCCCACTCTTAGGTAGAGGTTCTCCTGATACACCAGGTGCTCTCACACCTCTGAGACTCACATATTCCTCTGGCTTCCCTGGACTCTCTCCCAGTTTCCTGAGCTCCAGTCTTCCAGACTCTCTCGGTCCAATGGCCTGGAACCTCTCCCACATGGAATTCTGTCTCGAGGATAATGCCTTGAAAAGATCACACCTTCCTCCTGGCTCCGGCAATTGCAACAACTCCAACTCCACCTGCCACTGCAGTAACTCTTATCAAGCTTATATCACCCCTGCACCCCGATCCCTTACACAGGATTTTGGCAAACAGAAAAGCCTGGACACTGGATTGAAGGTTCTGTCCTGCCCAATACTCTTTGGAACTTTCAAGCTCCCGGCCTTGATCCAGAACTACCAAATCCAGGGATAGCATAGAAGACCTCCTACTCCATTACCAATCAACCTGTCAGAGCTTCTCAAACTGCAGTTTTGAGTATTCAGCAGTGGCGGCTGGTGCTCAATATATTGGGGGAGCAGAAAACAAACCCCTCCAACCGCACCGCTGACACCCCCTTCATATGCACCACTGCTGACACCCCCCTCTCCCACAGGAGAAGGACAGGAAGGCAGCCTTACCTAAGGTGGCAGATGAGAGATGACTAGGATCCGGGGTATGGCTGCTGCTCCAGCTTGCCGGGGGTAAAGCTGGGGCTTATCCTCCTGGCCGAACAGGAAGTGGGTCCTGAGACCGATTGGCCGGGAGTCCTAGAACTTTCTGGCTAATTGGGTCTTAGGACCCTGATTCCTGATTGGCCAGTAGGAGAATCAGGAAGACAACAGCAAATATTAATTTGCTATTGTCACACAACTGGGTGGGTGATTAGATCCAATTAGAGCCTCAGGCTGTAATCATGTGCTTAAAAGGAAAGAAAAAACATTGGAATCCATGTGCCTGCCGCCCTCCAAGTAAATTAGGGACCAAGCGCATGGATTGGGGGGGGGGGGGGGGTGGCACTCCTGTGCATCTTATGGATGTGCCACCACCGGAATCCAGTGTCACTTTTATGCCCATTTACATAGTGGTAGGGTCTCACAATCTATATCTATTACAAAAATTAGCATTATATTAATTCTTTCCATTAGGGTGTAAACCTTATTGCAATGAATGCCCTAAGAAAATACATTTTCAGCCTTTAGAACCACTTTAATCTTACCTCCACCAAATGGTGCCCATATGACTCTGCGGATAGACTTCACCCAGTCTTCCATGTCATTCTGCGTGCTGGCCATAAGAAGGTATGTTTCATGATTTGCAGTCATCCGCTCCCGATCTCCCCCTGCAAATTAGAACAAAGAGTTGTAAACATCTTTGAAGTTATAGGATACTTCCACTTTGGTACAAAAAGGGGGTGGTTACAGCAATATAAAGATAAGCTGCTTACTTAAAGTTGCATTGCATGCAGATGTGTAGAAAAATAGACATTATGTAGAACTAGCATAAATATCTAACTGTGTTCTGATATCAGTCTTCTGTCATCTCCTGCACAGCAGTAATCATACTGGTAGATGGAGGGACAGCACCCTGAATCAATCAAGGCTCTGCAAGAAGCATTGAAAGGCCCCAAAAAACCTGGAGCATATTTGGGCACAACCCTTTGGGTGAAATAGTAGTATGCTAAGACAAGGTAACTAGTGGGCAGAGTCAGAACATTGGTGGAGTTTAACTTGGTAATGTCACACCAAGAGCATAGTTACAGTATCCTACAGCACAGCTGTACCATACCCTAGCACCATAATGAGGTCCACTTGAATTACAATAGTGTCTCTTGTCACAAAACAGTATTGCCAACAAAAAATTATCCATTAGTGGCATTATATTCTCCCATCTTGCATTCTACTTTTAAATGCTCCTGCCTCAGGTACCACATACAATGCAGGTCTTATATATATATATATAATACTATGCCCTCAGAATGCATAAATCGTTAAAATATGTAAAATACCAACATCAATTTTAAAAATATCCTTTTAAGATGTGTTTTTTAATGTATTTCTCAGAAAATAGCAATATAATCATAGACTAATCAAAAATTAAAAGAAATAAATTGTGACCCATTAACACTATGGACCACCACATGTTTGGAGAAAAACAGTACCATACCAAGTATGGTAGACCTATTTCATAGATCTTTTCAAGGAGTGAAGCTTACCAAAAACAAGCATTGTTTATTCTAAATAGGGGAAGGTTTTGCTGTTTGGGGCAGAGTTTGCCTGAAATGTAGTTTGCAGCTTCTGTTTTTGCAGTGTCCGGAGTTTCATATGTATATATCCAGAGGTATACATGTACATATTTATCTACAGACAGGCATGAAATGGAAATCACGGGTTGCTTTAGGAGCAGTAAATTTTTGCACGTAGCTATGTTTATCTAAAATAAAGCTGTACATATAATGGTAGTTACCATTGCTTCCTTTTAAAACTTCCAGTTGCCTGGCTTTCACACTGATTTAATGGCTTCAATACTTTCTAATGGTGCAGATCTTAAAGAAGTTTACATGCCAAGACTGTTGACTTCACATTGACTTTCTTATTAGCCTACTTGTTCTGGGCTAATGACTTTGCAGATCTTGAAGCCAGAAACTAGAGATTTTAAAGAAGGTCAACATTGACAGATCCCAAAATATCTTACAGCACAGGTTTCATTTAGGATGGATTCCTAACTTTCCATGCGCGGTAACAAGCAAAGACCCCTTTTTTACATGAGTTACCTCAACACACATTAATACGCTGCATATGTGCATTGTGGTGCATTGACATTCTTGTTCAAAGATTTTATTAAAAGGTATAAGTGGTACAAACAATAGTCCAAAAAATGACTAAAGACATGTAAATAACACAATGGTAGCTATGCATGACTGCAGTAAGAAGATCCAGATAGACAAAAGTAAGGATGGATCCTATATGGGAGAAACTTAATAACAGTCAGATAATATCATACATGTTTAAGGTGTGTAGGCTATATCTAAACATTTTATCGAATAGACCAGGGTTTGGTAGGATAAAGTGAAGGAGGCATTTCACATAGTGTGATAATAGTGGAGTCAATACTTTCATAGATTGGGGTTTGACACTTCACTGATAAGGGAAGGGAAGGGTAAATTTACCCTGTCAGATCGTGGATTATGTAGCCTTACATGTAAAAAGAAAAGGGAAAAAGAAAAGGAATGGAGGAGAGAGGAGGTATACTACAACATAAGTTTATACTACAGAAATATGTAGGTGGAATAAAATATACCGTATGTTAAAACTACACTATCATCAACTACTCAATCCAGAGACTGATTAGAGCAACACATTATATGTCTAGAAGCTCCCAAATACAAGAAATGTCTTATAAATTGACTGACCAGATGGTGCCATACCCCAGTGCAGCTGGCACAGATGTATTCAGCGGTGGACGCTCGGTGCTGGAGGGGATGTGAACAGAGGGGCTCTTTTCTCCACTTATGATGGCCATCCCCCAAAATTAAAAAGTTTTGGGAGGAAATTGCTCCTTGGATAAAGAAACTGACGTTAAAACCTATAGAATTCTCTTCCCTACATTTTCTTTTTCATGGGATGCCATCCTCTATTAAATTGTATGACATAAGTATTACACCACATCTGTTGAAAGCCGCAATAATACTCATACTTAGGTTTTGGAAACAAACCAAATGCCCCATAATAGGAGATTGGAAAAGGGAGGTAGACAGAATAATGGAAGCTGAGAGATTGGTACACCTGGTTGAAGATCAGTATGACAAATTTAGTGATACCTGGGCAGGATGGCTATTTTACTCCCCAGAGATATCTGGTGTACTGGCGTAAGAACCATAGACAAACACTGTTCTGGTAGTGTTATGATGGTAGAGGTAAGGTTTGGATGCATCTGGTGTGGGGGGAGTGTTTTTTTGTTTTTTGTTTCTTGAATTGGGATAATTGAAATAACATACTGAGAGCATTTGGCAGGGAGATAAAATGGATACGGGAGGGGAGGCTTGTTTCTTAAGGGGAGGGGAACAATAAACTGAGCATGAATACACTAGGTTTGGGAGAACACTAATTAAGACACATTATAATGTAGATTTGAGTATTAATAAAAATTGCAATATTATTTTTTTATGGGGTTTACAAAATACTTTAAAATTTAATATATTTCTTTTTTTTCCCTCTTCCTTTAAACACAATGGTGGCTTTTTTTTAGCACTTAACACTGGTTAGTAATAGAATTGAAAAGAATGATATGGTATAGGGGTATTGGTTATACATGTTTGAGGAAGCATTTCATTTTACACCTTTCCCCCAACCAATTGAACTGGAGCCCCCCCTTTTTTTTGTATTTAATGGTGGATGCACGATTATATCACTTGTATTACCAATCAGGGTTTCCTTTTTTATAAAAAAAAATATAATAATAAATGACGGTAATTCATATTTCACTTTTTTTTTCTTTGTATTTAGAGATGGTTGCACGATTATACTTTTACCAATCATGTTTTTTTTCAAAATATGTAATTCATAGTCCACCCCCCTTTGTTTTGGGGGGGGAGTAAATAAGAAACAAATAATGATTTAATAGGGATCAAACTTTTTTTGCAGAAGGGAGTTTAACAACACACGTGGCCACGCATTAAAATTAGAACAAAAGAGGTTTAACCTTAAACTACATAGAGGGTTCTTTTACTGTAAAATCGGCAAGGATGCGGAATTCCCTTCCACAGGCGGTGGTCTCAGTGGGGAGCATCATTAGTTTCAAAAAACTATTAGATAAGCACCTGAAGGACTGCAACATACAGGGATATACAATGTAATATTGACATATAATCACACACATAGGTTGAACTCGATGGACTCGATGTGTTTTTTTTCAACCTCACCTACTATATAACTATGTAACTAATAGGGATATTCCAGTTCAGATGGTTGGGTCTTGGGTGAATATTGTGGCATGTAATGGTGTATTGTTGATAATAAAAAGTGCTATCAAGTATCCAACTCCACTTTTCCCTATTTTGAGAACCTAAATCTCTATTCCTATTGCTTGTGTATTATGCTCCTTCTTACCTAACTTACAACCTGGATGTACTCTAAGGCTCTTGGGCCAATATTGAGCTCCACACAGGCTATGGGGGGACCCTCAAAAACAGAAGCCCTCTGATTAAACCAGAACACAACGGTGCAAAAGACTGTATTTTAATAACCCAAAGTATAAGGACTCACTTTGGTCATGTCTCCGTCCATATAAAAGATATTCCCTCGTAGGAAGGCATACATTGCACTTCAATGCAATGTATGCCTTTGCCCAAAAAGTGCAGTTTTTTTTTTTGTGCATGTGTGTTGAGTCATGTTAAGGGCTGCCTTAATGCAATGCACATTAACTGAGTGTGTGATACTGCAGAAGTGTGAATGTGCTCTTACGGACACAAGTATATATAGTCCAAGGTAAATAGTAACACAATAAAAATGCATTTATTGGTATAAGACAACTATTACAGAAATGGCCTCGTAGAAGAGGAGTGAAGCAGCACTAACTGCACATGCAGAATCCATGGCATTCAAAGACTGAAAAGAGTATTTATTTTAAATAACTGCTGATCCAGCTGAGCTCTTGCCTTACATCATCAACTGAAATCCACCCAAGCCCCACTCTACAGAGCTTACACCCAACAATTGCTTTTAAAGGTTACACAAACAGAGTATTGGCCTTACAACAAAAGGTGAAGGGAATGTTTGTAAGACAATTCATTGCAGGTACTTTAAAACAATATTATCTGCATTTACCCTAACAATGCAAATATATCACAACTACAGTATAAAAGCAGAATAGAACATGTATTTAAAAAGATAAGCCTACCTTTTATATTTATAACTCGGGAAAACATACACTAACTAGGACATGCAAAAGTGTTCTCCATCATTTTAATTTATCAGCTAGATGAATTGCCAGAACATTAACTATTATAATCAAGGATCTTCTGCTAAATGCATACGTAAGCAATTAATTTTCTTTAAAAGTGGTTGTAAAGGCAGAAGGTTTTTCGTTTTATCTGAATGCATGACTTTACGCTGCCAGAGCCGTTTTTTCATTTTATTCACACGTGTTTAATGAAACTAATATGAATACCTGAGTGTAACATGGTTTCAGCCTCCTGTTAGCCCGTGTACAGCAGCACTTAGACTGGGAGAAGGAGGGAAAGCACTTGGCATGTTCTGCAATGTACATGTGCAGACAGGGAGTTTTCAGACAGGAGGAGAGTACAAAGAGATGACCTTATCAGTCTGCTGCCCCTTCACTGTTCAATCACAGCCTGGTAGCAGGTGTTGCTTAACTGTAGCAGAGAAAAGTCAGGTCATCAGACTGACTGTGCTGTGCAATGATGATGTGTAAATCGAAGGAATGAATGAACAGGACCACAAAGCTGATAAGGCATGTATTTTTATATGTGTATGAAATCATTTGCCGGAAGTTCAGCTTTAAAATGAAACATCTTATAGCAGATTTTTTGCTTACACAATCTTGCTGTGTTGCAGCACTTCCCACGGCATTCCTCAACTTATGAAATAAATCCTACAGAGCGAGGACCACACTAGATGTAAAACCAGGAATTCGAATGAAAACGATAACACCAATGATGTCCCTGTGAGATAGAATAACCTTTCAGGTGGTTTAACTTCCCAGCATCCTCAAAAAACAGAGCTATCCATTTTGCGTGTGATTGTTTTAGAGTATTGCACAGTGGCAGGGGTGTACATAAATGAGGATGGGCATTAGTGCACATTCTGGATTGTCCCCTATTAAGGCAGACCTAAATGGCGGCGCAAGGACTCTTCTCCATGTAATAAGACAAACACTGGAGATGTACTGAATGTTAAAGCAGCCATGTGCTCTGCACCAACCCAGGCAGCATTCCTGCACAACTCTGTGGATATACCCAGCACCTCTCCATTTGGCCAACTCAGAGTGGTCCTCACGTACCTCTGCTTATAGGGTTAATTACCCTACAACAAAGCCCCGTGGTATGTGCATGCCATTGACTGTTTTCTGTTTTGCTGAGCACAGTACAAAGATTTTCAATAGGACTATGGCCCATAGAGATTCTTTACAGTGTGTTCAGCAAAACTGGCAAAGCCTTCTTAGATGCCTGCCTTAAACTGTAATAAAAAATAAAAAAATAAATGCACTTTTCATGTAGGTAATATATCTATCCATCACCTGCCTCAGATACACTAGTTCTTTCCCAAAAACATGCAGCCTAAGTTGATGAACAGCACTATTACTGTATGCAAACTTAGACTTTTTGCCAAAAGTCAACAGCTAAGGTAAAACATGTTTTATTTCAGAAGAGACGTTCCACATATACTTATTATGGGTAGTCCTTTTCTTCTAAAATGTCCCTTTCTCTTGTCACCTAAGGCCATTGCCCCTTCTCTCTATTGGAGGGTGTCTCTTTAGGTAGTGAGTGCTAAAGTGACACCCATGCATGTACTCACTCTCCTTGAGCCAAGCTATCTGCATCCATGGACACACAGTACCCCTGCTCTCTTCTCCCTGCAGTTTGACTGGTGGCAACAGGAGCCTATTGCTCTGCAACCATCAGTGCTGCTAAGGATCTAGTAAGTTCGGAGAGTGGTGTTGATTGATCCTGCACCCAGCAGTGGATACAAGGACATCAGGCAAGTGTTTGGTGGGGATGGGGGTTAGTAAAGTGCTAGGGTGTTTTTTTACCCTAAAGTTTTGAATGCAATACTACTTTAAGTAAGCATCTAACAGACTTATTTAGTAGGACATTGCAAACAGCAATGAAGTTGTGCCAAATGCAGTAACCAAAATCAACCAACCAACCAGATAGCTTCATCACTCATTGAAGAAGAATTTCTAATTGATTCCAGTTGGCAGGTGCACCTCTACTCATCAATTTCATACTAAATAAGCCAAGAAACATCGCAGCTTACAAATATAACTTGTCAAACTCATGTTTCCGTCTTGGCATTCAGACTCAGGTTTAATCATTCGGATTTATGATGTTGACAAACACTCTCCATTAACAGATTCCATGCTATAATAAACAACCCTCCCTTTTTTATACAACCATCCCAAATCTTTTATTGTTCTTATTATAAAAAATACATTTTCTTAAAATACTGAGGACTTCTCTAGGATGGCATCCAATATCATCTCAAGCTTACCAGTATGAGCATACTGTAATCCTATCCAGAGCCACGGGAGATCAGCAAATATCCTGTCATCAGATATAAAGAGCCGTATTCCAAAAACTGTCAGCCAGTAAGGGAGAATGATATCCGAGCACAGCTCTGCAGCTCGTTCATTCACAGGCTTATCAGTGCTGAGACTTAAAATTCTGCTGCTGCCACCCACATGTCATTCACAAACACAAACTTTTTCTGGGCTTTCAAATTTCCATAGCATACTTTAGAAGAAAGTGTTTAACAATCCAGTGAGATAACCACATATAATGTTTTCTATAAGAATGGAAACATATTAAATTGTAAATATTTATAGATATATCTATCTAGATTTATATATATATATATATATATACACACAACATACATACATACATATATATTGTATATATACACTCACCAGACACTTTATTAGGTACATCTTGCCAATACCGGGTTAGATCACATGTTGGCTTCAGAACCGCCTTTGTTCTTTGTGGAATAGATTCAACAAGGTGTTGGAAACATTCCTTAGAGAGTTTGGTCAATATTGACAAGATAGCATCACAAAGTTGCTGCAGATTTTTCGGCAGCACATCCATGATGCAAATTTATCATCCCAGCACATCCCAAAGGTGATCTATTTGGCAGAGGAGGCCATTGGAGTACAGTGAACTCATTTTCATAAGTAAAGAAACCAGTGGTGAGATGATTTGAGCTTTGTGACACGGTGCATTATCCTGCTGGAAGTAGCCATCAGAAGATGGGTAGACTGTAGTCATAAAGGGATGGACATGGTCAGCAAAAATACTCAGGTAGGCTGTGGCATTTAAACAATGCTCAGATGGTACTTAGGGGCTCAAAGTGTGCCATGAAAATTTCCCTTATACCATTTTACCACCACCACTAGCCTGAACCATTGATACAAGGTAGGACAGATGCATTATTTCATGTTGTTTATTCCAAATTCTGACCCTACAATCTGAATGTTGCAGCTGAAATTGAGTCTCGCCAGACCAGGCAATGTTTTTTCAATATTCTATTGCCCAATTTTGGTGAGCCTGTGTGAAATATAGCCTCAGTTTCCAGCTCTTAGCTGACAGGAGTGGCACCCGGTGTGGTCTTCTGCTTTTGTAGCCCATCTGCTTCAAGGTTGGATGTGTTGTGCATTCAGAGATGGTATTCTGTGTACCTTGGTTGTAACAAGTGGATATTCGAGTTACTGTTGCCTTTCTATCATCTCAAACCAATCTGCCAATTCTCCTCTGACATCAACAAGGCATTTTTGTCCACACAATCTGGATATTCCCTTTTTTTCGGACAATTCTCTGTAAACCCTGAAGATGGTTGTGTGTAAAAATCCCAATAGAACAGCAGTTTTTGAAATACTCAGGCCAGCCCATCTGGTACCAACAACCATTCCACGTTCAAAGTCACTTAAATCCTCTTTCTTCCCCATTCTGATGCTCAGTTTGAACTTGAGCAAGTCATCTTCACCACGTCCAGATTCCTAAATTCAATTGCTGCCATGCGATTGGCTGATTAGCTATTTGTGTTACCAAGCAATAGAACAGGTATACCTAATAATGCGGTGAAATTAAATGTTCTTAATCTTGGTTCTCTGCTATTAGAATGTGTGAATGCATAAAATACTGACACATAGAGTTGAGCAGCAAACTTCTTTCCTATGATAGTCAGTGCCATCTAGTGGCCATAATGTAGTAGTTTCTTCATTCACAAATTCAAATTGCACATGACTTTCCCGCATTTGCACAGAACAAAGTTACATGCCACTCCAGTTGATTAACAGCTATGTGAATTTTCTTTATAAGTGTATCCAAAAGTGTGCCATAGTGCACCAATGGTTAGTGGCCATGGTGGAAGGTGGATGCTCATAAAGAATATAGTTTATTATGACACACCTTCACATATTCCAGCCTCAGCTTTGTTTGTAGCTCTCAGCACTTGGTCACATGATCTGTAAAGGTAGTCAGTGCTGGAAGACTTTTTCTGATTGACAGGTCTGAAATGGGAGCACGTGTGTAGCTATATAATGCCCAGCATGTGTCATTGCCTACTGGTCCCACATTGATCGATGTCTGAATGGAAGATGTCTTCACTCAGGGCCACCAACCCAAGATATCTTATTAGCATTCTATTGGATGCAATAGATTAACTTTTTTCAGCCTGACTAACTATGTAACAATATTGGATTAGGGAGCAAAAGCCCCCTTCCCCCAAGCCCAGGCCTTCCTTGGCATTATGGCTTGATGAAGAATAAGTGTGTACATATTATCGGTACATGTGTAGCTAATTTGCGACCACCCACATACATTGTACTGTTTTGTTCAGTTTGGAAACAGGTTTGGATGGTGAGCAATCAGCTTATATAAGCACATTACGTTTGGTACTTTCTTGTAGGATCTATTGATTGCTTTCTTTTCATCTAACCTAATATTTTTATATTATTATTTTTAATGTTTTGCATTTTCTTCACTTTCAAATATCAATTGTCTTGTTATCATTTATTTTCATTTTTATTTCCATATTTTTGCCCTTGTTTCTCTTTTTCCCTTATTTATATATTCTTTTAATTTTTATTTTCTGTTTCCGGTGTGTGTGTATATATATATATATATATATATTTATTTTTTCATACATATGTTTTCGTTTGTTAGTATTGGGATCTATGGAAACACTTTATTCCATATTACTTTCTTCGTGTATAGGGAGCCTCTGATAAATACCATCTGACACCTGAGTTAGATGGGTGTGGATCTTTTTAAGATGCATCAGTTGGGCATACTGTACCTGTGTTATTATTATGCATCATTTTTTGTTGTGTGAAATGCGTTAACTATGTAGCCTGTCGGTGTCCTGTGGTGTCACATTGCATGTGGAAGCAGACATGGTGGCTGCACTGACTCAGTTGCATGTCAAAATTTGACAGACTTGCAGGAGGGAGCAGTATGCGTTCAGATCTGTCAAATTTTCACATACAACTGTGCCTGTGGAGCTGCTGCCTCTGCATGCACCTCTAGCAGTTGCCTGAACGCAGCTTGGGGCTCATGCATATGCCAAGACAAAGGCAGCCTGCATGAAGTATGTGTGCCAGTGTCTGTCTTAACAAGCCCTAAATGGTTGCTTGATTATACATAGATTGTGAACCAATACAAACAGTTATGATACCTTACATTCTACAAGTAAAAAGTGTGTGTACTACAAGTGAACTGTGCCCTGGACCACTTCTTCCAAGTGATCCTGGGCACAGTATACTTAAAGGATAGGTTAACCTTTTCAACATAGTACATGTTCAATCTGTATATAGGGCTTAAAAGAGTGGTGGCTGGTGCCAAACAACCACCCATTCTCTAGAGCGGCACCCTCCACCCTGTTTTCCAGTCGGTCTGGCACTTACCCCATCGTGGCGGGTGGCAGGCAGCAGGTCTGAGTCCTCTCCTCCATGGCAGCTTTCAGCTCTTCCCCTCCTCCTAGGCATCCAATAGGATCGCCTGTCCTTTTCACCAAGCGGGTGACTGGTGTCAAAACCCGCTTCCTGATTGGCCGGGAGGAGGATCAGTGTTACAACAGTGAATATTGATTTGCTTTTGTAACACACCTGGGTGGGCTTGGAGCGCACTCTCTGTGACCCAAGCCCATCCTATATTGAAGCCTACTAGAGCCTAGGCTCTAATCGGTGCTTCAAAAAAACCACCCCCCCGCATTGGAATCCATGCGTTGGTAGATGATAGGGGAGGCAGCGACGGACGGGGGGTGGCTCCCATGCACCCTTTATGGACGGGCTGGCTCTGGTGTAAAATTGAACATGTTCAAAAAGGCCCCCTTTCCCTGACAGCAGGTGGGGGATAATATCTCCTGCATCCACTGTCACATTTCAAAATCGGCACGGCTCCACTTGCACAGCCGTGTCATTCATTCACAGGGATCTCAAAATGAACTAGAGGTCCCTTTCTGCCACCAAGGCACACGGCTTGTAGATCTCAATGAACTATGAGAGTACTGATGAGCACTGATTGACACGTCATCCAGCTTTCTAACTGACAGCCCATACAGAATTATGGGCAAGAAAGCTGGAAGTAGTGTGTGCAGGAGGCCAATAATGCACCCAGGGTTCACTAATCACAGATCCAATGCTCTAGAATCTCCCTGAAAAAAAAATTCCTACAAAAATATGCGCATTTATAATCTTTTCAAAAGGGTGATTAACCTTTAACTTATTTTTGTGCACATTTCAGAACACTCACATTGCTGAACCAACAAAGTGAACTTTGCCTGAGCGTGGTTAAAACTGCCAGCATGAGTGCACCTTAATCACGAACCTGGCCCAAACATCTACTAATTTCTTGGCAAATGCAAAAGCTTAGTCAGTACTTCAACTTGTGTATTTTGCTGCTTGTCTAGAGCTAAGCTTTAGGCCATTTCTGGCACATATCCAGTGTACTAAAATCAAAGTTTCAGATAAAACTGAAGATAACAGTGGAATAGCTGCTATTTGGTATGGTGTTGTGGTAGTGATTGTCTAATGGCAAGTGCTTTGGTAATAAGACTATAGAAGTTCATAAACTTTATTATCCTCACATAAAAAAAAAAAAAAGAAAAAGAAAAGAAAACTTCACCTAAATGCCACAATGTGTGCTACTGGCATTATCTATAGTTCAACAAGCAATTTGTCACAGGCAAAATGTTCACTGTTATTGCCTCTATTATGAGTTTCATAACAATGAAGAAAGTTTAGATAATTGGTCGCAGACTTTGAAGAATAAATTTCAGCCTGGCCTACACTAGAAGAGAAGAATGAAGCTGAAAATGGAAACTAAGCTCTTATCACAGCTCTATGCGTCAATAAACTGCCATCTTTCTTTTGTTTAACTGAAATTAATATTAACCCTTTCATGTACAGGTGTAACTGAAATCCTGTAGTTCGAATAGTTACCAGTTCACTTACCATTATCTGAGAATTTTGCAATAACTTTAAGTTAATTTATAGTTTTGTAGCAACCAATGAACTCCCAAAAAGAGAGGCGGGGACCTCTGTGTCCCGTGATGTACTCAAAGAAATGCATTTTACAGTAAGTATGAAGAGAAAATCCAATTTTCTTTCTTGTACATCACGGGACACAGGGCAGCCATATACATTACTACCTGGGATTTCCCAGAGCAATAGCCTTGAGGGGAGGGAGACACACAGTATGAAAATACCATCAGATTTATACATAAGCCTGTAAGACACTACGGCCAAAAGCTGAGTCCTCTGCTGTCCCAATGTCAACGTGATAAAATCTTGTGAACGTAAGTATCGAAGATAAAGTAGCGGCCTTGCAAATCTGCGCCACTGATGCCTGAGGCGAAAAGCCCAGGAGGTTCCAATACCCCTGGTAGAATGAGCTCTAACCCCAAAGGGAGGAGCCTTACACTTCAGGTCATAGGCCTGAGTAATTAACTGGTGAATCCAAAGTTAATGGAGGCCTTAGAAGCCACTTGGCCCTTCTTGGGGCCTTCTGGCAAAACAAAACACGCATCAGAACTTCTGATGCTTGCAGACCTTTCCAAATAGGTTCTGACAGCACGCACCTCATTCAAAAGGTATAACTGCTTCTCTTCTGGTGAGCCAGGCTGAGAGAAAAAAGAAGGTAGAACAATGTCTTGATTTAAATGAAAATCAGAAACTAAAACAGGCAAAAAGGACGGAAGAGGACGTAGCACCATCTTATGATGCAAAATCAAAAACGGCTCCTTACAGCAAAGGCCTGCCAGTTCTGAGACCCTTCTAGCCAAAGTAATTGCAAAAAGAATAGCCAACTTCCGTGTCAAAAAGAACTAACAGAATCTCTTTAATTGTTTCAAAAGGTTGCTCCTGTAGCACCGACAGAACCAAGTTCAAATCCCAAGGTCCCACTTTTTCAGACACTGGTGGAAAACTTGAGTACTTCCTGTATGAGAGAGGTTATATAGAGGGGGAGACTTCCTGTTTTGGTTATGCTACCAGTGTCCATTCACCTGAAGGTGGTGTATAACCCAGGAAGTAATGTATATGGCTGCTTTGTGTCCTGTGATGTATGAAAGAAATAGACATATTTCATTTTCCACTAGGTATCTTTCTTAAGTCATCTCACAACTGTATAATATGAATGTCTTTACTGCATATGTTCTTTATTTATCAGCAGTTATGCCTCAATCTGTACTCATCATTTCCTAAGGAATCCAACAATGTGAGCACTCATTTCCTGCCAGGTTATGACTAGTAGGTAGGAATGAAAGCCTCAAGTAAGGTGGAGAGGAAATACTGAAATAATGCATGTGGTTGGGCTGTTTTATGAAGTAAAAATAAGCTTATTCCAGAAAAGATGGACCATAAACCTTAAAGCCTAACTCCAGCTCTATTTGTAATTAGAGCTGGAGTGGGAACAAGGTTTATTATCTGTGATAATATTGGGGAGATTTTCGCTTTGTCTTTCTGCGACACCCATGCAAGAAATGAGACAAGTGGTTGTTGGGAACAGGAATGCAGGGACAGCGAATAATATGTTTTTTATTTTTCTGTGAGAGATTTTCCATCACTACCTGTCCTGACAGCAGCAACAGCATTGTAAGTTCCACACATAAACATGCCCAAGCCCTGTCATGCTGCTTACATCATTTATTTTCCCCTTAATCACTGTTACACAGTGCACAGAAAAAAAGATTCACATACAATGTTACAAGTGATCCAGAGGTAACAGGAGCTGGGCAGATTTAACCGCCTTAGCTGCTGCACCTAGATACCCCTCATAAAAAATTTACACTTCATTTTTGAGCCTATTACTTCAGCCATAACATTTGACATTAGTTAAGATAAGAAAGTCATGCATACATTGTTTTGTTTCTTTTAGGAAAAACAAGATTTTGGCACAATGGCGGAACTACCAGGGTCACAAAAGTTGTACTTGCGATCGGGACCTAATGTTCTGCCACTGTGGGGGGCCCATCCCCGCCTGCTGCCACTGATCCCACCCCCCCCCCACCACCAACACTGATCACCACCACTGATCTCACCCCCAACCATCGCCCCCGATCCACCACTGCCACTGATCCCAACCCCCCTCCCACCACCACCACCACTACTGTCACTGATTCCACCCCTCCACCACCACCATTGATCTCATGCCCCCCCACCATTACTGATCCATTACCACCACTGATACCATCCCCCCCACCACCATTACTGCCACTGACCTCACCCCCCCACTGCCACCACTGATCTCACCCCCCACAATCGCCCCCGATCCACCACTGCCACTGATCCCATCCCCCTCCCACCACCACCACTACTGTCACTGATCCCACTCCCCCACCACCACCACTGATCTCATTCCCCGTCCATCACTGATCCATTACCACCACTGATCCCAAGGGGACACTCAGGAGGATGCAAGGGGCACTTTGAAGGCACTATGAAGGCATTAAGGGGGTACTCTAGAGGAAGATGTAAGGGGGCACCCTGGAGGTACTGTTTTAATAAATCCAGAGTGCCCCCTTATATCTTCCAGAGTGCTCCCTTACATCCTCCAAAATACCCCCTAGTAATAGTAAGCTCAGTGGCAGAACTACCTGGGTCTCAAAAGGTTGCACATGCAACTGGGCCTGGCGTTTCACCATCATGTGGTGCCCCAAGATGGAAAGATGGGGCCCACTGCAGAAAATGAGAAAGGGCCCCGGGATGGGGTCAGGGGGGACCTTTCAAGGTTTCTTGTATTTAATTCCGTATTAAGTTAGGCACATTCCTATAGCTCATAGAAAGGTTAGTAAAGTGGCGTTAGTGTTCTTGCACACACAGTATCATAGACCGTGAAGAGTGAGAGGAGTGGGGTGAGTTGAGGGTGACAGGAAAAGGGGTGTAGGATGAGTAGACATTGAAAGGTGGGTGCAGGGTGACAGGAGGGGGCTTCAGAATTAACAGAAGCAGAAGGGTAGGTTCCGGGTGACGGAAGGGGACTTCAGCAAGATCAGAAGGAGAAGGGTAAGTGCAGGGTGGCAGGAGGGGGGGTTCAGAAGGAACGGACGGAGATGGGTAGGTGCAAGGTGACAGGAGGGGGCTTCAGAGGGGAACAGAAGGAGAAGGGTAGGTGCAGGGTGGCAAGAGGGGGCTTCAGAAGGAACACAAGGAGAAGGGTAGGTGCAGGGTGGTAGGAAGGGGCTTCAGAAGGAACAGAAGGAGAAGGGTAGGTTCAGGGTGACAGGAAGGGGCTTCAGAATTAACAGAAAGAGAAGGGTAGGTGCAGGGTGGCAGGAGGCTTCAGAAGGAACAGAAGGAGAATGGTAGGTGCAAGGTTACAGGAAGGGACTTCAGAAGGAACAGATGGAGAAGGGTAGGTGCAGGGTGACAGGAGGGTTCTTCATAAGGAACAGAAGGAAAAGGGTAGGTGCAGGGTGATAGGAGAGGACTTCAGAAGGAACAGACGGAAAAGGGTAGGTGCAGGGTGCCTGGAGGGTGCTTCAGAATGAACAGAAGGAGAAGGGAGGTGCAGGGTCAGAGGAGGGGGATTCAGAAGGAAAGAAGGAGAAGGGTAGGTGCAAGGTCACAGGAGGGGGCTTTAGAAGGAACAGAATCAGAAGGGTAGGGGCAGGTTGACAGGAGGGAGCTTTACAAGGAACAGAATGAGAAGGGTAGGTACGGGGTGACAGAAGGGGGGTTTAGAATGAACAGAAGGCATGTGGGGGAGGGGGGTTAAGCATGTATCATCTTAAATCGGGGCAAATCGAGGCCAGGCTGCTCACTTAAAATATAAAAAAAAGAGGTATATGGAAACTAAAATAAAGACAAATGAGAAACAAATATTTTATTTCCCACACATTATGTATCTGGTAATTTCTATGGATACAAATACAATTATTAATTGCAAAAAACAAAGAAAGTCCCTAAAAGTTGTTATAGTATTATCATTATTCATCACCATCAACATAATCATTGCCACCACTACCAAATAACTTACAAAAGTGCTTTTATTTGAATATTGAGAAGCTGTTACATTTCCTTCAGAGTTTTCCATAAACAACATTAATCATTTTCTAAAAGGTCTGTCAAGCCTCAAACCTTGTACATTTCATAACCTAACGAAGCCTGCCTATGAATTGTGACCAGTGTAGCACAGATTGCATTAGTAACCAAATCACTCAAACTTGTGTTACTATAGAACCCTAGCAGGCCAAACAGCAGTCAACAACGAGGCACTTATCCTCCCAAAGAACATATGGAAAGCAAAAGACAGCAGCTAAGTAATATACGTTTCTTGGGTTTACAGAAACTTGTTTATGACACATGGACTCAGAATGCTGAGGACATATTTTATGATTTTACCGATGACATAAAATGTGTCCAGAATTTCCAATGTTTTCTCCGAAAGCTGTAATCATTAGTGTCATAAAAACAGCTGGCGAGTGGTTTACTGCACTAAGAATTACCACTTAAAGGGAAAGTATTGTGTACGTTATTGCTTGTGCTTCACATTTTTACATGCTTGCTCTTTCATATTTTGTATTTTTAATAAAAGGAGAAATTTGTAAATAATTATGTCATTACAGAAGGATAAGTTATCCACCACAATGTTGTGACGTCATCAGGTACATGGAGAGTGCATTGTTTTTAACCTTGCTAACCATTTAACGCATATGTGAAGTGGCAGGGGGTAAGGGTTTTAACATCCATAGGCTACACATATGCGCCCATGGCACCAAGTGAAAGTCCGCACTGGTAACTAGACCCAGCATGAAGACCCAATTGATGAAAAGTGCCACCAGGATGGGAAGGGGATAATCAGTCAGTTGACAGACTTGCAGCAGTAAAATAAAGTCATTCTGTATTATTTTAAAACAGAAAACAATTGTGACTGTCCCATCTAACTACTGTTGTTTTAAACAAGATATATGTGGAAACAAGCCAGGCAATTAACTATGCTTCCTGTGCCATTATTATGGTGCAGGAAACTATCAGAAGTGGTACATTTAGAGCAGATAGACCTGGTTTAGGTCTATCTGTGCCACCTATATGCCAGTTTCTATTTCAGAGTGAAATAGAAACTAGCGTAGGTCTGCCCCTAGTTTACTGAGGGAATATGTATTTTTCCATATAGAAAACTAAAGCAGATTCCCGCCAGGTGTAACTTTGTTGTAGGGGATGCGAGTTGTCAGCAGAAAGCTCACATCCTTCGTTCTGCCTGTGCAGTGATTACACAGCACAAGCAGAGGCTACACAGGGTTAACACCCTCCTCCCTTAGTGGTTTGTTCCATTTTTGTTAATTAGGAGCAGCATCTGCCCCATGTTCTAAAGAATTGTGCAAGCTTGTGTTTACACAACTCTTTGTTAATTTCTCTGTTTTTGAATCCGTAGTACCTATTGATAACAATAGTAAAGTGGTACTAAACCCACAATAGTAAAATCAGTCTGTATATGCAGTAAAGCATGTTTGGTATAGTAAAGCATGCTTGGTATACCCTCTGCATTGTGTAAAAAGGCAGTTTTAGCTTGTCTTCTTTGATCCTCCCATTCTTTTACTAGAGGAGGTACTCTGCTACTTTTTCAGGGGGATCATGTGATTACTACAGGGCCAATCAGCACTGTCCAGGCAGAGGGTCAGGGGTCCTGCAGCTTCTCACAGGACAGTCAGAGGAGAATGAAAACTCCTACAGGCTTTAAACAGTGCTCTGCCAAACACTGATAGAAGTCACAGAACTTTTATATACTGCTGATGAGAACAGTTTATATTTACGAAAATAATTTAATCACCATGTTCTGTGAACTGTGGGAGACCAAATATAGGGAATGCAGGGTCCTGATTTTCCTAACACTTTAAAATCAAACTGATCTGTGTAAACAAATGTCATACACATAGAAATGACTGCACACCACAAAATGCTTACGAGCAATCTCTACCTGTGCTTTAGTAACATAATTATCTGTACTGTATAATCTTTCCATTCATTATTTTCCTAAATGTCTATTTGCTACTTTCAGAAAAAAAAACTTACCAGTGCAAAAAACACTGAACTGACCAAGTGATTTTTTGTCAAGCCATTTAGATGGATATTTCCCTTGACAATGAAAAAAACTGAAGGAACTGAAGTAGAAGCTGCCATGTATTATTTAACTCTTAATATTGAACCTTTCCCTGCAGGAGACATTTTTTTCCTAATATGCATATATGTTAAAATGCATATTTTATTGCTGAAGCTTGCTTAAATCCCACCAAATGTTATATATTTTCTGAAATCAGAGATAAGATAATATGGTGGTAGCTGCATTGTTTTTTGTTACAAGACAAATGCACCACTGTTTATCTTTATTTTCCATGAAAATACATTCATATTATTTTATTGTACACAAAAATCAATATATCACATTATTTTGTGGTCAAATATGAAAGAAGAGGTTAAGTTGAGTAAACAAATGCCAAATATGTCAAGCTTCAAAACTGTGCATGCTCATAAAATGGATAAAACCACAGTACCAAAATTGTCCACAGGTAACGCTTGGAGATCCTTCAGAGCTCAGCAATTGTGAATAACATTCCTAGAATTACTATTCTCAATTTGATGTGTACAGTGATATCTAATATGTGTTGTTTTTGTATGTCTACCCCATGCGTGTGCTCCTGTATGTGTTTATTTAAAAACAAAAAAACAAAAAACTTTTTTACTTACCTTTATTACAGGCATACCCCACTTTAAGTACACAAAGGGGTTTATTTACTAAAGCTAGAAAGTGCAAAATCAGGCTCACTTCTGCATAGAAAACAATAAGCTTCTAATCCCAGCTTGTTCAATTAATCTTTGGTAATACAACCTGGAAGCTCATTGGTTTCTATGTAGAAGTGAGCCTGATTTTGCACTTTCTAGCTTTAGTAAATAAATGCCATTGTGTACATAAAAGTGGGGTATGCCTATACTATCAGCAGTGGCCTAATAAGTCTCCTATTGGTAAAGTGGAAGAAAAGCCTAATTATATCTATGATTAAAAATGTTTCTTTCTCTCGCCTCCTACTTATCCTGCCTAACCTCTATAAATAAAAGTTCTGTATACTTACCTATTTTTAGTACACTCCAGCCCGATCATGTGATCCCACAGCTCCAGCTCCCCTGTATCAGTAAACGACTGGTGCAGGGGAGAGGATTGAGCACTGACAATGGTTGGGCTCCCAAATTCCCCAATTTGAGCACTCTTACACAAAGCTGTGCCTGGATTGGAGCGGATTGAAAATAGGCAAGGCAGGATAGGTAGGAGGAGGGGGAAGAGAACATTTTTAGGAAGAATGATTCTATAGCTAGCCGTTTCTTCCTCTTTAATGTACATGTAGAAGCGGTAGCGGCTGGTGATCAAAATTTGGGGGGAAACAATTTGAAAAAAAATTATTAATTGCAGCACTGTGCCATCAAATGCTGCCACTGTGCCATCAAATGCAGCCACCGTGCCATCAATTGCAGCCACTGTGCCATCAATTGCAGCCACTGTGCCAAACGCTGCCACTGTGCCATCAAACACTGCCACTGTGCCTATTAAATGCTGCCACTGTGCCAATTAAATGCTGCCATTGTGCAGAAATGCTGCCACTGTGCACAAATTCTGCCACTGTGCCAAATCTGCCAGTGTGCCCATCAAATTCTGCCAGTGTGCCCATTCATTTGCTGCCAGTGTGCCCTTGAATGCCCCACCCGCTCGCCGCCTGCCTGTCACTTATCTTGTCTTGCTGGGGCAGCGGGTGACGGCGACGAACAGGGTCCTCCGTGCGTCTCCTGCCTTTCTCATCTCCCGTCCTGGCCTCCTGATAGGCATCCAATCAGGTGACAGCTAACAGACCCGAGCACCTGATTGGCAGAGAGACGGTTTAGTGTTAGGAAAGCGAATAGTCATTCACTTTTCTAATACAGCTAAGTGACTTCACCTTTTTTGAAGCCTATTAGAGCCTATGGCTCTAATCAGGTGCTTCAAAACACTCCTCGCCGCTGTAATGCATGAATCCCCCGCTGCTGCAATGCATGAATCTATCCATTGGTGATAGAGGGGTGGTTGGAGAGAGGGGGCGGCGCCCATGCGCCCTTAATGCACAGGCCACCACTGTGTAGAAGTGATTGGTAACTGTAAAGAAAGCTGGCAGCCAGGAGTAAAACAGTACACAAACTCCCCACTGCTATATTTGAGATGTCACTATTTATATTTTTCCCCACATTTATATATAGACAAAGCTGTCCAGCAAAAATAACATTTGCCTTGGCTGGAGCAAACAATACATTTGTCAGGGGTTCTTCTGTAGTTGCCAAATCTTTTTTTTTTTGTAAAAACAATAACTTAAACCATGAAAATAAAAAGTTTAACATTGAAAATACCCAGGGCCGTCTTAATAATAGCAAGGGCCCCTGGGCAAATAATTCACTGGGGCCCTGATCCCTGTCAGCCATCGTCTCCTATTCATCCCATGTAATCGGAGCAGAACACATCCCGCCCACACAAACAGTGGCAGTAGTAAGATGCTCCTTCTTAAGGGGTTCATCCTCAACCCCTGAAAAGCCCTGGATGAGTGCCAGAAACTGCTGGAGGAAAGTAGTAGGGGGAGAAGTCATTCCGATTATAAATTTAGCCCAGTGATGGGCTGCTGTTGTCCCTGCAGCTCAAAATCCGGGAAGCTGCCGGGAACATGGCCATCCCGGGACAGCTTGGTAAAAAGCGCGATTGTCCCGGCAAATCTGGGACAGTTGGCAAGAATGATGTAGTGCAAGATCACCATGGGGTCAAGATCACCATGCACCTGGGCAGTGCCCATGGGTACCAGCGCTTTAAGATGGCCCTGCAAACACCCTCATAATTCTGAGGATTTAAAAAAAAAAACTTTGTATTTGAACATTTCAGTTATCTTGACATTAAGCCTACATTCACACTGAGGGCCGGTTTGAAATCCTGCAAGTTCAGCTGAACTTGTAGGATTTCAACCCAGCCTTTTCAGTCTGACTTTGGGGGTGATTTGACAGACATCTGTGGGGGTTCATGCACAGATGTCTATTCAAATCACTCTCCAAGTCACCAAAAGTAGTGCAGGAACTACTTTTGAGAATCGGTGTAGTACCATTACCAATGGGATCCAATTTGGCATGCAATTTAACATGTCAAATCACATGCCAAATCGGCCCAATGTGAACATGGGCTCATACCTGAGATGCCAATTACATCTCCTAAAAATGCTCATAAGTGGTGCAGCTTCTGACCTGCTTACTTTTGTCTGCCAGTAAATCTCTAGATGTAGATCAGCTAGAAGATCATCATGTTACCCAAGAAACTATCTTTTTTTAAAAGGGTGGTGAATGGCTAAACAATTATTTTCCCAATGACAGTCTCAACACCAAGCACTATGCTAAAGTATGTAACTATGGAAGCCTATTCAACATAAAAAATGTATAAAATATATGCAATAGCGTTGTCCTTCTGCTACATTAAGTTTCATGTCTAATAAAACTTTTAAAAATATATTATGCAGTCATGGTATTTTAAACTCCATTTAAATTCAAGTTTCTTCCTCACTGTGCAGAAATTTGCATTGTATTAAGCTGTGACTAACTAATTGGTCTAGGACATTTATTTAATGCACCACATTTAATAAGGAGCAGATGAAACTAATTTTCTTTCATTGCTAAACAAATTAAAGCCTATATTTTTTATGACAGAGAATGTGATCAAGATTGCTAACTGTGTTATTGCCACATGAAATTCAGGGAGAACATATTAATGATAAGGCAGATTTGGCAGATTTTCATAAACATCAGGAAATACTATTCTCAGGCTGAAAGAAAATGAGATTTCATGGTGCATAGACATTGTGCAGCACGTGTGTAGACTGGTGGTCACGTTACTCAACAGCCATCTCTCTATATTTTAACCTCACATTAATACTTATCGACAAATAGTACTTTGCCTAATAATAGTACTAATAGTACTATTAGTACCTTATAGTACTTTGCCTAATTAATAGCCTAGCTTAAAGCAAGCCTATGGGCAGCAGAGCATGTGACTCACTACATTTGACTGCACTGAGCCTTCCCAAAGGAGAAGCAGGGGGAGTAAAGGAGAGGTAAGTATATGAGCGTACACCACAGACAGTTGAAAGCATAAGTTGTTAGCCTATGCCTTTCCTTTTTCTGATCTGCCTTTACCAATTATGGCATCTCTTAATATCCCATTTCTGTCCCCTCTTCTAGAGGAAAAGGCACACCACCAATGAAATAGATAGTGGAATGCCCCTTTTGATGCCCATATGTATACAGTCTGTTTTGGTTCACATGTTCATTAGAAAGGTAAATAGAAAAGTCGTGGAAGAGATTTCTGCACCTTAAAGTGGTTCCTGCAACAAAAAGCAAGGTGTGCCATTTACCTTTGCTGCCCTTATGCCTTGCTGTATATAAACCTATAAAAAAAAAAAAAAATTTCCACCTCATTCTCACCTGAAACAGGTGTTAACATCACAATTTTCTGATGAGATTCCTGGGAGTGCCAAGTACGCCAAATCTCCCAAGTAGACATTTCAGAACAGTACTGGGAACATCTTCTTAACGAGATCTGGAATAATCAACACTTCCCAAATTGACCTGGTAGGAGGATGATCTCATTCTCATCTAGACCCCGAGGGCAGAAGGCAAGGGAAAGGTGAATATGTTTTCTCTTCTTTTTCTATTGCATGTGATTTTTAACACTTTCTTATGCCTTTGTTATTCACACAACCGGACTTTGACCGACTAGGTCCGACGGTCTTCCCGATGAACTTTTGGTGGAGTTCCGGTGGGTTTTCTGAATGAACGGACTTGGACACACACAATCACACCAAAGTCTGACGGATTTGAACGTGATGACTTACGCCTAAACTAGAATATGGAAGTTCATAGCCAGTACCCAATAGCTGCCCTAGCGTCGGTTTTTGTCCGTCGGACTAGCATACACACAAATGGATTTCTCCATAGGAACTGGGTCCGGTGGAGTTCCGGCGAAAAAATTTGAAACATGTTCTATTTCTAAAATCCATCAGATTTTTGGACAGCAAAGGTCCGATGTAGCCCACACACGATCGAAATGTCTGACGGATTCGTTCCGTCGGACCTTTGCTGACGAAAAGTCCGGCTGTGTGTATGCGGCATAACAGTGAAGCAGCAAGGGGGCAAGGGGCAAAGGTAAACAGTGGACCTGTCTTTTTAGATGCTACTTAAACTTCTTAATGCTGATCACAAGATACAGAAGCCACACAACCTCCCAAGGATTAAAAGTAGTAAACACTCATTCGTGAATTTTATCTACAGGTAAGCTTATAATAATTATTTAGGAGATATTCAGGCGATCAGCAGCTGGTGATATCACCGATGCATGTACTCTGAAGGAACAGCATACCAGCGCACATGCACGGGAGTGACGTCATTGCGGCTCGTCCAGTCAGGTGGCTGGAGCCCCCGAACCCAGAAAAGGAAGACCGGGTGAAGATGGAAGCATCTGCAGTGGTGACAGCGTGCGGCTGGAGGGCTTCATTTCAAGGTAAGTTTCTCATAATGTGCTAGTATACGGTGCAAACAAGCAAATTATGCTATTGCCTTGCAGGAGATTTTTTTTTTTTTCACAAGACTTTACTACCACTTTAAAGGTCTGCCAGAAGTTGGTGCATCATCTGTATCGTGTGACAATGTGATTGGCTCTCACAGCAATCACATGCTCCCAATCAAAAGCCTTGACCATCAGTGTGCTGGGAGCACACTGTTCCAACATAAAAAGTTCCAACATAAAAAGGACAAAAATAATATACCATTAATAACAGAGAATTTCAAGTAATAACACTGAGCTAATATTTCTATCTATAAATGTGTCATTTTGCAATACAATACTGCATATTAAATATATACAAAACACACCAGCTACGCACATGCAATCAAAAAGCAAACATACAACATACAGTAAACAGAGCTATGAGAATCTGGAAGTGACTGGGAGTAATTTTAATTTTCGATAAGAAACATATTTGCCTTCTGTAGAGTAGTTCAGTCTACAGCAATTAGGAGATAGGGAGCCCTCTAGTGCTGACAAGACAAGGCACAGGCTGTGTATGTGTGTACTGATGCCTGTGCCTTAATGCTTAATGAAGTATTATTAAGTTTAACTTTTACGGGATCATGTACATATACGTAACAGTGAAAGTTTAAAAGTTAGATACAAGCTGTATTTTTTTTAAGCACATGAGCTATAAATGAACTTTGAATTGCCTATTATACAAAACATTTAAATTTTTCTTTCACAAAGTCCAATATCAAATGCAGCCACTTGTGCCCATCATATGCAGCCACTTGTGCCTACTGTGCCCACTGACCCCCCCACTCGCAGGGCTCAAAGCTCTGCTAGCATCCCCCATCCCCCCTCTGTGTGCGCGTGGCTCTGACAAAGGGGACTTACAGCAGCAGCTCCTCTCCAATGCACCAAAGCGGCGGTGACCTCCGCTCCATCGCTCCTCTGCTCCACTTCCCAAGCACCAGGCATCCAATAGGGTGGCCTCTATCTCTAAGCAGGTGCTTCAAAAAGTACCACCCCCTCCCGCCCCACCATGCGTCTGGCTTCCTGAAATCGGCCGGGTGTATGGATGGGTAACATGCGGCGCCCATGCTCCCACAGTGCACGAGCCGGCACTGCTTGTCTCCAGCAAAGAGAACAGCAAGTAGCACAGTTGTGACATTAACCAATCTTGCTCAAAATGTGTTAAAATGTGTAGTTAGAGGCAGCAGTGCCTTAGGTTTCACACTGCACATATACAGCTATGATGTTTTATACACAGGAGTGCCTAGGAACTCTTGGATACCAGGAACTATACTGGTATTTTTTAGAACTAATTCACAACAAAAATTTTAACTTTTTGAAATAAAGGTCCACTTCAATAAAATAATGTCAAAGTTGCATTTTGTGGCATAGCAACAGAAGTATTGGAATATGAAAAATAATCAAGTATACGTTCTAGCAGAGGTATAGCTAGTGCCATGTACCCAGGGCACATGTCCTACGTGTCCTGTTCCTGGCTCTGATGTGTCACATGACAAAGCTAAAGGAAGGACTCCCCCTCAACTGTCTTGGTATCTGAGGTCTGGAAAACAGAGACCACAGGATAGTACAGGTGTGCACAAATTTATAATGGAATAATGTGTACCCAGGATGAAGATGGAGGAGAGGATGTATAATGGGCCAGGGGGAAGAGATGTGTACAGGGGGATGGAAGTGGGAGAAATGTGTACTATGGGGTTTGAGTGGGGATAGATTTACATTGGAGGGAGTGGAAAGAAAAAGGTGTTCTAAGGGTGGTGGGAGAGATGTGTACTGGAGGACTAGAGGCGAATACTGGATGGGAAAGAGATCTGTACTGGGGGAGATGTGTAGTGAGGGAGGGAGTGCTCTATGTAACTGATGCTGGCTTGTACATTACCCACCCTTGACCCCTGCACCTTGTATTATTTACTCCTGAACCTTTCACTCTGTGCTTTATGCAATCCTGCTCCTTGCAGGCTCTGTGTTATGCACACCTTACCTCTGTTCTCTGCATTACCTAATCCTGACCCCTTCAATCTACGTAGTACCTACTCCTGACCCCTGCACTCTTTATGCTATATTTTACATTCTATACTCATGACCAAACAGTTTATTCACGTAATGCATATTGTACATTGCATAATTTTGACCAAAGTGTTTATTGCCTCCGTAGATACTGGTTGCTAAGTAGTTACTAACTATTTTAACAAAGTTATATTTTAAGGTAAGCTGTGTGGAGAAAAATATCTGTTATAGAAATCTAAATTTTCTAATTGGACTGATGTTTATGCCTGTCTGTTGAGACCCTTGCTTGTGGCACAGTAATTAAAAGCATATTTTGTGGGTACAAAGACTGTGTCATTTGTGTGTTGTGTATACATCAAGTAGGATCAGATTATTATTATTATTATATAGGATTCATACTGTATAGTACCAACAGTTTGTTTTAAGCTACCATGCCTTCTTAAACCCCTCCCTTAGCAACACCTCTGGACAAGGTTATTATTTTGGAATGTGATACTTGCAAATGCATACCTGTGCCAGGTTGGTGATTCCAGTGTCCACAAACATACTTACGCTGCTCAAAGGTGAGTCGGGACAGACAGCATCGTCTCCTCATGCTCGTCCAGTCACAGCTGGGGCAATCAAAGGATTGCCACAGCTGTTGCCACACACTGTGCTGGCTCTTGTACCCGCGGCCGCGTGTAGCCGGCGACGTGCCCGCCGGCCACGTGCATCGGGTCTCACGCCGTGCTGCGCGTGTGCGCCTCCGGCGGCTCTTCAGGGGAACAATGTACTCATACGTTGTTTTGCCCAGCCGTGCCATTCTGCCGATGTATATCGGCAAATCGGTTAAAATCATGAAGAACACAACATGTAAAAGCAGGGGAGGGAAGGTTAATGGGATTCACACATAAACTGTGTTTTATCAAACCTTTTGGTAAAGCACAGTTTATGTGTGAAACATGTTAGCCTTCCCTCCCCTGCTTTTACATGTTGTGTTCTTCAAGATTAATTTAAGTTTATAAAGGCATTTTCGGTCTTAGTTTGGTAGTGCAGCCATCCAGATTTATTTTTCCTTTGGTGAGTCCAGTGTTGAAAAAAAAGAGACAGACTATGAACTAGGCAAACAGCAATTTCAGAAGTAGAGATCTGCAATGACAGCTGCCATATTTCTCTCATGACGGATTTTCCTTAACATTTTGTGGTGTTTTCCTATACAAGAAAATGTACCTATAATACAAAAGTCTATAAGCCCCAAATGATTCTCTTTTCTATTATCACAATGAATGAGCCGTAGTCTCATTTGTCCCATATATTCCTCTTACATGTTTGAATTTCAGTATAGGTAAGCAGATATTTTTTTTCAAACAGCGTTTAATCTGTTTTACTCTACGGTGTCAGCACAATGAATGGAAATAAATAGGTCTCTCAATTGAACAGCATCCCTTCATCTGAAATTCATTGTATGAGGACCTGCTAGGGTTGCACAGGTGACATTGACCAAAAGGCCAGAGCTGTAGCAATTGCCTTCATTTTTTATTAATAATCTCTTACACTGTGCTTCATGCCAGTTCTATACTGCCCCTAACAACTCCCTCTACCCTGCTGAAATGCTTTTTGTACTTTAATACTATATAGAGCAGAAGGTTCAGAGATTTCATTTGTGTTTCTTGCCTGGGTCTTTCATTCTATGGAATTTCATTATTAAGTTTCATTGTACAAACTATGTGCTACTGCCTTATGTAACACCAGTAGTGTGCTGGATAAAGTGGATTTTACTTTATTATTTTATCTCATTTCCCTAGGCTCGGCCACCCTAGACAATTCCTTGGGGGCAACTTACATTGCATGTTTTCCACAATCACAGGCGGTCAACATAAACTTAAAGTACCATATAAGTAAAGGATTTTTTTTAAATAAAGTGGCTTGAGGTCAATACTTCTGTCAGGTTTTAATTTGTGTCTGAGATAAATTTAGGCTCTCTAAATTATCATGATCACCAACGTCACAATGAAATTGGGGTTAAAGCCAAAATTTTGAGTTGCCATCAGAGCAGGAATAGAGAGGAATTCTTACAATAGGGAGACATATTCCTGTGACAACTATCCAATAGGGGATATGCCTCACATTGGAAAGATATCCTCCTACTTCCTGTTGATTCTACAGGACAAAAAATTAAGAGAAATTTTCCTAATGAGGCAAAAAAAAAAAACAACAACAATGTTTTTAACTAGTCTATTCAAAATGAAATAGAATGGTTTTGGCTTTAGATATATTTTAAGTAGTTCATAAGCTATGTTTTAATATGTTGGTTGGCTTTATTGGCTATCCCTGGGCCTAGGCATGGGCTTGGGAAGGTATTACCACTAGTGACTTTGCTAAAAGGCCTAAATGCCTGGAAATGTACTCTAAAGGATGCTTAAAGTGCTATTGCAGCCAAAATGTAGAACACCTGTCAAGCTTGTATTGCTGTCCATGTCCTTATTACGGTAGGTCAGCCATAGATAGATTGAAATTTGGCTGGTTCAGAAACGACTAGTTGAATTTCGATCCATCTATGGGCGGGCTGGTTGTACTGAAGTTGATCTATGGATTGACCCTAGTACAACCAGCCTGTCTGTTTTTTTGTTTAGTTTTTATCACTGTTGGCGAATATAGCTGCCATTAATGATCACTGTATTCTGATGGCTGGGAAACCTCCCTCTGGCAGAATACAATAGCGCAGCAGGAGGAATTCCTCCATCAACACAGTCAGTGGTTAAAGGAAAGAAAATTACATAATGTATGGCCTTCCTTAGAGAGAATCACCCTCTCTATTCACCCTGGTGACCATTATAAAGTATAGTGAAAGTGAAAGTGGAAGAAAATCTAAAAGACTTAGGTGTTCAAAAGTATTAGGCCAGCAAAACACTTTGTATGCGTTCTAGAGCAGGTATATCAAATTGCTGCTCTTTTTTCATATGTGGCCCTCTCACTCCTTTGTGGCCCTCAGTATTTTGGATTTTAAATTGAAAGAGGCCCCAGTGTTCTTCACAAAGACTCCTCTTCCATATAGGGATAATACAACGTAACAACATACAGGGATATACAATGTAATTGTATACATTTTTCATATTGAATATTTTAGGAGCTGTTTTATGTTGGCCTTCTTGAAAGCAATGCAATCCTTGTGTGGCTAATATCTTAGAAGCTGTTACAGATAATGGTATTGAGCCTCTGGGTTTTCCTCTAATGGCAAATCAACAAATCGCTACATTTAAATTAACTGGTAGCTTAACAGCTTATTGTGCATTCATTCTTCCATCCTTATAGCAGAATAAAGAAGAGGCACTTCTAAGCCCTTGTACACACGGTCGGACATTCCGACAACCAAATCCGTCTGATTTTGTCCAACCGATTTCGTCCGAAACTGTTGCATACACACAGTCGGACAAAGTTGTCAGAAAATCCGATCGTACTTAACGTGATGACGTTATTTCATTAGGACGGGACTAAGTTCAGGCTAGTAGCCAATAGCTTTGGTCTAGGAATTTGATCTGAGCATGCGTGGCACTTTGTCCGATCGGAATTCTCTACACATGATCGGACAAAGTGCGATCGGATCATGTTGTCGGAAAATTTTATAGCCCAGCTGGAAAACTTGGTCCGTCGGATACTCCGACGGAAACAGTCTGATGGAGCCCACACACTGTCGGATTATCCGACAACACGGTCCTATCGGACATTGTCCATCGGAATGTCCGACCGTGTGTACGAGGGCTAAGAGTATCTGCAGATACACAATTAATAATGTACAGTTTCAGTGAATGGTGGTCCTCTCTTTGATTGGCTGGTAAAGCACAAAATGTTTATAATGGCATTTAAATTCAGAAGGATCTTCTGATATTTTTAGAAGTGTTGTTTCTCTTTTTTTTTCAGTTTGTACCCCCTTGTAATAGGGAATATGTGGTAGCTGCTGTTTTGACTATTCCGGATTTTGTCTACGTTGGATCTCTATGCTCTCCCACCTCCTTCCTGTTTTTTTATTGGCTTTTGGTGTTCTGGACTATCTTTATAATCCAGAAAAAAACATGAAACCAGGTGAGAGGCAAGCACCCTCTATCCATACCGTATGATCTATGCCTAACAGTGCCAAAGTTTCAAAAAGATAAAAATAATGACAATAATAATAATCCAATAGTGTGATTTGTGTGCAAAAAAAGATGCAGGAATCTATCCACTGGTCATAGAGGTGGTGGCTGGAGAGAAGGGGCGGCACCCATGCACCCTTAATAGACGCACCGCCACTGCCTTCTATACTAGATGAGATATTGTGCTAAAAATTGAAACTTTCTACCTCATCTACAGTACATACATGGCAGTTGGCAAATCATGGGGTCCTGCCTTAATACACACTGATATACTGCAGCCGAAGCTGTCCTCAAAAGTTTGATAAAGTATGGGCAAATTGGAAAGGGCGTGCATGGGTTACAATTCAGACCTATGCCACTGTACTAATCTTCTCTACACAATGTTCCAAAAACCATGCTACCGATATCTCTACAGTCTGGGTAGCCACGGTCCTGGATTTATGCATCATGGTTGTCTTGGCACTTCCTACAGTGAAACTTAGCAGCTGTATCAAGTCAGAAAGAGCCCACCTCAATTCCTGTCAGGAGAATGTCTTCTCTCCAGCATTATTGTGCTTGGCCCAACCCTTCTATTTATTGGTTTTTAGTTTTTTTCAATCATGAAGGCTCAGCATTACACATTGGTGTTACGTAGGGCTGTCTGCATGCAAATTCAGCCTGTCTAGCATTTCCCACTTCTCCAGACTGACATTAAATCGTCAAGACTTTTTAGACATTTGAATAATTTCCTACCTAGACTGAGCCCACTGCTTGCATCAAGACGGGGTGCTGTGATGTTATCAGAGAGCCCCCCCCCCCCCATGCCTGAATTGCATAGTCAAGTGATGATGTCACTGGTTCTAAAATGAAGTATGTAATGAAAACAGATTTTATTTAGAAGTGTGATTAGCATGTTGATGAGGAGGGAAAGAAGAACCAGTAAAGGAAAAAATATTAGCAGGTTAAACTAAAGCTTTAGGAGCACAGATGGCAAATGAGAGTAATGGTTTCAACTACATCTAATATGAAAAGTTTTACGTTTGTCATTTCACAGAATCTGACCAGCCTACTGAAAATATAGTTTGTACACAAAAGAGTGCTTTCTTCCAATACACAATATGCAGTTGCAAGAATTGAGTGTATATATAGTACTTTTCTGGATCATGCTACTAACAGCAGCGTAACTTGCAACTCAGTGTAGGCCACTATTACAGACTGTGTTCCTAAACAAACACATGAGCTTCCTGATTAAAGTGATTGTAAAGTCTCATGTTTTTTTTTTCAATAAAAATAACAAACATGTTATACTTACCTCCTCTGTGCAGTTGATTTTGCATAGAGCTGCCCAAATCCTCCTCTTCTCCGGTCCCTCTTCTGTGCTCCTGGCCCCTCCCTCCTGTCGAGTGCCCCCACAGCAAGCAGTTTTCTATTGGGGCACCAGAGCCGAGTCACAGCTCCCTGTGTCCATTCAGGCACGGAGCTGTGGCCCTGCCCCTCCTCCAATCTCCCCTGATTGACTGACTAACTTTGATTGACAGCAGCATGAGCCAGTGGCGCAGCTGCTGTGTCTCAGCCAATCAGGAGAGAGAATCTCCGACCGCCAAGACACTCGTGGACATCACTGGACTGAGATGGGGCTCATGTAAGTATTAGGAGGTGCTGGGGTGACTGCTGCACAGAGAGGGCTTTTTATCATGATGCATAGAATGCATTAAAGCGGGAGTCCGCCGGGACTCCGCGTTTTTTTTTTTTTTTTTAAAGTCAGCAGCTACAAATACTGCAGCTGCTGACTTTTAAAATGGTGACACTTACCTGTCCAGCGCGCCCGCGATGTCGGCACCCGAAGCCGATCTCTAGATCGACACTCGGGTGCTGCCGCCGCCATCTTGGGTATGGGAATCAGGAAATGGAGCCTTTCGGCTTCATTTCCCGGTTCCCTACTGCGCATGCGCGAGCCGCGCGGCGCAATCCGGACGGTCCCCGCTGCCTCTGGGAACTGTGTGTTTCCCAGCAGGCAGCGGGGCACTTGCGCAAAGGGGGCGGGCAGCTGCGGAAAGGGGCGTAATCTACGCCCCTTTCCGCAGACAGCTATCCCGGAAGTGGGTGCAGTTACCTGGATTATCCAGGTAACTGCACCCCCCCTCCCCCCTGAAAGGTGCCAATTGTGGCGCTGGAGGGGGGGGATTCCGATGAGCGGAGGTCCATTTTAGGGTGGACCTCCACTTTAAGTTAAAAAAACTTCTGACTTTGCAACTCCTTTAAGTCCACCTGTTTGTTTTTCAGGTGGACTTCATTGGAAGCATCCAGGTGTGGAAAAACATTTTTTTTTTAAAAAAGACAACCTTTTCCAGGTTTCTGGAAGTAAACATGACAGATCAGAGGTAGGCCAATGTAAACTGTTCCAAGTCAGTTTTCATCCGGCTGGCTTTAGATCCAATATGAGTCCCCAAAGGTCAAGTTGCAAAATGCAGAAAAAAATTAGCAGGCATGGATGTTACAAAAGTGACATCTGTCCTGATCTGCTGGACGTGGTAGGATTCTAAAAAGTATTTCAATTTGGCATTTTTCACCATTACACACTTAATATTCGCATTCATTTAGAAAATTTTAAACCTTCTCCTGCCCACACATTGACTACGTGTATCCCTAATGTCACTTTTTGTCCTTCTCTACAGTTTTTTTTTATTATTTCACTTTCACCTTAATGCCTACCTTAGACAATGAATTCTAATAATTACCTTAAAAAACCTGACCTTATTTCCTTCTGGAAAATCTTCAAGGGCATGCAGTCATATAAATGACAGTTTAGGTTTAAGAGTGGTTAAAGCAGCCAGCTACTGCTGGCAAAACATCAGGCAGAGTTTTAAATGACAACCAGAGCAAGATTTAAAAAAAAAATACTATTTCTGCACCTCGGGTTCTCAACTAGTTTGGGGAAGTATTTTTCATTGTGTGTTTTGGTGCTACTGTTCTCTGTCCCATGACAGCTGTCTACAATTGCTTCCTGTGTTGTTCTCTGGTGTCCATTCTGGGAATGGCTTGAAATTCCTAGCAGCAGCAGATGAGTTAATCCTTGGGGAAAAGAGGCAAGTGTTTCCAGAAGAGAAGACCACAAGTAATATGAACTCTGCTTCCCAATGAATGAAACCAATGACATACGGTCATAATTTATCAATGAAGGTGCTTTCATTTCAGCTCTACATTTTCATTCAGCTAAATAAGGACATCTGGGGTCAATTTTGTCATGTTAAATGTTAGCAGTAATGAAGAGAATGTTTAAAATGACTGGCGTTTCAGTTCTAATCACTATATGTTTTCAAATATCATAGGGCTCAGCAAAAATAACTGTTACCTTTTTTAAAATGAAAATCCTTGTCCTGGTGTGTTAGCTTTGTCAGTTGAACCTATGGTGTTACAGTACTCAGTACAGATGGACCTCGCCAGCACAGACCCCTCAGTACACATGGACCTCGCCACCACAGACCCCTCAGTACACATGGACCTCGCCAGCACAGACCCCTCAGTACACATGGACCTCGCCACCACAGACCCCTCAGTACACATGGACCTTGCCATCACAAACCCCTCAGTACAGATGGACCTCACCAGCACAGACCCCTCAGTACAGATGGACCTCGCCAGAACAGACCCCTGAGTACAGATGGACCTCACCATCACAAACCCCTCAGTACAGATGGACCTCGCCACCACAGACCCCTCAGTACACATGGACCTTGCCATCACAAACCCCTCAGTACAGATGGACCTCACCAGCACAGACCCCTCAGTACAGATGGACCTCGCCAGAACAGACCCCTGAGTACAGATGGACCTCCCAACACAGACCCATCAGTACAGATGGTCCATCCCCTGCACAGACACCATCACCCTCCCAGTACAGGCTCCTCAGTACAGACAACCCTCTCTCCCCTTCCCCAGTACAGACCCATCAATACAGACACTCCAGTGCATTTTTTTTTTTTAAATTGGAGGCCATAATACATCAAGTAGTATATAAATGAACAATTGCAACTGAGAGGTTGTGGGGGGAGGGGGGCATAAACACAACAATGGAGATAAACACCTGCAGTTTCAACTTCTGTACCAGTGGAAGCAGCATCCAACCAGTTGTCCCATATTTTATGGTATTTGAGTGTATACCCCCTATGAGTTTATAAAACGTTCTTGTATCGTATGTCATGTTTACTGCAACTTTCCAGTCATTTAGCGTGGGGGGCAATGTCCTCAACCACTTCCACACGATCAGCAGTCTGGCTGTGAAGAGGGAAAGATATGAAGGAATTTGTCTGCATCCAGGTATGGAAATAGGCCTAATAGGGCCCAGTGTGAGGGGGAGCCCATCGGGTCATGCAGAAAATTTACCACCTGGGACATATAACACTGTATATTCAGAAATGACCATAGTAGGTGGTAAAAGGTGTCACCAGAGTCCAGAGACCTAGAACAGAGAGGGCTGTGGTCAGCTTGGTACTTGGCCAGGTGGAGGGGGGTCAAATAGGATCTATGCAAGATTTTTAGCTGTGTAAGGTGGTCTGAAGGTTTAGGGGAGACTAACTTACAGGGCGCTAGCACATCCTCCCACTCTACCTCATGTAAACACCAATTTACCTGTACATTTGCATTTACATGCACATATGGCATTGCAAATACACAAATTCATGCATGTGTAAGTAAATGCTGATGCACAGGAACTGTATTGCATTTCTACCACCTAATATATTTTTATGCTTCTTTAGAAAGCTCATACAGATGGAAATAATAATGTGAAGATTACCCATCATAGGAATTAATCTGATTTACCATTCTGCAATTTTCAGCAGCTTGATCAAGGGTGATTGCTTACCAGTTAATTGAAACCAGCATATCAAGGGAATATAAAAAAAATTGTCAGAACGCTTTGCTTGGGTAACTAATTGGCACATTTTAGATATTTCATATGTACTGCCATATAAAATGTGCCAAATGTTCTCTTAGCAAGAACTCCTAAGGGAATGTACTGATAAAATGTTTTAGGAATACATACTAACACATCTCGTGTAGACTAATTTACTAAAAATGATCAAATAGAACATTTGCTACAAATTTGCTAAAATACTTTTTAGTGATGCAACTTGATATTTGTGGTGAAAAAAGCACAAACAAGCTTAAGTAGCATAGATATGTTAAAAAAAAAAAGGAGAGGTTGGCAGCTAACCCAGTTGCGAGAAATAGCAAAGGAAAGCTCTGTGTTGTCAGGGCTGGAGAAAGGCCAACAGAAAGGTGAATCTTCTGTGCATAGTCACACATTTAAGGGAGTAGTAGTGGACCTACAGTTCTTCTTTAGGTAGATGTGGCCCAGCCCCTGGATAATACCTAAACCAAGATGGAGTAGGGGTGGCAGAGGAGAGATGGGGAGAATGGCAGATGAAGGCATTAGTAGTAGGAGGAGTAGTATGATCCCTATAAGTGCGATTAATACCTGAAAGTATTACACAATGGGAGTTATTTACTAAAGGAAAATTCACTTTGCACTGCAAGTGCACTTGGAAGTAAAGTTGCTGTAGATCTGAGGGGGGACATGCAAGGAAAATAAAAAACAGCTTTTTAGCTTGCAGATGATTGGATGATAAAATTAGCAGAGCTTCCACTCATTTCAGATCTACCGCTTAGATTCAGAGCGACTGCACTTCCAAGTGCACTTGAATTTGCCTTTCGTAAATAACCCCCAATTCATATTAAAATGTGTAGTATGAATTCAAATAAAATAAAATGTGTATCTGAGAGTAGGACCATTTTAAGTGGCATTTATTAGAAAGAAATGCAGTAACTTCTAGCGGACATTCTCATTGTTTTTTACGCTATCACCTTAAGCCCTTTTTTTCTCTATAGTAATGTTCACCAAGCACTGTCAGTACCCATGCAGATATCTTACGTGTCTGAATCTTTCAAAGGTCTGCTTCCACTTTGTTCATTCATGTGGAGAAATGAGAAGGCTCTGGAGGCTGGGTAGTGAAGCTTGGCTTTGCAGTCACTTCTGACACTGTGTAGTCTTATCAGATAGATATATATGATGCCAGCATACCATAAGCCCTCTTTCCAATTTAGCAGTGATTTTTAGTCAGTTCTGTGCACTGTGTATATTTATCTATCCTTTGTCTTTTTGTCTTTTCACTATTGCCAATATTAAGTTACAGTTTTGACAAATTCCTATTCAGGTTCATATATTGTGATGCTTATATACACTATATTGTCAAAAGTATTGGGGTGCCAGCCTTTACATGCACATGGACATTAATGGCATCCCAGTCTTAGTCCATAGGGTTCAATATTGAGTTGGCCCACCCTTTGCAGCTAGAACAGCTTCAATTCTTCTAGGAAGACTGTCCACAAGGTTTAGGAGCGTGTCAATGGGAATGTTTGACCATTCTTCCAGGATGAGAAGGCTTGGCTCGCAGTCTCTGCTCTAATTCATCTCAAAGGTGTTCTATCAGGTTAAGGTCAGGACTCTGTGCTGGCCAGTCAAGTTCCTCCACCCCAAATGCACTCATCCATGTCTTTATGGACCTTGCTTTGTACACTGGTCCAAATCATGGTGGAGGGGGGATTATGGTGTGGGGTTGTTTTTCAGGGGTTGGGCTTGACCCCTTAGCTCCAGTGAAGGGAAATGTTAAGGCGTCAGCATACCAAGACATTGTGGACAATTTCATGCTCCCAACTTTATGGGAACAGTTTGGGGATGGCCCCTTCCTGTTCCAACATGATTGCGCACCAGTGCCCAAAGCAAAGTCCATAAATACATGGATGAGTGAGTTTGGGGTGAAAGAACATGACTGACCTGCACAGAATCCCGACCTCAACTCGATAGAATGCCTTTTAGATGAATTAGACTGAAGACTGCGAGCCAGGCCTTCTCATCCAACATTAGTGCTTGACCTCACAAATGCCCTTCTGGAAGAATGGTCAAACATTCCCATAGACACACTCCTAAACCTTGTGGACAGCTTTCCCAGAAGAGTTGAAGCTGTTATAGCTGCAAAGGGTGGGCCAATATTGGACTCTACGGAATAAGACTGGGATGCCATTAAAGTTTGTGTGCGTGTAAAGGCAGGCATCACAATATTTTTGACAATATAGTGTTTCTTGAACATTGACCTGTGTAGAGTAAGTTTGTAAGCTAAGAAGTTATACAGTCAACAGATTGTTTTGTCTTACTAAGTTTTCAAGTTTGTCAGAGCAGAGCTACACTTGTGTTAAGCTCAGAATGGGGCTGTGGTGTATTATATAGTTATGTTTTTTTTTTTTTAAATCAGCACACAGGGTCAGTACTTACATTTCATGAGAAGTGTCTCTTGTGCTGGTGGGTGCTGTCTTATTTAAAACCTTCCTTGCTCTGCCGCAAGTTTTACCAGGTGGACGTTCAGGTCTCATCTGATGCCAGTTTCAGATCTAAGGTCTAAGCTCTTTGAGCTGCAGGCAATCCCCAGTTTTTTCTATTATTTATAGTTGGGCATTTTAGTGTTAGTTTTTGAATGTCTTTGAATCCTGTGCTTCTCAATGATTGAGAAAAAAAAAATGGAGTTTTGTGCTTGTGGTAAGATTATTTTCCTAAGGTTCATTGAGGGACACAGACCCAACCCCTCTGAACTTATTGTCTTGCTTTTGCTTCTGCTTTGAACTGAGTCATTGGAATGGGAGGGGTTATACCCAGCTACCACTGTTTTTTGTTTGCCAGTGTCCAAATCCCCCTGATGGCAGCATAACCCAATTGTCTCTGAACCATTTGTCCCTCAATGAGCTCCAGTGATTTTATAGCAAGTTATTTTCGCTACCCCAAAAAGGTGATAAACATGACATGGCACCAGATCTCCATCTGTACATATGCATAGCTCCCAACTGTCCTTGATTTTAGAGGGACTGTCCCTGATTTTCAGCAATGTCCCTCTTTCCTCCTCATTTATCCCTCAGTATGGTCTGATCTATATAGATGTATATAAAATGCACTTTTTATCTATCAAAAAGTGTTTTCCAGCACTAAACCTTTAATCTGATTTCTAAATTGCTGCATTTGTGAATCCCAAAAGCCAATATATCGGAATAGTAGTGGTAAAAAAAACAGTTGAGGGTTTAACCAATCTTGTTTTTTTTTGTACCATTCTCCTTTTAAGGGGGTGTGGCAGGGGGTGTGTCCTATGCCTGTGTACTTTTGCTGATAGGTGTCCCTCATTCCCATCTCAAAAAGTTGGGAGGTATGCATATGTGATATCTAGTGTTGCATCATCCAGGGGCTGACCTAAAAGAAACAAAAAAGGGACGACTGGTTTTAGTTGAAAGCAAAACAAAATAGACATACCAGGAAACCTCAGCTGCAAAGAAAACAACGCACAGTGTGAAACCTGTCTAATCGCTGCTATTCACTTTTTTTTCTGCTTTGTAAACCCCTATATTTCAGTGGATTTCACATTAAGGAGACATCAACTATAGTGTCTGTTTTCATTTTAAAAGATACAACACTAGAAAAATAAAGTTTCTGAGCTATTATCAAGTAAACATTTTATTGTATACATTATTATGCCATATACACATGGCCGGATTTCTACAGCAAAGGTGCGACGGAACAAATCCATCGGACAATTCGACCATGTGTGGGCTTCATCGGACCTTTGCTGTCGAAAAATCAGATGGAATTTAGATTTAGAACAGGTTTCAAATTTTTCCGACGGACTCAAGTCCGGTCGAAAAATCCGTTCATCTGTATGCTAGTCCGACTGATGAGAACCGACGCTAAGGCAGCTATTGGCTACTGGCTATGAACTTCCTTATTCTAGTCCGGTCGTACGTCATCATGGTCAAATCCGTCGGAATTTGCTGTGATTGTGTGTGACCAAGTCTGTCCGTTAAGAAAGTCCATCGGAACTCCGCCGAAAGTCCATCGGGAAGACCGTTGGACCTAGTCTGCCGGAAAGTCCGGTCGTGTGTACACGGCATAAGGCCTGGTTCACACCTGTGCATTTTTTAGCGCATTTTCAGTTTTGCAGAAACACACTACAGTCCATTTAACATAGGTTCCTATGGATGTAGTTCACATCTGTGCATTTTATGCAAAGTGCGGGGGAATTTTTTCTGTTTTTTGGTTCCATAGACTTCAATGGATCAAAAAAGTGTATTGAAAAATGCAAACTGCAATCTGCATAGGTGTGAACCAGGCCTTAGCAAGCATTATTAGCAAGAGTTACTGTGTTCAGTCCCTATAAATAACTTTATATATCCATCATTTCCAAAACAGGCTCAGTGTGTGTCATGTGCAGGGTATGTGCTTCAATAATAACAGTCACTGTGCAACCGGATTGAAGTCACTTTTCTAAAAAAGCGTTTCCTGCTGTCACTGTGTCATGAATTACTTTCTGATCAGTTCAGTTGTACTAACATGACCCAGCTACCTTTTATGGCCTGAAATTCACTTCAAATTGTTTTCTTGAGAAAGAAACAATAAATCTAGGAGACATGCTCAGTGAGCACGGATTAGATTTTGTATTTGAGCAGAAAATAAGCTAGAAGGCATTACACATAGAATAAAGTAAAATAATGTCAGCAAGTAGAGGTTTCAAAGCAGTTTCATGCAGCACATGCAATGCCATAGCTCCCAACTGTCCCTGATTTCGAGGGACTGTCCCTGATTTGGAGCAATGTCCCTCTGTCCTCCTCATTCGTCCCTCATTTTGGTCTGATCTATATTGATGTGTTTAAAATGTACTTTTTATCTATCAAAACGTGTTTTCCAGTGCTAAACCTTTCATCTCATTTCTAAATTGCTGCATTTGTAAATTCCAAAAGCCAATATAAAAGAATAGTAGTGGTAAAAAAGCACAAGTGGGTTTAACCAATTTTGATTTTGTTGTACAATTCTCCTTTAAGGGGGCGTGGCAAGGGGGTGTGTCCTATGCCTGTGTGCTTTTGTTGATAGGTGTCCCTCATTCCCAGCTCAAAATTTGGGAGGTATGCAATGCTATTGCTTATTACTACTGTTGTAGTAATGTGCTCAATGTTTTAAAAAGTTTGCATATTTGGCTGCCTTTACACTTTTGTGAAAAGCAGCAAGGTAACTAAATGGATAGATCTCTTGCATTGCAACTCTGGATCTTGGATTCAAATCCCTTTAGAGACATAAACTGTATGGCGATTGTATGTTTGCCTTATTAATGTGGGCGTGCTTTGATATTATTATTTGACACTAGATTTTAAGCTCCTTTGGGAGATGGTGACTGATATAGGTGGATCTATGTACTCTGTAAAGTGAATATAAGGCTTCATGTACACTAGCAGTTTTCATAAGCTCAAAAAACGCTGGATGAAAATGATAATGATAGTATTTCTGTGCCAGCTTCTAGTAGATTTTAGGAGCATTACCATTTTATTAGAGTTTTTGTAGAACCTGAAGAAAAAAACAAAAACATTAGAAATTTTTTTTTCTGCTCCTAGACAGTAAAGCTCACACAATGCTAATAATAATAGTGTGCATGGACACATATTATAACACTTCCAGGAGCTTAAAAAAATGATAGTGTGCATGGAGCCTAAAAGATCAAATATAATGTAAAAACTGGAAGAGATTGTTGGTGTTCTCACGAGCAACCCATTTCAAGCAGGCATAAAACAATAAGATGAATCACTTATTTTATTAACGTGGAGTTTTTCCCCCACTTATTATAGTGCACCAACATAAAGACTCAGTATATATATATATATATATATATATATATATATATATATATATATATATAATTTATTTTTTACTAGATATCTATGAAATAGCAAAGAATACATAGAAACACAAAAATACCTACTTTGTTACTGCAGCTTCTACATCAAGAACTGAGCGATCAAAGACCGCTAGTTGCTCAGTTCTTGGGTTCGCTCTGAGCACCGAGCGGTGACTGTCACCACTCTGCCCCTCACTGAAATACTGAACTCTAGAGGGAGTGGAAGGGCTGCCCTTAGTGCGGAAGCTGCAATAATTTTCTTTTTAAAGGCTTTATTCCTTTATTTTTACCCTGTGATCCTACCAGTAACACATTTCCTGTCATTGGATGATAATGCTATAGGTTGAATTGGATAGACCCTTGTCTTTATTAACCTCCCTGGCGGTATGATTATGTCAGATTTTAGGTGCTGAAAGCGGTACAATTATTTTGCATGAAAATTTGGCGTTTTATATTGTAGGCCAGTAATTCTAATGCCACGTACACATGATCAAACAATCCGGTGGAAAAGTCCAGCGGACTTTTTTTTACCCAAAAGTCCGGCGGACTAAGAAAGTAGTTTTGCACCAAAATATGTCCGCCGGACTCGCAGTCCAGTGGACAATACGGCCGTGTGTGTGCTAGTCCGCTGTACTTTTGAAATGAACAGACTCTTCCCGCACGGAGAAAAGTCCGTTTATTTTGAGAGTGGCTCCAGGTAGACGGGACCAGCGAAGGAAGCGTCGCTGGCCCCGTCACCTGGTATGGAGTTAAAGGGGAAGCCCTACGCTGAAAAAACTGCATGGGGGTCCCCCACAGGTCCATATCAGACTCTTATGCGAGCACGCAACCCGGCCAGTCAGGAAAGGGGGTGGGGATGAGTGAGCGCCCCCCCCTCCTGAGCCATACCAGGCCGCGTGCCCTCAACATGGGGGGGTGCTCTGGGGAAGGGGGGGCTGCGCCTTACCTAGCAGCTAATGCTAGAAAGGTGCTACGCTTGTTTGAGATTTCCGTGCGTAACAATTGAAGTTACAAGATTACTGTATTTCTATAAGAATCAGCAACTGTTTTCTGTACTTGTTGAAAATGGTTTGGCCGAAAAGACTATAACAAAGGTCTCATATGTGTTCATGATTAAAGAGATTTACAACCATTGTTATTTATTGTTGTGCTGGCATTTACAAGGACTGTAAACATCCAGTATTAAACACGTTTACCTGCTTAGAATAGAACAGAGGTGTTCAAAGAATATTCTTTTCCACCTATTGACCATTCTCAAAGATATGCTAATTGGATGGGTTAGATATTCCACTCCAATTACTACTGTTGTTTCTGAGAAAAGCAGCACTGCCAGTACCTACTATGGCTACTCTGTACCCCTTTCCGCCATATAGTAATAAAAATGAACACTCAGCTTAGCCACACATTCATGTTTCATGATGCTGTGAGACAAAGGACAGCAGCTTACTGTACATTAAATTAAAAGGAACCTGTACTGGAGAAGCATGGAGGCTACTGTTGTTGACTTTTTCTTCTGAAAATACCGTTGCCTGAACTGTCAAGCTAATTCAATAGCTTCAGTACTTGCTAGGTCACCGATTTAACAAAAAAAAAAAGCATTTGCAGATCAGCTATTCTTATTGATTTGCATGCTTGTATTAGGACAGTGAATAAGAAAGATTCACAGCCAGAGATGGCCAGGCAAACCCACATTATCAATAAGGGTTCTGCAACAGCTTCCCCTTAAAATGCCTTCAATTTGTTTTTCTCTCCAGAAGGGGGGCATCATTGTACTTATGGAGTACAGAGTCAGCATCTACTTCCTGGACTCTCTGTGCAATTGGCCAATAGGATTCCAAGCTGACATCTGAGGTATCCTAGCGACATCTAGTACCAATCAGAAGTGCCAGACTCCTAAAGACGGCCATGATGGATTCCCATTGATGCAAGGAGATATGAGGGAATGGCTTTATGCCTTTGTGGGCAAACTGCCCGATAAGCTCTGATGAGGACAAAGTGGCCTTGGAAAAGTGATAGCCATACCATATACTGCTGGCTGCAGGTGTTTAGATACTGTATATGTGAAGATTTTATGATTCTGGCCTGAACGTGTCTGTTTTAGTTTGACTGAATCTTACACATATATATTCAGTCTTTGCTCTTTATTTTTAATAGACTTTCTGTTTGTAGTGTAAGCTGCCTATCCTCCGAGACATTTAAACACTAAATGGTCTAGTGTGGTCGTACTTTGCTAGCATCATGGAAATTGGTTTTGGACAGCTTTTTATTGATTAAAGTTTTTTCGTTTGGAAAATGATACTGTTGCTGTATAAAGAGACAGAAATGTATTCATGCAGACTTGTAAAGTTACTGAAAGGTCTACATTTATGAAAAAGGGTGCATTACATTTATGTGACTTTTACTAGAATTGGATCAATAATATACTTCCTTATATTATATAGTGTAAACAAGTCCTCATATCTATTTGCAATTCTATAGGTAAATGATTCTCGATCACTTGCTGAAATACTAAATTATGGGATAGAGACACCTACAGTTCAGTAGTATACATCTTTCAAACACATTTTGGAATTTCCATTATCCTAGTACATGAAATATCTGTTTACGTTTAGCGTAATTTTCCACTTCATTAGCATGTTTCTAGAAAACTTGACACTTTGTTCAAGACATTGAAATATGGCTCCTGCTGTATTTTACTATGGGCTTACTGCACTATGGTGGCCTTAGGAAAATATATTGCCTTATTTCAGCGATGACAACATTTATTGATTTTACACATTCCCTATATATCCTTCAAATGTTGGACAATGGTAGGCAGCTATGGTTCGGATACAAATCTTCTGTATTTGTACAGTGTATCGGCTGGTATTGTAATGTGAAACTTTGCAGGTAATATTTTAATAGCAAACAGTTTTAACCGACCTAGTCATGTGCTTCGAAACAAAAGGACGCAATCACTTTTAAGTTGTTGTAGGTAAAAAAGGCAGCAGGTATCAAACATGGACATTTTCGTGCAGGTCAAATGTTACGTGGCTTTATGAATGCGCAGTCATGTGTTAGAGGCAATATCTAGAGGACAGTAATAACAATGTTAATATGGGTCATATGACTGGAAATTGCTAACGGGAAAATAAAATTAAATAGCCATAGAGAGTTTTAATGTTTTTTTTCCCACATTATAGTGTAAACAAATGATATGTATGTCAATGACATTTTTTTAATTAAATTAAAATTCAGGTAACAGTCTTAAGGCCGCAACATTTGTTTTTTATAGTCATAATGCAAATGAATACTCATGGAAACAAAGAAAAATAATGCATGGAAGAAAGAACGTGTTCCAGTAAATAGGCAAATTAACAATTAAGAACGTATATAGGTTACTAGCCATGCATAGATGCCAAGGAACAATTAGCAGCGATAAAACTGGCTAATCAATGACTTTTAAAGTAGATTCAAAGTTTAAGGGACATATATATTAAGCAATAAATGTAACATTCCACAAAAAAAAGTTCTTGGATAATTTACTGTATATAATAAACAATTAGTCATTAAAAAAAAAAAAACTTGTTTCCACTTTTTTGTGTCTCAGTGAAGCTGATCCCCTGTGGTCCCCTTGCAGCTACTTCTGATCTACATGCTTACACTTCAGGAATGAATGTTATAATAAATAAAGCCATGGTTCAGAATAAAGAAACTCACAGAACTTCCATTAAAAAACGTATCTGAAAACTTTGTAAAAAGTACCATAATCAGACATTCTAAAATTATATCATATGTTCTTACTGAGCTGCCTTCCCATTTCAAAAAGCTACAGACTAAGAGAAGGTATACTTGCAGAGGCTCAAGTCTGTAACTAAATAAACAGTCACTTTACTATTGAGATTTAGTTGCCCTATTGTTTTGAATGTAAAGTTCAGCTTTGGGCACCAGTTCACAAAAAGGATGTTTTGGAATTGGAAAGGGCAATGCATTATTAGCGGCACGGAGGAGCTCAACTGGTAGGAAAGATTAACTAAGCTCTATTGAGATATGATCACCTTGTCAAAGATATATTTGGTCCATATAATAAACTTGAAGACTGGTGATGACAGCACTGGATCCCTGGTCTGGAAAGTGTCCATATATTAAAAGTCAGCAGTTACAATATTTGTAGCTGCTGACTAATTTCTTTTTTTTTTTTAGAACTAACTGGAGTTCCTCCAAGTATGACAATTTAATTGTCAGAGACTTTTACAAAAGTCTTTTACAAAAGACTTTTACAGAGTGAACCTGGAAGGAAGACCAGGAGTAGATAGAAGCGTCCCAGACCAGCTGCAGTGCTGCCAGCAAAGCACTGGAGGGCTTCACACTTACACCCTCAAACTACTTAAGCCAGCCATAGATGAAGCAATGCTTTCCTACAATTAGTGGTGATGGGGGAATGCATCTTGTGTAGCTATTGTGTTCTCCCTGGGGGGGTGCCACCTCTGCCAGGAGAACACACAGTGATGATTCCTAGTGGATATAGATATTGGCAATATTTGCATGGAAAATAAAACAGGCTGGTTGTACTCAATTTGATGGATCAGTCAACTTGGGCAAATTCAGCCTGTTCGTACATTGCTGAACCAGCAATGAGATTTAAGCCATCTATGGCCGGTGTTCTGCCAATATCTCCAAGCCATCAGAAACTATTTTTTTTAAATGTGGGAGTTAATGGATAAGAGAGAGAAAGTGAAAAATCAATAAGGAAATGTAATAGCCTATAATGGAGATATTTATATGATTATGTACAGGAAGTAAATTTATGTTTGTTTTTTTTCTTTTTTGAATGTTGGATATTGGATAAATGTTAATATGTTGTTTTGTAAAAAATGTAATAAAAAGTCATTTTAAACAAGAAACTCAAGCCACGTCACTTCCGGGTTTATTGAAAACCTTAGTAATTGGTGGTTGGATATAAAACCGACAACCGAATAGAGTCCAGTACAGGAAGATTGAGCTGTTTTGATATCATAGTGGCCAATGAAGACAGATTTGTCACCGCCTAGGAGGCAGCAATTTTGTTGGCTAGTATTGGAGCCGAGTAAGAATCTCCACTCATAGTATCCTTCACCAGACTCTATTCGGTTGCTGGTGTTGTGTCCAACCACTAATTCGTCAGAAACTCCAATTACTGCTGTTTTAAAGAAACCGAAAATTAAGTGGCTGGAGTTTGACGGGTTGGGGAATTTGACAGAACACCGGCTTTAGTAATATCTAAAGTTTATACACTTAACAAAAAACTGGGAAATTGTTTGCCTGGCTATTACAATGTACAAGACCAGATAGATACACCGTATACATACATAGACAGATATAGATAATTTCCAGAAAGTAAATATTTGTCTGAAAAACTAAACCAATTTATTCATATTTATCCATCATGTTAACAGACATACAATTCTTATCTCCCTCAAGATAACAGTTGGACTCTTGTAATTTAATAATGTCAATTGCTGGCAAAGTTAAATACAAAGAAACTGTGGGGCAGGAACTCAGCCTATCGATTAAACTTCAGCTAAACCCAGGTTAAAATCCTATAGAAAAAAAACAATCCATGTAAAACTAATAAAAAATAAAATGTGTATAGGGGAGTAAAGGCCCAGTTGTAAAGGACTTCAGTATAACCTTACCACATTATTATTCACAGAATTCTAGCAACATAAAGCAATTGTCCATAGCTCACTCCGCTGAAGGCAAAGGGAACAGTGTTATGGTTCAATGTACTCTAATGAGATACATAAATCAGTATACTGAGGAAGTTAGGCTGCTTGATTCACAAAACTGATTGTAATTCACTGCTGCTCTAACACTGTTTCTATTACACTGCTACATGCACTCATTTCAGCTTGGCAATGCCAGAAATAAACATTTCAATTATTGCTTAATCCGGATATTTTTCTTTTTTTGTTCCCTCAAGTTCTTATAAGTAACTTTTACTAGAGAGCCATATTTGGTAATTTCTCTGGCAGCCAAGTCCATCACACTGGAGAACAGGAAATAATATTTCAAAGAACAGTGATCTATGTATCTTTCAAACATTTTTTGTATTGTTAAGTTAGGTAACCGGAGTCTGGGCTTTATAAAATACAACTATAAATATTTGCAGCAGGCCCAAATTTATGGAATAATGACAAACGGTTTTAATGTGCTAGCGAACTGGGGCCTGCTCTGTTACATAGTTACAGTTAGTCTGGTTGAAAAGAAAAAGACACAAGTCCATCCAGTTCAGCCGAAAAACTGGAATATAACAATCATACAATCCTAGACCCACAATTGATCCAGAGGAAGGCAAAAAACACCAGCAAAGTGTGATCCAATTTGTTCCAGCGGAGGAAAAAATTCCTTCTTGATTTTTAAAGCAATCTACTAAGCTGGCCAGAACCAGCTCTTGGGGGAGTCTATGCAACATTTTTACAGCTCTTACTGTGAAGAGACCTTTCTGTATTTGGAGATTAAATCTCTTTTCCTCCAGACGTAAAGAGTGCACTCTTGTCCCCTGTGATGACCTTAAAGTGAATACCTCAACACCAAGTTCACTATATAAACCATTTACTCTATTTATTTATACATGTTGATCATATCTCCCCCCCCCCCCTTAATTTCCCCTTCTCAAGAGAGAGTAAATTCAGTTCCTGTAATCTTTTCTCATAGCTGAGATCCTCCATGCCTCTTGGCCTCCATGTTTGTTTAGCCTTTGTTTTTTAAAGTGGTTGTAATACTATAAAATGAAAAATGAACAAAGCACATCCCTCTATAGTGCAAACTAGCCTCAATCCAAAGTACTCTTTTCTGCTTCTCTCTTCTCTCTCTCTTACTCTCTGCTATTTGCACAAGTCACTTATGTTATGTCAACACCACAGAATCCTGGAAGATGGTCCCATCCATACCTCCCTTCCTCCAGCAGACAAAAGGTGATTGATGGCCTTAACTGCGCTCTATGGGAATTTGTATGTGTGTGTGTGTGGGGGGGGGGGGGGGTGTCCTTTCTCTCCACTCAGGTCTCATATAACACTCAGCTTCCTGTTCTGTGTTATGTGATGCCAGGTCCCCATCCCTTGCCTGCCAGAGCTGGGAAATGATCTGAAAATTGTGTGCTTTAGGAGGCTGTAGAGGAGAGAGGGCTGCAGTTAACAAGTATAACGTATGTAGGAGGATTTGTTTTATCTCCGTGTTTCACCTAAGGCTGGTCACTTTACTGGATATATGTAAGGGTTTTACAACCACTTTAACTCTTCGGGGAAAATTGGGAAATTAAAGCCTAAATCCAGGTTTCTTGTAGCACAATGAAATTAATGGGCTGCTGTGCCCATGCAAAACACAGCTTGCAGATCCGCAAACCTAGCCTTAGAGAGAGTACACATTTATTTTTCAGCAGAAATATAAACTGAATAGCCAGAAAGATGGTAGTTGCAAAGTCTGCATACAATAAAAGTAGGGTCACCTCGAGGGAATATAAGTCAAGTGCTCAGGAGTTGAATTAAGGACAGGCTGCATAGCATTACTATGAATATACTGCTATAAAATTTACCACTACCTATCAGACGTCTGTATTCATAGTGATGTCCTGTCCTATTATGACATGTGAGACAGCATTAAATGCAGAGGGAACTTCTTCCTAAATGGTATTGTTTGCCTGTACTGCTTTTTCCCAAAAGAGCATACTCTTTGCCTAGGTTGGCGGGGATGCAAGGGGTGACACACAATCACCCACACATCGTATAACAAAGTTAGACATCGCTCTGTATAATATGAATTCCAGACTGTAATCCTGCTTTCCAGAAAAATCCAATTGGTCCTCCTTATTGCTGCACAACCTCTTTATTTCTGCTAGTGTGCTAACAGTTTACCCAACTTGGGTTATTACATCTAGAACTAAACTGCTAGCAGATCAAGTTGACAGTTTTCCTTACACCTCTAGTCAGTTCTGCATGTACTGTTTCAGATTTAGCAAACCACTTTTTCAGACTCTCGCCCCCAGCCTCTTCAAATCTTTTGTGTGTTTGATCTTGAGTGTAATACTAAGCCAGTAGAATGGGGTTATCCTTGCAAGGTCAAATGGAGCCCCACCAAAGCCACTTATGTGTGCTCCTAACGTGAACAACAGCCAAATGTCCCTGCGCTGTGTGCACCATCACAGACATCAACAAAGCCTAGGATGGCAAGTCACTCCCCTGCTCCTTCCTCCTTCAAGTAAATAGATTGACAGCAGCTCGAGACTACATTGACCCCGATGACCTGTTCCATGTTACATGTTACATGTTACCCAAACAACTCACAACCATGGTATCAGTTTGTAGGCAGTATCTCCCAGAATTCCCACCCCCCTGTACCTAGAAGCATGCATAGGATTTGAGGTTAACTTACACACAACCTTTTGCATGGAGTACTGTATCAGCAGCATTGTCTTTTGCTTGGTGCACTGGAGGTTCTACTTATGGTAAATCATTTATATATGTATATGGATGTTCATCTTGTTATATTAAAAGAAGTGTTAAACCATCATTGTTTTTTTAGCTAACACATTCTTACCCCAGGACATGCAGTTTACAACTTTAAATGCTTCTCAATGTCGCTTCCCTGAACACAAGAAAGCCGAAACAGTGGACATTGCAGTCTCCAGCCAGTCTATTAGCTTGGACAAGGTGGGAAGAACAAGAGAGTGCCTTGCTAGCCTAGACTATAGATGTTTCTATCTGATGCACACATTGCAGGGAGACACACTTCTAGTCCATGCATGCAAGGGTGGCTCCAAAGGATGCTTCACGAGAAAAGAGCCACCCTCAAACAGGAAACTTGGGGCAGCGGTCATGGCACCAACATAAACTGGAACATAAGAAAAGATTTAAATCTGAGGAAGCTGCATAGTCATTAAGTGGTTAGCATTTCTGTCTGTCAGGACTAGGATTGTTGGTTCAAATGCCAACCATGCCAAGACCTGAATGTAGTTTGCATGTTCTTCCTGTGCTTGTGGTGGCTTCCTCACCCACTCCAAAGACATACTCATAGGTTTATTGGGACCTGTCTAACTTGGTCCTAGTATGTGTGAATGTGAGAAAGGCAGGCCTTCAATTTTATTCCCTTTAACCACAGGGAAGAAAATTGCTTGATTCCACTATCACAGTCAGTGTTGATGGGAGAATCCCCCCTTCCCCCAGAGCTAATGTGTTCTGCCAGTGGGAAGCACAGCGAGCCTTTCCCATCAGGGAAAAAAAACAAAAAAAAACAATTGGATTGACTTCAGTACAACTGGCCTACCCTTGGATGGATCAAAATTTCTTCCTGCTGAACCAGGCAAATTTAGATCTGTCTATGGCTGGCCTTAGGGCCGGTTCACACTGCAGGCGATGCGAGGCGACACCGACTTGCCTCGCCGCGACCTGCCGCGACCTCAGCGGCAACTTGCAGATGACTTCTGTATAGAAGTCAATGCAAGTCGCCCCGAGGTCGCCCGAAAGTAGTACAGGAACCTTTTTTCTGAGTCGGAGCGACTCGAGTCGCTCCTCTCAGAACGGTTCCATTGTACAGAACGGGGGCGACTTGTAAGATAGCGGCGAGGCGTGTCGTGTCGCCTCGCATCGCCCGCAGTGTGAACCGGCCCTTAGGGATCTTAATTTATAAGCTCCTTGAGGGCAAGTACTGATGTGCATATACAATATATACATAAAACACTGTATATAAATATCAGTAATATATAAAATAATGCTCAGTACGTGATTAAACTAGCTGCTTGAAGTTCTTAAAACTGAGGGTTTATTATTACTTTAAAGGCAGAATCATGCACTTACTGTTCATTTTGAATCATTTCAGCAGGTGCACAGAGTTCAATATCTACAAAGTAGAAAGTAGATATGTCTCTGCAATAAAGTTATCTAAAATCCTTGCAATGCAAATAGTTGACCTAAGCAAGCTTCAACTAAAGGAACTGAAGTTTAATTCCAGAGTTCATGTTAGGTACACATACTTAGTGTTTTGCAAGGACTAAAGAGGTACTGGTTGGTTATTTATAGTTGGCGATAGCACTGAATCCATCCGTCATCCTTAGACAAAATGTTGGTGCCTCTTTTAGAACTTCACAATTATACTTTTCAAAGAACAGGAATAAACAAATTTTCTAACAATTACACAGGTGCCAGATTACATATAGTGCCAAACATTTACTTATAAAATGTGTTTTTCTTAAAGAAAAACAGGTTTCATTTAATCAGAATCTATTAAAAATCAGAGACAGATGATTTTAAATGAACAGAAGAACAGAAATATAGACATGGATAGTGTGTATTCCATGGCTATAATTAATACCATCATTGACCAATTTGGTCCAAAAGAAGTTGAAAGAGTTAATATAAAATCCACTTACACAGAGTGCTGCAGAAACCAGAATTCACTGTGTGCATTCTGATGGGAAGCCACCTTTCAAGTGATCCAGCTACAGCAGACAGGTCAAGTATTTCTAAATTAAGCTTGTAGGAGAAATTCGATGGAAAGTTGGCTCTAATTTACGTTCCATATTCTGCAGTGAAAAGTTAATTATTCTTCAGACATGCTGTATGAAGCCTTCTTGTGCTGCCTTTATAGACTTACTTATATCCAAACGTGTGACAAGGAGAAGTTAGCATTTTTCCAGCAAGGAGAATACACAGAGACTGCAGACAATGAGCTTGAAATCCCTCATGAGCCAGTGTTTACATGACGGGGCCTGATAGACATACACTACGGCTGAAAGTCACACCCACATGGTGCTGTAGAGCGGCCTCAAAGAATAGACAGCACTGGATGACTTAAATAGCTGCCTAAACGTTATACTATGTATTGTTTGGAAAAACATACTTAAGCGTGTTTTATAGATCACACAAAGAGTAGCAATCCGACATGAGTGTCTGGAATTGCATTAGTGGTATCCCATGCTTGACCTTCTTCACCATTTTACTAGATTACACATCATGTTTGACCATATAGCCCAGTGATTCTCAACCAGGGTTCCGTGGAAACCCCAGGTTTCCTCCAGCAATTTCTAGGGGTTCCTTCAGCATTGGGCAATTTCTGCCTCTTAGATAACTTCCCACTCACACCATTGATCTTTTTATCTATCTGTAAGGAGGTAATTCTTCCCAATGACCACAAGTGTAAAGACCATTCTCCCCACTGACCATCACACTAATCTTTCATGAGTTGTAGATTTCTAATTTTTAGCAGGGTTCTCCGAGACCAGAGAACTATTACAAGGGTTCCTCTGTGGAAAAGGTTAAGAAAGGCTGATATAGACCAAAGTGTATATAACAGGTCAAATAGTCTTGCTTTTCTCGGGTAATACTGATAGGTCTTCCTTTGACTCTGAAAGGGTAACTCCACTTTTGTGGAAAACAATATAGCAAATCAAAAAATAACATAACATACAGGTATTCCTCACTTAATGACCAGGTCATTAAACAAACTGGTTGTTAAACAAGGAGTCCCAATAAATCAATATTTTAGGCATTCTTAACTACTGTACGGTACTATATTGTGAAACAATGTCTAGACACAAAACTCCACCTAAATAACGTTGTTTAAATTTGCATAAGTACGGAACACAAACAAAAATTCTGTACTGTACAATACAATGATGTACATCCCCTCAGGTGGAGAGAGTTGGCTGTAAGTCCGAGCAATCGTTAAACAAGGAGTATCTGTATACAAGTGTTTGACGAGCCATTATATAATTTTATGTTATTAAAATAATTTTTCCTTTTAACATTTTCAGCTGTGATTTTCTGCAATATTCAATGCAATATGACAACCTGTCCAGTTGGTGTACAGACCTTTCCCAGAAATTAAATTTCCTGCTTGTGTACAGTAATTGGCACTTAGATAGTTCTATTTTCAGCACCCTCTGCAACAAAAATTTCATTTTGGTCAGATACTCCCAAAGGGTTAACTACCTCTGAAGGGATGCTGACACTGTAACTTTCCTCATTAGAATGCTGCAAGTGCATCAGCTGATTAATGAGGAAAAAGTCACTCACATTCACTTATTTTTTATAGGACTCTACAACAATGTGTGTTAAAATCCTTGCAATGCACTTTATTAACCCAGAGGGTATTGTTCTTTTCTCAACAAAAGTTCAGTCAACTCATTTAAGTGAAAATTCACTTTTGTTGAGAAAGCAATCCTCTCTGGGTCAGTAATATACAATAGATTGATTTTAGCAAATACCACTACAGAGGCTTATCTGCTTCTGTAGATTCCATGGGTCTGCTTTATTATAAACACCTGATCAGACTCAATGTTGTAATAAAGAAAAACTGCAGCCCAAGTATCCCTTTATATCTCACACAGGAATTCTGATAAGTTCTCAATATATTAATAATAATTTAGAAGATTTTGGCAACTTTAGAAAGTATATGTATCTGCAGATTGAAGTGCAATAGTAAATGTAATAAAACAAAACCCTACAAGACATTAGCCTCAGGACCTACCCCCATTTGGGCACCTTCGTCTTTGGACATGTCTTCTTCACCCTTTACTTCCCCTGATGGTGGGCCCAAACCAAAAATGGGAGGCCGACCCTTGACTTCCTGGGCTCACATAAAGTGGGCTGAATATATATATATATATATATATATATATATATATATATATATATATATATATAATATATAGCGGGAACTAAGGGGAACTCAGTTCCACCACCTCTGGCTCAGGTCCTCTGCTCCCTGCTCACAACTATCACATGGTAGGACTGAAGTCCAGCTTCTGCATTTACAAGTGATAGCTTATCTCCCAGTAGCTCTCACAGGTCAGATCTCCTGCGCAGATCTCACTGAGTGCCGGACAGGGACAGGACATACAGAACAGGTGCCAAGGGTTCAGTGCAGTCATGGGCAGGAGAGGGTGCATGGTAGGCTGCACCCTCTGTGGTCTCCATTTTTTCCCTGGTGACCAGTTGTTGATGCTCCTACTGCACGATCTCCCTTGCAAGTGACTATAGTATAGTATGCTGGGAGGCCGAATAGGTGTTTCGGATTAATATTGCAACAAAGGTAAGACATGTGAAAGATGGTGGAGCTTTTAGGGAAGGGGGAGAAGATGAGGGCAGTGGAGGGAGGGGGTTATGCAAAGGAAAGAGCTAATATTTGGCAGGTATGTGTGTGGCGGACATGGTTGGGTTCCTGCACCTATTCCCTGAGAGAAAAAAAAAGCCACGCTATTTTATATATATAATTGATTCAAGTCTTCTTGTTTCCTTGTGGTGGAAGAGCTTGATAGTCTGCGCATGCAAACCTTCTGACGCCTAACACCCTAAGAGATCTAGTTTATGTATATCCTCTAAACATGTATCATGATGAGTTATCTTCAGGAGAAATGTAATAAAGGGCACAGTTTACAGCTCAATGCACATCTAAGGAATTGCTAGGAATGTTGTATTACTTATAGTACAGACACTTCCTATTTTAGGGTGGCTTTGGATAAAGGAATAATAGGGACAAATTTGGGTAGTGTTAGATGATTTAGATGGACTTGACTTAAAAATTAAGGCTAAACTCCTTCTAACTCTTTTAAAGCAGTTACAGCTACAGTTCTTCAGGTTTTTTTTAATGTGATAAAGGTTTTATGTAAATAAATAAAAGCAGATCATTGTAAGCACAGTGCTGTCTTTTCTTGGGCACACCCAAATTCACTTATCAAATATTCGCAGGCAGTGTAAGCTCAAATGGCAGCTGCTTTGGGCCTCACAACAATGACTGGGCCAGGGCAGCTACCCCTTTTGCCCTGCATTAAAGATGGCCTGTTATTGGTAAGTGGTTTCTTTCAACCCTACAACTACCACTTTTGCTGGACAACTTGATCGGTTAAAGGAAGTTGAAAAGTAACAGATTAACTGGCCAGATTACCAGTTGAAAAATAAAGGGAAACAAAAAGCCTAAAATGCAGCTACCACACCTAAGAATTGTTACACTGCAATTTATTTCGTAGTCCGTGGGGTTTAATATTGAGTTGGCCCACCCTCTGCAGCTATAACAGCCTCAACGCTTCTACGAAGGAAGGCTGTTCACAAGTTTTAGTAGTGTGTCTATGAGAATGTTTGACCATTCTTCCAGAGACACATTTGTGAGGTCAGGCACTGATATTGGACAAGAAGGTCTGGCTTGCAGTCTCAGTTTTAATTTATCCCAAAGGTGTTCTATCAGGTTGCGTCAGAACACTGTGCAGGCCAGTCAAGTTCGTCCACCCCACGCTCGCTTATCCATGTCTCTATGGACCTTGCTTTCGTCATGTTAGAACAGGAGGGGGCCACCCCCAAACTTTTTCCACAAAGTTGGGAGAGTGAAATTGTCTTGGTATACTGACGGTTTAAGAGTTCCCTTCACTGGAAATAAAGGGTGAAGCCCAAACCCTGAAAAACAACCCCACACCACAATCCCCCCTCCCGCAAATGATTTGGACGAGTGCACAAAGCAAGGTCCATAAGCAAGACAAGACATGGATGAGCAAATTTGAGGTGGAGGAACTTGCCTGCACAAAGTCCCGACCTCAACCTGATAGAACACCTTTGGGATGAATTAGAGCAGAGACTATGCGCCAGACCTTCTCGTCCACATCAGCGCCTGACCTCACAAATGAACTTCTGGAAGAATGGTCAAACATTCCAATAGACACACTCCTAAACCTTGTGGACAACCTTCCCAGAAGAGTTGAAGCTGTTATCGCTGCAAAGGGTGGGCCAACTCAATAATGAGTTACGGACTAAGACTAGGATTACATAAAATTTAAAGTGGAGTTCCAGTCAGAAAACAAATTTAACACTATTAAGCTGCATTCAATACAAAGAACAACATTTGTAAAAAAAAAAAATTGTACTGAATTTTTCAGGTCTGTTGCTAGGGGGTCCCTCGTAATGTGCCTCTTCCTCTCCAAGGTGCCTGACGTCATTTCCCTCTGCATCTGTGCTTGCTAGTGCTCCTGGGAGAGGTCTGTCATCATTTTCCAGGAGCCTCTGGGCAGTGCCAAGGGATGTAATCTCCTTACGTTGTCATAACAATGGGGCAGGACCTTCCTCTGTCACCGCTCATGGTTATGGCAACGTTACAAACAATTGGCGCTACGGCCGCCGATAAAGTCGCGCATTCGTGAGATCGAGAGGCGCATGCGGGTTACCCCGCATGCACCTCTCCTTTCATATTCCAGGAAGCAACCACGATTGGGCTTCATATGCCCACATCAAGGATGGAATTTACTTATTACAATAAGATTAATAGATTAATAGATGATTGTATAGTTTTATTTTCATTTAGTTAAAAATGTAGCTAAAAATAGTACACCAAAAAAAAAAAAAAAAAAAAAAATATATATATATATATATTATATATAATTGTTATTATTTTTTTATTTAATTTTTTCGCTGGAACTCCACTTTAATATGCATGTAACGGCAGGTGTCCCAATACTTTTGACAATATAGTGTATATTAGAGTTAGATAGATATCTTGATTTTGAATCATATTATCTGGATTCTAAGTTGATAAGCTTTAAATATTTCAAAGATCTGATTGGTAGTTTTTAGAAGAAGAAGTTTTAGATTTTAATAAATAATTCCATTCCTTCTATCATCCATTTTGCATGTAGAATTGAATGTGCTGGTTTTGATTTCTTTGTAATTCGTTGAAAGAACATTTTTACCTTTAGTAGCTGAAGAGTATCTTTATATGTTGAACAATGTACACATTTTATTTTAACTATATTTATTGTAACCTGGGGGACATGTAGCAGGTACAAAGCTCCCTGGGAGGAGCAGTCTTTCAGGCACAGATACCAGATCCAGTGAGGTAGTGACAAACAGTGCGGTGCTTATTTGTGATATATACAAGTCTAAATAAAGGTGCTGTACAGGGTTCCAGAAAAACAAATAGGAACAAAAATACCCAAACCAGAACCTAGCCGTGTCTTGGCACTAACTATACAGTATTTACAGGTCCTAACTACCAGGCCAAGCAAGCCTACAGCTCGTCAGCTTCCACATACACAGCTTAATAACTTGCACCAACCTTTTGCTCTCCTAGACAGAAGTTGTCTGAGGTTCCCAGGCCTGGAGCACTGTCCGTCTGTCTTAGGTGAGTTTATATTGGCCTGGGGGAGAGGACCAAGATCTGAACTGGACCATGAGAGATCCCTGAACGTATCTGAGAGGAGCCTGGGAGACGTATAAAATTAAAACAGGACTTTTTCTGTCTCTCTCTGGGACGCTCTTCTACTATATATATATATATATATATATATATATATATATATATATATATATATAATTGTTTTTTTTTGTACATACATGTTTTGTGGCAGGCACTACATTAGGAATTATCTCATTGCCGAGTCTCGACTGTCAATGTGTATTGTTTGCAATGATCAGTTAGAATCTAGGCCAATATTTAGAATACTATGCGGGAGATTTACTAAAATTGCAGAGTGCAAAATCTGGTGAAGCTCTGCATAGAAACCAATCAGCTTCCAGTTTTCTTGGTCAAACCTTACCTGAACAAGCTAAAGTTATAAGCCGATTGGCTACCATGCACAGCTACACCAGATTTTGCCTAAATAAACCCCTATGACTGTTAGCCCTTGTACACACGGTCGGAGATTCCGACAACCAAATCCGTCGGATTTTGTCCGTCGGATTTTGTCCAACGGATCTTGTCCGAAACTGTTGCATACACACGGTCGGACAAAGTTGTCGGAAAATCCGATCTTTCAGAACGTGATGACGTAATTTCGTTACGATGGGACTACGTTCAGGCTAGTAGCCAATAGCTTTGATGTAGGAATTTGATCTGAACATGCGTGGCACTTTGATCGGAATTCTCTACACATGATCGGAGTATGTCCGATCGGAGAAGTTTGTCGGAAAATATTTCCAGCAAGTTGGAAAATTGGGTCCGACGGATATTACGACGGAAACAGTCCGATGCATACCACACACAGTCGGAAAATATCCGACAAACCGCTCCGATCGGACACATTCCGACGGAATCTCCGACCGTGTGTACAAGGGCTAACAGACAGAGAGAGGGAAAGAGAGAAGGGTAGTAATAAACTGCGTGGTGGCTTGCTAAATGTCTAGTTGGGCAAAGCATCTCAGATGACAGATAGTCCTTAGAGATGGGTGATTCATAAAGCATTTTTAGAAACAAACATTTAGAATCTTAGATGGTAAGCAATTTTTCATAACCAACTACTTAACCCAGTACTATTTTTTTTTTTTTTACCATGCAAAGCTGTCACACGATCAAAAAGGTTATTTAGAAAAATAAACAATAATAGATTTTTTGGATGCCAAAATAGCAGCTGCATTATTTTTTGATGCACATTTAACTAGATTTAATTTACTCTCGTGGCATATGTATCACTGGTATCAACTTTTATTTTATTTGAATTAAGTCTCCCTTTAAATAGGAAATTCAATTATTCAAAGCATATGATTTGGATAAAACCCAAGAGTGGGTTTTACATTGCTCAAACTTTATTTCAAATACTCTTGTTCTTTGTATGGTATTTATATACCCACTAATCCGCCACTCCATCTGTAGAGAAATAGAAAAACAAATTGGTCTATTGTTCAGTTGAGGTCAAGTAGGTCCGAGGAAAGAAACTAAGAAAAATGAAAGTTTGCATTACTACTTGCACTAAAAATAAAACTGAATTGTTAATGATCTATTGTTATAATCAATGATCCTTACATACATTCCAGAAGTGAATTCAGGACGGCTGAATAAAGTATACCACAGTTGGCAATCTTGACACCCATTCAAATATAACAAATGGTGGTATATCATCCAAAGTATGATTTAACAGAACTCCGTATAAAATAATGTTGCATGTTTTAATGAAATTAGATCAAATTCAAATTCCTGCTATAAATCCAAATGTAAATTAAGAGATATTGGTTCTGATAAATTTAGGACACTTTTAAACAGTAAGTTTTAAATATAGTTTTGGTGTCTTTCATTTGAAAGCTTTCCAGTACCGAGCAGAAAAGTCTATACCCATTTAGAGACTACAATTAAAGAGTGTCGCGCTGTGTGTTTCATAGCTGGCAAGGTTGAATAAATACACAAGTCCATCTAATTCAACTTTTGTGGGTGTGTGTGGATTTATGTCTCTACCATGTCCCATATCCCTGTTTTTTATGTTCAATAAGATGCCCATCTAAAAGTTTTTTGGGAAATTAGCAACACTTCCCACTGAAACCACTGACTGTGGAAGGGAGTTCCACATCAAGCAGAACCCTTTACACAGTGGCCAACTGTCTTCTTAAGTGACCCATGACTGAAGAGTTTCCTCCCAATGTTGGAATCACATTTAAAGGGGAGCCTCAGGTTCCCATACTATATTTCCTTTAGAATCACTTTAAGTACTAGAATGCTTACTAATGTTATTTCTTCTCATAGGGATCACTTAGGGCACTTTCACACTGGGGCGGGGGGGAGGGGGCATCAGCGGTAAAGTGCTGCTATGTTTAGAGGTGCTTTACCGTCATTTCGGCGTCGCTTTTTGGCCGCTAGTAGGGTGCTTTTAACCCCTGCTAGCGACCAATGAAATGGTTAATAGCTCCCGCAAAGTTCTGCTGCTCACAGATCTTCTCTATCAGCCTCTGCTGCACAATGAGCAGCCAGAAACCATGATGTCACTGTGCATGTATACAGTACCTCAATACTCGGAATTCTAGGAGTTGTAGTTTGTTTTGGACACTGTATACAGATCCTTTCACAGTGCTTTTTACATGTTTTAATACAGATTTTACATTATTGGGTTCATCTGCTCTGTTTTATATTCCCTTCTATGCTGCTGTGTCACTGAAGGAAAAAAGTGGGGGTGTGAACTGCGGAGCACCATCTTGCCATCCTTTATAACAAGCGCTTTCTGACTTCTCACATGTCGTACACCCTCCGGTAAGCCTTATGCCGCGTGCATACAAGCGGAATATTGGACAGAAAAAGTCCGATGGAAGCTTTTCATCATATATTCCGATCGTGTGTATGCCTCATCTGCCTTTTTTTTTTTTTTTATCTGACAGACCTAGAAATAGAACATGTTCTAAATATTTCCTTCTAATGCCTATCAGGGAAACTGCTCGTCTGTATGCTATTCTGACGGACCAAAAACGACGCATGCTCTGAAGCAAGTATGAGATGGAGGCTATTGGCTACTGGCTACTGAACTTCTTTTGTAGTCCTGTGGTACGTTCTGTACGCCACAGCGTTCTTGATGATTGGACTTTGGTGTGATCGTGTGTACGCAAGACAGTTTCAGTGGAATTCCATTGGAAAAACCTTCAGAGCTTATTCCGACGGGAAAACCGGTCATATGTACAGGGCATTAGTGTGCCGTATGGTGGAGGACATGAGCTGTTACACGGGAGAAGAGCTATGGGAAAACATGTTGCACTGTTCATACATGCAAACAGTTGATTGCAAGTCTATTGTGGACTAATAGCATATATGAGAAGCACTTTTTTGTACTGGACCTACACGGATGTTATTGCATTTGATATGTTTATTTTGCGTATGTCTATTTGAGGAATAGTGTAGCACATTATGATGCAGAAAGTTACAATGTACATTATGATGCAGAGAGTGATCAATGGAGGTGGGGGAATGCTGATTGTAGCAGATTGATCTTCCTCCCAGATTTCTCCCTCTCAGGGCAGACATTGAAAAAAAAGCCTTAGAATTTTCCAGATTCCTGTTTCTTAAGGTCCGTACACACAATCAGACTTTTTGATAACAAACATGCAAATTAGCTGTCTTAAGGCAACATCCGACCGTGTGTACGCTCCATCGGACAAATGTTTTCATCGGAAAACAGACAAACTTTTCGGCAATATAAGTCCGATGGAGCAAAATCCAATCGTGTGTACAGAAAACCATCGGACTTAAGTCCAAAGTACAAACACGCATGCTCAGAACCAATGCAAAAGATCAGACAACAATACATAAGTTGACCAAAGGTGGCGGGAAAGAGCAGAAATACCACGTGATTTTGTGAAAGTCGGATGCCGTGTGTATGCAATATAAGTTCACAGCCAATGCCCTTTGGACGGAAATCCACGGGAAAGTTTGTTTGAAGTCTGATCGTGTGTACAAGGCTTTAGGTGCATACTGGGAAACTGTGCATAGGCATAGATATCTGGAGCTCTAGATTATTAAAATGCTACCATCAATTTTAATAAATTGTGAAATATCAGGAAAATATTAACGCAGACATATGAAGCTACTGCTAGGTCCGTGTTATCTTTTTGGTTATACAAAATCTATGGTGCAGCAGGTGTTCATGCATACAGGCTAGAAAACCTGCTGAGAGACCACAACAACATCAATGGAATCTAAAAATCACATCTGGCTCATAACCACAGTGCACAACTTTATGCATTTACATATAAATGTTTATCAAGTTTTGAAATCCCACTGGGAAAGGTTGTATATTAGTAATAATAAAAAATGTCCAAAGGAAAAAAAATACACTTTTCAGCATTTTTCTTCAAGTTAAATTTAAATGCCAGTGTCGTTAATTAAAGTGGCATTCTGTATTTAACGGTTACTTTTATCAACAGATATGCCGTGCTATGTTCAAAAAGAGGAATACATCTTCAAAGGAACTCCTGTGTCAAGACAGGTGTAATGGAAAAGAAGCTCATTAGCACAGCATTAAAAAGAGTGATCATTCTAATTTCATTTTAAGAGGCAGAAGCTGCCTCTAGGCTCTCTTTCTCAGACACTTCTACAACTTGGTAAAATTAAAAAGTTTCTGATGGCGCATGCTTCAGATAAAATTCCCTCTTAAAAGGAGTTGTATCTATGAAACCCGAAAGTGTGTGATATAAGCTAAGAATTGCTTTTTAATCATGCTAATCAGTGTGCAATCTGGAATTATAAAGTTTCACGGAATCAGAAGTATTGCTCAGCAAAAACATAACAAAAAAATATATGACATAGCAAGAATTGTCCTGAAAAATATAGTACTGAAAATGTCATCAGTCACTGTATAGCGGTTGATTTACTAAAGCTGGAGAATGCAAAATTTGCAGCTCTGCATAGAAACCAATCAGCTTCCATTTTTTTTTTTTTTTTTTTTTTATCAAAGCTTAATTGAACAAGCTCAAGTTAGAAGCTGATTGGATACCATGGGCAGCTGCACCAGATTTAGCACTCTCCAGTTTCAGTAAATCACCCACTATGTGACCCATAGGGAAATTTATTGTTCATGTATGATATGTCTTAGCTTAAAATAATAAACCAAGAATATTGCTAATATATAATACTTGTGTATTACGTATATAACGCATATGTATATTTCATATTTACTGTGTAAACAGGTATATAACTTTTAAAGTGGTTAAGCCTAAAAAAAAAATATTTTTTACCTTAATGCAGTCTCTGCATTAAAGTGGAACTACCCTGCATCTGAGCACCACAAACCAAAAATGCTAATTACTTAATTTTTACTATTCAAAGTAAACTCATCCATGTCTCCATGCTTTATGTTGTTGAGAAATTACATTGAAGGTCATCCCCCTAGCATTTATGACCATTGCCATCTTGAGTAAGGGCAGATGATTTATTTAGCATTTACCTCCTGGAATCCATCTTCCCTTAGCTCAGGCATTTGGGTAGGAGGTTGTGCTTAGCTAAGGAAACCCCTCCTGCTCTCCTGAGATGTAGGACATCCTTTGCCTAGGCCTTCAAACCAAGAAGTAACTGAAAAATTATAACAAAATCCAGTCAAAACCTGTGAGGAGGGGGGGGGGGGGGGGCATGGCTAAGCCACACTGTATGTATACTGATGCACACAGCCTGGTTCGGGAGCATGCCTGCACGTGTGCCCCCATAGAACATGGCTTGCTATGGGGGGCACATTCAGGATTGTTGGAGCACACAACCCGGCAGGAGACCGCCAAACCAGAGGGGGTAAGAGACTGCTTTGTGAAATACCACTGCACAAATCAGGTAAGTTTCATTTGTTGTTTAATTTTAGGAAAAAATAAATGCTTTTAGTATCACTTTAAAGCTGAATAAGGCACACATGTCACACATCATTGTATATTTATGTGTGTTGACATTCAATAAAAAGTGCATTAAAACAGCATAACATTGCATGTTAAGGCATGTCAGAAAGAACTTTCATGCGTTTCCTTTGACTTCAATGTATAACTAAAGAAAAAACTTTTTTTTAGCTTTTGTATAGAGTGAAATTAGAACACTTGTTAAGTTTTTATAGCTGTCTGTGCTCCCAGAGATTCACCCTCTCTATTAGTTCTGTTTATCACAGAGCGGAAATGGAAAGGAAAAATCACAAATAATAGAGAGGGAATCTTCCAATGGGGACACTCGTTTCTGTGACCCTGCTTATACCCCAGGATTCCCCTACTTTGGAGGGATTTCCTCTTACATCCCTTCTTCAATTGGTCACAGATGGCAATACTTATTCTATCCAAAATGAAAAAATAATAGTTTTGCTTATAGTTCTACTTTAAGAAAACACTAAAGTGCCATCTCCTTACCATCTGTCAGCTAACTGGAAAGTGAGAGAGCAGCGGCTGATTGATGGGGTCATCTCACTTCTCAATATGTTCTCAGTACCTATTATTATGTACCCTGTCAGCATGTTTGCATATAGCACACCTGACTGACTCCCAGTCTTGCCCTCTTTCTCTGCCAATTAGTTCTGATGTGCAGGAACTGCAAGAAGATAATATCAAATCAATCTCCAGTATTTATGCTAGTTTTATTTAAATATACATCCATTGCTTAGATATCTGTCTGGAATTCAGCTTTGATCATTCAGACACTTCAGCTAAAAAAAGGCCCAGACTGATTGACCCCATTCTGTTAAACTTTAAACACTTTTTTATAATGATGTCCTACTTGGGAAGGGAGACAACCAGTACAATATGATTTATTGCTCCCTGCCAAATGCTTAGTCTTTACGTCTTAATGTTGATAACAGAAAACTAAGTTAATTTTTTATATAACATCTTTAAAATCTGCTCTGCTCTAAATGAAACTTTCTCTCTTTGTTTCTATATATAAATCACAAGGTTTTAAAATCCATTATTGTATAAAATCCATTTTGCCTATGGGCTCATGAAATTTTGAGGAAAATCTAGCCATCCATGGATTGGTTTTGAATAATAAAACAAAATGCACAACATGTACCATGATCCTTTAGTACTCATGATTTTGTGGGCTGTCTGATACAGGCAGAATAATAATACAATATGAAGATCTGAGTATATCGGGCATGCAATAGGAGCAGTGCAGCTCCGAAATGCGTAGCCTCCCTTCCCGTCTCTCAATAAGTGTTGTTGTTCCCAGATGTCTCCTGCACTCAACGGTGTTCCTCACGCTCCCTAGTTGTTACACAGACCCAGTCTGCGGCGGTGTTCTTGTCCCCTGTATTATTCCCAAATTACTTTGGAGATGACAGCATTACCAACCTGGACGTTTATGACATTCCCTTTTTACCTCTTAGTTTGCGATCTGCCACGTGTCTTTTTCTTTTTGCAATAAATGTAATTTAAGCTAAACTTAATGCTTCCCTTTTATATATCTCATCATTGCAGCCAACATCAGTAGGTATGATATATAATGGGAAGAAACGAATACATCCTGCTTTTAGTTTAACCTCAATGCTGTTGTTGCTTTTAGTTTAGATATTTCAATCAGGGTAGCAACACACCATAATAAATGTTTTCCTTAGTGAAGGCTGTCTAGCACATGTAGAGGGAAGAAACATCTCCAGTGAGTTCTGCTAATAGATGGATTTTGATGTAGAAACAAGGAATTTGTAAACTTGCTATTTGGAAAACAGGAAACTTGACAGAGAACTATATAGAATCATATTTTAGGAAAACACATTTTTTTTTTGATTACCCAAAAGCTAGAAAATTACTTTTAATATCAGACTTTGTTTATCGTGTTCTGCCTTTTTAAATCCCTATATGACTAATAATAAACAACCTTAAGTTCATTGTCCCCATGTAGACATTAACCATCAGAACATCCAACTTAACTCTCCATTTTTAATGTCCAGGAAATACAAGTTTCAAGAGACAAAATTTTGCATTTTTGCATTTGTCTGAAATATGTCAAGTCTGTAAAAAATATAAATGAAAAATGGCATAGATAATAGACCATCTGACCTTAATATACTTCTTTTTTTCAGAGCAGCTGTCATGCTAACCTTGTTGTATGTTACTCTTGAAATATGTCTTCAAGTAATAATTGTTGTAAAAAAAAAAAAAAAAAGAATGGAACACAATTTTCCAAAGTTTGCTGCCAGAAGCATAGTATGTATGGTATGCTCTGATTTCTTCTGTCACACTCCCTTACTAATCACAGCTGGGTTCATCACACACACACTGGGCACTACATTTTTTTATTTCTATTATAATAAATCAACCCAGGCTGTGGAATAACTATATGTTCTCCCTGAAGGGGGCTATAAGAAAGTAGGATTTCTTTTCAGTGGACTGAGTGTTTCTTTAAGCCCCATCCAGAGGACACAGTAGGAAACCTGTGGATTATAGTTGTAGTTTTCAGGAAAAAAACTGTTACACTGCACATGACTAGGATGCATTTACATATGTTATAAGTATGAGTAAAAGCACATGCTTTCTGGAACACTATAGTCCTGTTATGCCATTTGTGAGCCAACAATTCTTAGCCCTTGTACACACGGTCGGAGATTCCTACTACCAAATCCGTCTGAGTAATTCCGACGGATTAATTCCGGAAGAGGTCCGGAAGTGATGTTGCATACACACGGTCGGACTAAGTTGTTGGAAAATCCGATTGTACATAACGTGATAATGTTATTTCGTTAGACGGGACTACGTTCAGGCTAGTAGCCAATAGCTTTGGTCTAGGAATTTGATCTGAGCATGCGTGGCACTTTGTCCGTCGGAGTAGGCTACACATGAACGGAGTATGTCCGATAGGAGCATTTTGTCTGAAAATTTTACCGGCCCCCAAAAAAACATCCAGCGCTCAGTCCAAAAATGGACTATGGCAGGCAATGGTTTCAAAGATGCAGCCCTGCTCAGATTTGGCGATCTTCAGGATACTGTAAAAACATACACAAGAGGGGGCAAATGCCTAGTACATTACCACCACAAGCCATTCCGGAGCAAGGGGGCCTGTCCCCCAAAATGTGTAAGCTTTTCCACTGTGTGGCATCATATGAGATACCCATCTCACCTGCTGAAGGTGTGCACTTGATAAGCTTGATTTTATCCAATTACATTGTTGTTTGTTTTTAATAAATGGTTTTTGATGGTAATGCACTAGGCATTTGCACCCTCTTGTGTATGTTTTTACAGTACTGTTCAGATGGGTACACATCACAATGCAGCAATTTTACTACTAGATCCTGCTACTACCACACCGTGTGCCAAGCTCTCCCATGTAAGTGAATAAGGCCATGCTGCAAGCTCAAGCCAAACACTTGGCATCAGAAGATTCACCTCATGAATGCCTGTACTTCTCCTTTCACCATCCTCTGAAAAGCTAATGTGAGAGGAGCCTAAGACCAGGCAAGAGTTCTAACATTTTCCAATTCTATCCAAAACTAAAAGAAAAAATCATAATGCACTAGTGATAAAAAAAACAAATGGTTCAATGCATTAACAAAAAAGAAATACTTCAGGTACTAGGAAATCATGTCACCAGGTATGTTGATGACTACCTCAAGTTAAACATGCTGAGATACTAGTAACACTAATGGAATTTGCATCTGCTTCATCTTCTTAGACCCTGCTAACATCTGACACACAAAATTGTAACATCTTTACTGAATTTCAATTTGTCCTTCACAAATAAAAAAATCAAAGCTTTCAATATTTTACTTAAAAGAATTGTACCTCCCTTGGAGAAAATAAGTTGCTGTCTAATATTCTAACAATGAGACTCAATATAAAATATTTTATTTTCTAATTTCATACAAGTAGAGGATGGCTGTATTTTATCATTTAGTTTGTGTTGTATATTTCCTATGAGAGAAGATGGAAAGCATTGATTTTATTAAAAGCTCAGCAAGGCGGGAGTTCGCTCTGTGTGTGACGAGCCTGAGGAATGGCTAAGATGAATGACACGCAGATAGCAAGCAGCGGCGGTATCCACTTCTTTGGCAGAGACATCGATACAACTACAGTTGTTGTCTTTGGATTAAAATCCTCATGGCCCGAATCCCAGACGGCTCCGAATTTCTATCATTTGAGGCTTCTAAATTACTTTTCATGCCATAAGTTCTAAACTGAAATGTGTAAAGCTGAGGTTGAATAGGGTCTTATCTCTTTGTTTTAGATTTTAGAGCGATTCTTTTAATTATTGTAAACAAGACTATTAGAAGAGTTGATTGCCTCTTAGGCAACAATGTTTAAGATTTTAATTAATCTATGATTATTCTTATAAATGTCCTTCAGGTTGACTTCTGGGTTCAGCCCAGTTGTGTAGAGACAAGAAGAAAAAAATATTTTATTCAATTATTGTATTGACTTAATTAATAGTAGTTGTGTGTTATTGTACTTTGCACAAAGTACTTGCACTGTGCCAACACTTTATTAAGCCCAGGGAAGCTTTGAAGATGTTTGGTTGTGGTATTTGTATGTCAAGTTCCTAGTTTATCGAAGTAAGGCAAAGTACACTGAAATTATATGAACCTGTATTTATTTTTAGCATCCAATTACATGCAGAAGAAGTTCTTATTTTAACATTCAACTGTTTTCATTCACTTTACATTAGTAAATTAAAAAATAACTGGTTTCCACTAACTAAGTTTAGGTGCTGCATGCGTGAGGAAGCAGACAACATTCCTCAGGTTATACAAATTTTTACAAATGAATAATGGTACTAAGAATTAGAGAGTTACTCCACATTGTGTGCATATTTTGTCAGTACATCAGCACATTGTTACTAAATGTATCTCCTGGTCTAAGAACTGAAGGAGTTTCATTGATTTCACTGGCCCAAAGCAACAGTTTTATAAAGTAAAAGCATGAAATGTTTTGGATCTTTCCAAGAGAAGAAACGGTGTGTTAACAACAATCATCTATATTTATAGAAAGATAAAGCTGCTGAACTACCATGGCTGACTACCTCTAAATTGCTTCCCATAATGTGAAAACACCGAATGCACTTATAGCGAGTTCCTCAACAGTACAAAGTATTCAACTCTGACCTAAAGAACAGTGAAAAGTTGCCAGACATTGGCTATATTTTTCATTGAAAGTAACTGATAATATGGGTCTGTTATATTGCTTTCGGCGCTGCTCAAAGTAGAGGTTAAAGCATATCCCTTTGTCCCAGAGCATGGGGTGCAAGCTTCTCCTGATACCAATTCAGAAGGCTAGTAAATGTACAGATGAAAGGATTGCTGCTATTCCCAGCAAGCCCAGGAGAATAAATGATAAAGAATGCCCTCAGCCTGCATGTCTCCACAAAACCACACACCCTGATGCATTTTGCCACATCCACCGGGGCTTAGTCATAGGATGGGAACATAGAGCAGGATGAAAGCTTTTATGCATCATTAGCTACAGAGAGAGAGTTGTGATAGAAGGTGAAAAGAGCTAGCTAAGAGCAATCAGAATTAAAGCTGCAGTGGTAAAAAAAAGAGTGTATAAAAACAATGTATGCAACAAATAAACAACAATGAAAAAACCCAAAAAAAAGAATCATAATGAGAGCAAAAAATAATTAATAAAAAGAAAACAAAAGATAAACAATAATGATAAATAAGTGAATAATAAGAAGGGTGAGAAAATAAATAAAGAGTAGAAATAAATCTTTTTAAGAGAAAAATGTAAATGTTGTGTTAGCCCTTGTACACACGGTCGGAGATTCTGTCGGAATGTGTCCGATCGGAGCGTTTTGTCGGATATTCCGACTGTGTGTGGTCTGCATCGGACTGTTTCCGTCGGAATATCCGTCAGACCAACTTTTCCAACTTGCCGGAAATATTTTCCGACAAAATGCTCCGATTGGACATACTCCGATCATGTGTAGAGAATTCCGATCGGACAAAGTGCCACGCATGCTCAGATCAAATTCCTACACCAAAGCTATTGGCTACTAGCGTGAACATAGTCCCGTCGTAACGAAATAACATCATCACGTCGGATTTTCCGACAACTTTGTCCGACTGTGTGTATACAACAGTCTCGGACAAAATCCGATGGACAAAATCCAACGAATTTGGTTGTCGGAATCTCCAACCGTGTGTACAAGGGCTTAGAGAATGCTAAGAAGGGACCATGAAAAATAGAAAATAAAAGCAAGGGTTAAAAAGTAAAAATTATACATGGCAACAGGTTTGAAGAGTGGCAAAATCTAAAGCATTATGGGCTCAGAATAGTACTGAGACCATGTACTCCAATTCTTTTTACTTACCAATAATTGGACAAGGAATTTCTATATTAAGACATAAATCAGTGGTTCCCAACCTGGGGGTCAGGACCACTTCAGGGGTCAAATGATGATTTGGCAGGGATCACAGAATCCTGGGCTGTTCCTGAAGCTCACACCGCTCTCCCAGCCTTTTTGCGGCCGTCCAGCTGGGCTGTTCCTGGGGCCTGTGGCCGCTCACTCACAGCCCTCTTCACAGCCGCCCATTCAGTTCACGACAAGGCTGGGGGGCAGAGACTCGAGGTCAGCTGACTGGTGAGGAATGTGAAGTGGGAGGGGCTGAAGGAGACCCTACCTCCTGATTTTGGCATAGGTGTCACTGCTGTGAGACATCACAAAGTCAGAGACAGTGAAGCCGGAGACACAGTGAGTAACACTACCTGTGATAATAGTTGCCATTAAAAGTCCCCACTACAGCTGATGAGAACTCCCCCCAGCACGGCCACTGATTCCAACTCCCCACCAGCACTGACACTCATCCAATTCTCCCCACACCCCCACCAAGGAGTAAGAGAAGGAATAAAAATAGAGAATAGATGGAAGGGAGAGGAAAAGAGGGGGAGGAACAAAGAAAAAGGGAGAGAAAGAATACAAGAAAGAACAAGAAAGGCAACTAGACAGAGGGGTGGGGAAAAAAAATAAAATAAATTAGGATAGAGAGAGATAAAAGGGTAAGAAAAGAGAACAAAGATAAAAATGGAAATGTACCATGTACCATAAGGGGTTTTAATACTGTACGAGTGGAAGGGACTCAGGGAGTGCTAAATGTCCATGGGTTAGGGGTGCAAATTACTTGTCTTGCCTTGGGTGCTGATAACCCATGCTACGAAAATAATTTTACTGTTGGAGTCCTCACAACTTGAGAAATGTTATCAAGGGGTCACGGCACTAGAAGGTTGCGAACCACTGACTTAAATGTACACAAATATGATAAATCTGTATCTATATTATTTTCTACCATGTTTACCACAGGCATCTCAAATGATTACTACGGCAAATCATTATCTCGTACTAGGCTGGGTCTTGTAATTCACATTTTTGGCTTAAATTTAGCATTTTTCTTCATGATCCTGTAGGACCAGGGGTGCCAACTGTCAGTGAATTCAAAGCCAGTTTGTAAAATCTTGATTTTTATATCTGTCCGTGAATGTCCATTATGCACAGACATTCACAGACAGATGTAAAAATTGTCAACCCTGCCTAGGAAGTCCAGGCTATTCCTAACTATACTTAAACTTTCTCCCAGCTCCTTATAAATCCAAGTCTAACTACCCTGTGAAAGAATGATGCTTATTACTTACCTATTCTCAGAACTCTCCGGTCCGGTCACATGATCTCCACAATGGCCTGCTTCAAGCGAGATATCGCCCACACCATGACTGCGGTGCCTGTGTAGTGATGTCACCCATAGGCTTGCTATGAGGCATCTGTTGTCGGCTCTCCCTCCTCTCCCCACAAGCCACCGGGAACTGATCATGTGATCAAACTGAAGCGCCCTCAGAATAGGTACGTATAAGCCTCTTCCTTCTATAGAGTAGTTAGTACAGGATTTAGAAGGGGGTGGGATCAGGTTTAGCCGTAGTTAAGAATAGCCTGGAATTCCACTTAAACATAGTCCACAAAACTCAGCCTACTTTAACTGCTTGCCGATCGGCTCACGCTGATATATGTCGGCAGAATGACACTCCTGCGCAAACTGATGTACCTGTGACTGTGGGTCCCGCAGACTCGATGTCCACTGGTGGCCCGCGATCACTGTGAGGAGAGGCAGATCAGGGAACTGCCTATGTAAACAAGGCATTTCCCCGTTCTGCCTAGTAACATGACAGAGATCTTCTGTTCCCTGTCATCAGGAACACCGATCTCTGTCATGTCAGTGGTAGCCCATCCCTCTTACAGTTAGAACACACTGAGGGAACACACTTAACCCCTTAATTGCCCCCTAATGTTTAAATCTTTCCCTGCCAGTGACATTTATACAGTAATCAGTGGCTATTTTTAGCTCTGATCCTTGTATAAATGTCAATGGTCCCAAAATAGTGTCAAAAGTGTCTGATCTGTCCATCGCAATGTTGCAGTCCCAATAAAAACTGCAGATCACCACCATTACTAATAAAAAAAGAATTAATAATAAAAATGGCATAAATCTATCCCCTATTTTGTAGACGCTATAACTTTTGTGCAAACCAATCAATAACACTTATTGTGATTTTTTTACCAAAAATATGTAGAATACATATCGGCATAAACTGAGGAAGAAATTAGTTTTTTTATATATTTTTTGGGGGTATTTATTATAGCAGAAAGTAAAAAACATTGTTTTTTCAAAATTGTCAGTATTTTTTGTTTATAGCGCAAAAAATAAAAACTGCAGAGGTGATCAAATACCACCAAAAGAAAGCTCTATTTGCGGGAAAAAAAGGACGTAAATTTTGCTTGGGTACAGTGTCGCACGACCGTGCAATTGTCAGTTAAACTGATGAGTGCCAAATTGTAAAAAGTGCTTTGGTCAGGAAGGGGGTAAAATTTTCCAGGGTTGAAGTGGTTAATTTTGCCACGTTCTTTATCCCTGGACTTCTCGTGAAAGTTACTAAAAGATGGTTCAATGCACTACCAATATAAATCTCTACGTTTTGATCTCTTTACCTGTACTCATTCTAATTTGGTCAATTAATTGACTGCATCTGGTTTTAATAGTTTGAGTCGCCTAAAGCTTTAGGCTCCAGGTTAAAGACCAAACTACCCCTATTATAAGCTGATAATGACATCTTTGAAAAAGTAGGAGGGTGTTTTAGTCCAGTAATGGAATTCTCAAGTTATTGAGAACACTGTAGTAACTGATTGCAAGCAATCAGAAATCCCCTCGAATCTTAAGCTCAATTTGTAAATTGGAATTGATCCTTGTACTTTTTATTTTTTTAATATTGTTACATTAGTTATTTGGGCTGAAGAAAAATTCATATCCATCACGTTCATCCTCTAACAATTCCCAGAGCATGATTTGTTAGGGTCACGTGGACACATTTTGTTTAAACACATTCAATTTTACAGTGATTGGATTTCCTTTAACATATAGCGGTTAAGCAGGTATTATTTACGTAAAGCAGCTCAGTGCTACAGGTAATGCATTATTCAGAAAAGTGTAATGCGTTTCTATGTGAAGGTATCTCTTGAAGAATACACTACCGGAATATTTAGGCCCCTTTCAACATGAATCACAATAAACCGGAGACAACTACCTCAATAAAATCTGTTTATTAAAGTCACAAGAAGATAAAAGCCTACTGCGGTAAATTAATTCTATACAATGCAGGTAAACAATCATTGCCTGCTACAGGTTTCAAGGATTATGCTTTAACATAAAGGAGATTTAGCAATTTGGAGACCAAAATTATAAAACAGAATATCTTATCTATAAATAATATATAGTAAAGAAAAACAATAACACATCTTGACACCAGCATGCAGGATATGCTGTGGGATAGATTTAACTACTTCAGATCTGCGCTATAGCCGAATGACGGCTACAGCGTGGATCTGCTTTGCAGGGAGGGCGTCAATAGACTCCTCCCCTTTTCAGGCTGGCCACACCCCCTTATCATGTGATCAGCTGTCAGCCAATGACAGCTGATCACATGATGTAAAGAGAGGATCGGTAATCGTTTTTTTTTTCTTCGCACGTTGACAGCATGAGGAGAAAAAAACACAGATCACCGGCTTCTGTTGAAGGGACATCGTTCCCGAGCAGGGAGAGGCGAAGCCGCCTCATATGTGCCCACAATGCCCACCAATCAGTGCCCACCAATACATCAGTGCCACCTATCAATGCCCACAAGTGCCACCTATCAATGCCCACCAGTGATGCCAATCAGTGCCTCATCAGTGCCACTTAGCAGTGCTGCCTATCAGCGTCACCTACCAGTGCCGATCAGTGCCCATCACTGCCACCCATCAGTGCCTATAACTGCCACCCCTCAGTGCACATCAGTGCCAGCTATCAGTGCCCTTCAATGCCACATATCAATGCCCTTCAATGCCACCCATCAGTGCCACCGATCAGTGCCACATCTCAGTGCCCACCAGTGCCACCTATTAGTGCCCATCAGTGCCGCCTTATCAGTGCCCATTAGTGTCGCTTCATCAATGCCCATCAATGCAGCCCATCAGTGTAGTCTCATCAGCATACATCAATGAAGGATAAAAATTTGTTGTTATTTGCAAAATTTATTAACAAAATATAAACCAGTTTTGTATTTTTTAATTAATAATTTTTTATTTTTAATTCGGTATTTTTTCAACAAAAAATAAAAACCGCAGAGGTGATCAAATACCGCCAAAAGAAAGCTCTATTTGTGGGGAAAAAATTATAAACATTTCATTTGGATACAGTGTTGTATGACTGCGCAATTGTCATTCAAAGAGTGACAGCGCTAAAAGCTATAAATCGGTCTGGGCAGGAGGGGGGTTTAGGTGCCCAGTAAGCAAGTGGTTGGTGAAACCAAACTACGGTCAGGTAGAAAAAGTAAAATTTTAGCCACAACTGTGATGAAAATTGCAATGCAAAGAAAATGCAAAGAAAAACCCACAGATAACTTGGTGAAATACAGGACTATCTGAAAACGTGGTGTGGCTGTTTCAAGATGCACAATAAGGAGGCACTTGAAGAAAGATGGGCTGCATGGTCGAGTCACCAGAAGAAAGCCATTACTACGCAAATGCCACAAAGTATCCAGCTGACAGTATGCAAAACAGCACAGAAACAAGCCCCAAACCTTCTGGCACAAAGTAATTTGAAGTGATGAGACCAAAATGTAGCTCTTTGGCCACAACCATAAACACTACATTTGGAGAGGGCCTATGATGAAAGGTACATCTTTCCTAATGTGAAACACAGAGGTGGATCGCTGATGTTTTGAGGATGTGTGAGCTACAAAGGCACGGGACATTTGGTCAAAATTGATGGCAAGATGAATGCAGTATGTTATCAAAGAATACTGGAGGAACACTTGAATTCATTAGCCGGGAAGCTGTGCATGGATGTACTTGGACATTCCAACATGACAATGATCCAAAACACAAGGCCAAGTTGACCTGTTATTTGGCTACAGCAGAATAAAGTGAAGGTTCTGGAGTGGCCATTTCAGTCTCCTGACTTCAATATCATTGAGCCACTCTGGGGAGATCTCAAACGTGCAGTTCATGCAAGACAGCCCAATAATTTACAGGAACTGGAGGCTTTTTGCCAAGAAATGGGCAGGTTTACCATCTGAGACAATAAAGAGTCTCATCCACAAATACCACAAAAGACTAGACATGTGCATTTGTTATTGTCCGAATGCATTTACGTCCAAATTTTCGGCGATTTCGCGTTCGTTCTAACAAGATGATAACAAACTCACTGAATCCGAAAATCCGAAATAAAAAATGCTTTATTTTGGTATCCATTATATTTTTGTATTGTATTTTTGCGAAAAACAGTTCGATATAGATAGACAGAAGATTCGACATGACAGTGACAATAGCGATCTGTGTCTATTGAACCTGCGGTCGAATGTGCCTAATCTAACTCTATTATTCCAAGATTATTTGACATAGAGAGAAAAGATTTGACATTATATAGACATGAAGATTTGATGAAGTAGCTAATACAATGGCCGTGAGTGGACATTTATGGTCAAATGCTCCACCCATTGGCTATAGAAGAATTCTAATGTTGTTTGACTAGTAATAATAATTATTACTAGTCAAACAACATTAGAATTCTACTATAGCTTGTGAGCGGAACATTCAACCAGAAATGTATGATCGCGGCATCGTACAGTTTAGCTGTTTCGTCAAATCTTCTTAGAACATCCGACAGACACCATAAGCCTTCAATTGACAGATTCAACCTTAATTAATTTGGATTTTCATACAAATGCATTTTTTAACGAAACTAAATAAATAAAAATTAATTTTGGGAGTAACGAAATAAATTATTAATAACTAAACCGAAATTCCAAAACAAAATATTTCAGTGTGCACATGTCTACAAAAGACTTCCAGCTGTCATTGATGTTAAAGGGGGCAATATATGATATTAAGAACTGGGGTATGTAAACGTTTGATTAGGGTCATTTGGGTAGTTTCTGTTGCCATTATGATTTATAAAGAGTAAACACAGATGATTGATAATAAATGGCTTCAGCCAACACTAACCATGAGTGAAAGAAACATTTTCGTGTTATCATTCATATTCTCTGTAAAATGGCCAAGAAATCATAAATTCTGCCAGGGTATGTATATTTATGAACACAACTGTACATCTATGATTAGGCCTGTAGGCGGGGCGAAATATGTCAGAGGAGCATAGCCTGAAGAAGTTCAGGCTGAAGCCACATCTTTACCTATCTATACTCTATAATGGCTGGGTTCCAGTGTGCGGCGTTTCCTTCTTCTGTCTATTCAATATACATGTAATTGGATTTACAAATATATTTATTTGCCTTAAATAATGTAACCCATTGAGGACAATACACTGAACAAAACATATACATCAAAATGTAGGTATAATTGAAGCCAATCAACAGCAAATCACCATATCTTATCAGTCTAGATGCAGTTTTATAAAAGCCAGGTCTTTATCTATGATAAAGATAATAGATTGTAGGGTAGCAATGAAACATTGCAGTAGTCAACACAAGAAAGGTAAGGACATTCATTTCAGCTAATCCATCATCTGTATGATTTCAATTTTTCATTAGAGTAAATGCCAATACTGAGAAAAACTTCAATAAAGAAGTAATTGAATATGATGCTAAAGTCATGTTGTTCTCAGCTAAAGTGAGCTGAACAAAATGTACATTTCTGAAGAAATTGTATTGACATTTTCCTGCTGTGAATTAGTGTAACAGAATAAATGCAGCAACTTAGGAACAGCATCCAATCAATATGAAAGTGAGTATAAAAGGTAATATGCTGTTGGCTGTGCTGTGCTTTCACCTGATTAGGGCAAAGACTGTTTTGTACATTTTGTCCAGTATAACCAGTGATATTTCACTTAAAGTATATCTCTTGGGGAGACCAATTGTGGAATCTGCCTGCCACTATCTCGGGTCCTCTTTGAGTCCCATTCCTTCTGCTACAATGTTCATATTTTAAATATACATATAATACATAAAATATATTATATATCATATATATAATATACTGTATAACGTATAATAAATTAGAAAGCTTGTCTGCAAAACATAGACTATAAATTGTTAGACTATTGAGGAATCTGCAAAAGGAAATATATTTTAATGTTAGAATATAGGTAGACACAAAAATGTTACCCTTCCATCTTCCACTGGTAACGTTTTATGTATATCTGTGACAGGAGTCCCATTACAGAACTTTCAGGTACAAGAAGTTGGATGTTGGTATGATAAATTATTTCTTTTTATCTTCTATACTGCACAGTTTATGGCCCTTTAGCACTAAAAATTGGTCTGCACGAGCCCAGACTCTGATTACTTTGAAATGTTAAAAAGGAAATCCTTTCTATGTTATTTCCTTTTCTAGAGAAATTTCTTCTAAAAACGAAGTGCCTTTTGAAGTGTTTGAAAATAACTTCACAAAATTACATTCTTACAATAGTCCTTCATTTAGGTACCATGCCAGCAAGCAAAACTGAAGCTTTGTCAATATTAGCAGGGTTTATGTATGCCACACAAGGTTGGAATCTAATTCTGGGAAGGAAAGCAAGCATATTTTTTGGCTAGGCAGCCCTCAACCAGTTTGTTAAGCACTGCAATGGTTATTAATAAACCCCCGTGGCACATGAACCTGCTTGGGAATGTGGCCCCGTTCTTCCCTATATGTGTACATTACTACTGACGGAGGCACAGGTGTGAACAGAAAAAAAAGTATACAAAGTCAAACATTTTTTGTAGTGAACCTTGGGATTATTTTGCTGTCTGCTGAGGAAGTACATCCTCTCTATTTGGCCACTGTCAACAGGACAGAAAACAATGTGTAATTCAGAACTTTACCCGGAGACAAAGGAAAAAAAAACTTTCAATGGAAATGACAAAAGGGGGCACTAATTGGGGCCCACCTGTGTGAGATTGCGGCCAGCACACCTACCTTAGGCATATAGTTAAGTAGGATAATGGTTATGGTTAGGCAGGGTACTGTCTCTTTAAGAGGATCTGTGTTGAAGGTTCTGAAAATCCAAAAGGGTTGCTGGGAAGGTGCTGGAAACCTGGATTGTCTATAAAGGGCAGTTTATAGACTGGACCAGACCAGCAGCAGAAGTACTGCAGGAGTTATGTACAACAGTAGCTTACCTGAGAGGATGGAGTGGCTGGTCATGCAGTTCCTGGACAGAGCTGGCAAGGAAGGGGGAGAAGCTTGGCTGCGCCAATGTTTGGAAACAGCTGCAGACGGCGAGGGGGAGAGAGAAGCTGTTAGAGGTGTGGGCACACAGCGGAGGAGTGCGGACAAGTGGGTGGAAGAGCTGACGGTAGGTGAGAGGCAGCGCCGGAGCATACCACCTGAATGATACAACCCAGAAGCGGGAGGAGCCGAGGACGAAGCGGTTGGCGGGAGAGAGGAGGCAGAAGATGGCGGTAGCAGGTTGGGTCGCAGCCGCCGCTTGGGAATAAAGAGGTGCAATGGGTCTCGCCATCGTCAGGGTGCAGTGGACGGCGGGGCTCAGCTAAAAAGCCCGGGGCGTGCAAAGCAAGGGGTCGGCGTCTTCTCCAAGGGCCCTGATAATCCAGGAGGTTGTTTAAGAGTGGGTGCAGCGGGAAAAATGTCAGGTGAAGGACAGGAAGGTCGCTGAGAGTGTGGTGCAAAGTCTTCTATTGGAAGGGATGGTTCAGCAAGAAACAGGGCAGCCCCCAGTAGCTGGTGAGTGTAAACAGTCTCATGCTATAACATGAGAGTCAAATGTAGGGAAGCTGAGATTTTTGTTGGTATGTTTTCTGCAGAAGAGAAAAGTGCTTTTAAAGGCGATGCAGTTGCTATTAGGTGTTTTAGCTTTAGGCTGCATTTTTTCACAATGGTTTTCTCTCTGCTATTTCCGGACTAAAGTCACCATTTGCCCACGTCAGGTTGATTAACTCCCTGAAGGAGGATTTGCGGGTTTGGGCAAGATTTTGGGAGACTTACAATGGGCAGCCCTTGTTTCAGAAGGATTTTGTATTCGCCCCAGACTTTCGGTTATTTACTGATATGGTGGGTTTGAAGGGTTTTGCATCAATCAGGAGATCACATGGGTGTTGTGCAGCTTGGCCGAATTCCTGTATAAGCCAGAATGCCACCAAGAATTTAATGCTTTTGGAGTTGTTCCAGATTTTGGTTGCAATTGAGCTGTGAGGTAAGTTTTTTGCCAAAAGGCGGATTTTGGTGGAGGCAGACAATAAGGGTGTTCTTTTTGCGGTGAACTGTCTTGCTTCCAGCTCATTGTGGGTTATTAAAGTGTTGAGACAAAGAGTATTTTTGTGTCTTGAATACAATATTTGGCTGAAAGCTAACTACACGCCGGGGAAGTTGAACATTGTTTCTGACTTTTTATCACAGTTTCAGATAGACTGTTTTCGGCAGTTGATGCCAGAAGCAGACGAGGAGGGCACCAGGTGTCCAGAGCACGTGTGGATGGTGGTATGGGGTTTACGGCTGAGGCTGTTATGGGATCAGTGGCGTCTAAATCTTGGGTGGGTTTTTCGACAGCTTGGAGGAATTGGTTATCGTTTGCCAGCGGTACTGGTTATAATGGCACAATGCCGTCGGAGGGTGGGATTTTGGCCTTTGTGTCATTGCTCAGGCAAAAAGGCCCAGTTATCTAGTGAAGTTGTTGGCAGGTATCTCCTTTTTCTGTAGTTTGAAAGGTTTACCTTCATGTATGTCTTATTTCTCGGTAAAGCAGGCAATTAAAGGGTACAAAAGGAGGACCTTTTAGTCAGATAGCAGAAGGCCAATTTCCTTGGAAATGCTTGGTGATCTTTGTGCATCGACTTCAGTAGTTTGTTATTCCGAGTATGAAGCCATGTTGTTCAAAACAGCTTTTGTACTGGGATTTTTTGATGCAGTCCACATTTTCAAGCTGGTGCTGGTCTCGAAATATGGTTGCTTGGGCATCCGTTATGATCAGGTGTTAGTGGAGCAATCAGCGGTTCACATATGGCTGCAATTTTCAAAAAACGGACCAGTATGGTAGGGGATCTTGGATTACCTTACAGGTGCAGGGCAATGCGGTGGTGTGCACAGTATCAGTAGTAAGGCAGTTCTTGGGGGTTAGGCCCCAAGGAGGTGGGCATTTCCTCATACATTAAACTTAGTACCTCTGTCAAAATACCAGTTTAATTTTATCTTGCAAAAATGCCTTGGGATATTGGGTTTACAGGGCTTGAAGTTCTCTTCCCATTCATTTCGGATAGGGGCAGCTTCCAAAGCAGCCAGAAGGGGCTTGGAAGATTTGGCCATTAGTGAAATGGGGAGGTGGAGGTCTAAACGTTTTAGATTGTATATAAGGCCTAATTTGTTTGTTTCATTTTCCAGACTTAAACCGAACAGTATGGATTCTGGGGCATCCCTTTGTGCACTGGGTGCGTAAAAGAGCGGCTCAATGTCCTTATTCTTTGAATTTATCATTACAGCCGGAATCCTTTAAGTTTCTTTAGAAGGGTGTGTGAGGTCTTCAGTGGTATCAATTATACTTTAATTTGACAAGGTTATTTCAGGTGTGGCCTCCATCCTCCATTTTGGTGGTTCATGTAGGGGGTAATAATTAAGGGAAAATTAGGACTTTAAACTTGTTATTCATGATAAAAAAAGAATCTTCACCACTTCAAGATTACTTCCCCAGATACGACTATCTTATTTTCGGAAATAATTCCACACTTTTCTTGGCTGTCCTCGCCTCAGAGTAAAGTCATAGAAAGGATAAGGGAAAGGGTGAACAGGGCCATGGAGAAATACATGCCCAGCATTGGCGGTTTGTCATATCGGCATGTGGATTTGGAGGGTGGGATTCCCAGGTTTTACAGGGCCGATGGGGTTCACCTCTCGGATGTAGGTGTGGATTTATTTAATTTGGGATTACAGTCCAGGACAGAAATGGCCACGGTGGTGGGGGTGGGCCAGGCTTGATTTCAAGTCCAGCTGGTGGGGACTGTTTGTTATATGAAGGTTGTTGACTGGCTGCCCAAGTTCTGAAAACTGGGCAGTTTAATAATTTGGTGATGTTATAATGAGAATAAAGTAAGTGCAATTGGATGTTTAGATGTTAAACAAATAAAAGGTGCCACGGCCAAATAGTTTGCCAAAATGTGTGGTGTGGTTATTTAGCAGTATCGGGGTGGTGGTTAAAGTGGGAGGGTATGTGGCCTAAAATCTCATGCCAATTCCACTATCAACTGCTTAGACAGTTTGAATATCTCATAAGGAAAGAAAAAATAAACTATTTAAGATAGGATTTTCCCTCATGTTAGACATTTCCTTTCAACTCCTTTTGTGTTTCCATGAAATAGGAATAGGAAACAGTAAAAAAAAAAAAACCCAACCGAAAAAAATGCCAGGGTTTTGGCTATACATACACTTTACTAGGTTGATCGTGTTCAGCTTTCAGTTGGGGAATTTCTTGGTTGACAACTGAATGCTGTTGGAGACAGAACTCTGTGCGGGAAGATGTCACATTCATGATAGCTTCCCAGCACAGACACCCATTATGAGCCAGTGGCATAACTACCAAGGCCGCAAAGGTCGCACTTGCAACTGGGCCCTGATGTTCCGCCACTGTGGGGGGCCCCAAGAGCCCGCACTGTGGCTCCATGGTTGCAGCTGTTAAGCAGAGAGTTACACTATCTCTTTCACTGCCCAGACTGAGCACTGACAAACTGCCCCCCTCCCCCCAAAGGCAGGGTCTGCTTCTCTTCCTCCTGCTTCTCCTCCTGTGTGTGCCCCCAGCCCCACCAACATTCCATTCCCCAGCAGAGCTGTGCTCATAAAGGGGGTGAGTAGGTGAGAAAGCCCAGCACCTGCAACTACATCTTGGAGTTTATGCAGACTGCATGATCCTCCTCCCTTCCTGGGGTGAGTGAGCTCACCATCCTTGGTGACTGAGATGCCCCCCCTCCCTTTTCTAACCTGCCTTTGAGTACACAGAAGTAAAGGGAGCTCTGTGGACTCTGATGTAGGGGGTGGGCTTTTGGTGTGCAGAGACCCAGAGACCTCCTTACATCAGAGTTCCCTTTTACACTAGAGTCCACAGCATTCCCCCTCACATCAGACCCCCCCCCCTTAAATCAGGGTTCCTAAAGCACACCTTACATCAGAGTTCCCCTTTATGTTAGAGTCCACAGAGCTTCCCCTTACAGTGGAATTCTACAGACTCTAATGTAAGGGCAGCTTTGCAGACTGCAAGTTCAGCTGTAAATGGGAACTCGGGGGGGGGGGGGGTTCAGATGTAAAGGGGAACTGTATGAGCCTGCTGCAGAACATGTGAAGGGGTTACACTGCAGGACCATAATTAAGGCCCTGCAATGGGAGTAAAAGCCTCAGAGATCAATGGGAAGGGCCCTGGCACCAAAGGTCATGGGGGCTCTTCGTGGTTTATTGCACCGGGGCCCGGAAGGTTGTAGTCGCGCCTCTGTTATGAGCATGTATCAGTGTATCACTGTATGCTAGCTCAGAGCTGGTCTTAATTACCACCAGTTTCCTAATCTGCTTAGTGGCAGTGACCCAATAGGAAAAATAAGATCAACTACAACCTGGGCCGCTGATAGGCCAGTACAACTGGCCCTGCTATACTGGGCCCGGCCAGCAGAGGGGCCCGCAACCTGAACACATATTTCATAAAAAAAAAAAATCCTCCAGCGAAACACCGAGGCAGGAGGGGATGAACTATTTCTTGTATTTCGGGTGTGGAAGAGTGCCTCTTTTGTGCCCGCTCCTCGTGCTGGCTTAAGTCCCGGCCAGTGCGTCCTCTGTAGTGCCTTTCCCCTGGCACCGCAGAGTGATTCCTTCCTGTCTCTTCGTGTGAGAACTAGCAGTAAGGTGACTCAGGCGAGCAGCGGCAGCAGGGGATATCAGCATCACCATCTGCACACGGTGAGTTGAGGTGTTACAACACCCATTGTAATAGAATCATCCACATCCTCACAGTGCCTTATGATTCTCAGCATAGGATAATCATTGGCACAGGAGGTGCTCTATGGCTCTGTCAGAGTGTGTCACCTGCTGTTGTGTGCTGACTTTGTTACTTTATGGCTGTACTGTGTGTTACAGATTGTACCACTGTCTGTACAGCCATAGCAAAGTCAGCACCGAACAGCATTGGACACACTTTGAAAGTGCCATAGAGCACCTACTGTGCTGTGTGAATGATTATCCTAATGCTATAAGGCCTCATGCGCACAGGATGCTTTAAAAACGATCCTCCTCTTGGCAGCAGTCTTTTGCCAGAAAAAATGCCTGACGCTTGTAAAAGTGTCTAAGCGTTTACAGGCATAAAACACTTGGGCATTCATTTGATTGGCCAAAATAATAAGTTATTCTGGTCAATGAAATGAATTATCGCTCAAGTAGTAAACGTGCCTAATGGTAACATGCGTTTAGGAGCATTTGCATTTGTCAAGCATTTTTTTGGTCAAAAAAACTGCTGCTCCTGGATGTACTGGCCATGTTTTTTTTTCCCTGCTTGTAAACACCCCTGCCACAAAAAATTCAAAAATTCTATGTGTGCATAGACACATAGGATAACAGGAAGGGGTGCTTGGAAGCAGTAAAAAAATGTGTGCATGAGGCCTAAAGATCACAAGGCACTGTGAGATGCTACTGCACACTTGTGTTTTTGGAGCAGTAAAAATGCACAGCTGAGCTACATTTTTACAGCCTCCAACCATTTCCCTTTAACCATGGCATTTTATATCAGAGCTGGGGCCTTGTTGCAAGCACGTCTTTTTCAAACACATACACGCATTTCCAGCTGTGGTCAGCAGCCAGGAGTGTGTGTATATTTGTAAAAGCAACTGTCGGGTTTCATGTTGAAGTGATGCAAGCAGTTCTGAAGTCACCTTTCACTTCCACAACTGTTGTATCATATCCCCCATCAACTTTTGGAGAGGGGGGCGGGGTCAAAGGGGGCCCCATCCGGTACGCTGTATGGGGCCCTATGACTTCTAACAGTGGCCCTGACTATAACCCCAGAAATGGTCAACTATGTTACACAGTTAAAGTAAATGAAATCTGCAGGCTTAGGTCTAGTTCACACAGGGCATACACTGGTGCAAGACCTATGTGTGCCCACATGGGGATGCACAGGTGTTCCATGTATTCCTGTGCAGGCTGTCCCATTCATGTCAACTGGGACACAGTGGCTATAGATAGCCGCTGCTTCCAGTCTGACAACTGTGTGGATGCATGGGCATGAATGCACACTGTCTACACAATGCACTGACACCTGCACAGCTATCAAGCGGCTGTGTCTGTGTAGCCTCTGCATCACAATAGACATGAATGGGACTGTCTGTATGGGGGTACACACAACACCTGTGCATCCCATGTAGGCAAGCATGGCCCTTACATAAACATACACTTAAAGTGGAAGTAAACTCCCCTATCGTTTTCAGCCAAGGAAGCTGCCATCTTTGCCTCTGTTTAATCTTCAACTGCTATGGTGCCGCACATGTGATTTGTTATGACACCAGCCATTGGATGGTTTGATAGTTTGGCTGAGAGCACAGCCAATGTGCAGTTAGCATTCCCGTCATGCCTTTTTTTTAACTGTTTAAATCCATGGGTTTACTTCCACTTTAAAGTCATTCTAAAGGTTGTAATTACAGTAAGAAAAAAAATATATACTTACCTGCTCTGTGCAATGGTTTTGCACAAAGCAACCCAGACCCTCTTCTTTTTGAATCCCCCATCGGCGATCCTGGCACCTTCCCGCTGCGGTCTTGCAACGGGGGCGTTTGAACAGGCTTGCTCCTGTGAACAGACATTGTCCATTCAAACACAAAGCATGGCTGGGCCCTGCCCCCCCACATACTCTCTCTTCACTGGCTCTCCAGTTGCTGTGTGAGCCAATGAGGAAAGAGAGACCTGGGAGGGCTGCTGCTCTCATGGACAGCGCTGGATCGAGATGGGGCTTAGGTAAGTTGAAGGGGGACTGGGAACGACTGTACATAGAAAGTGCATAGAATGGAAAGGGAAAGAAGGGAAAAAAAAAAACATTCTGCCTTTAGAACCACTTTAAGTACACCCATGTGAACAAGGCCTTGGGTTACGTTCACACTTTGCTGCTGCATTTGGTTACATGAGAAATTATTTAGGGAGTATAAACAAACTTTAAGCTTCCCAGATCAAGTTCTTTTGTGTTTAAATGGCCTTGTGTTTACATAAATGCATTTAGATACAGTCAAGGAATCCATTCTGCCCTGGGTGCACAGAAGTCTCTTTTCTCTAAACAGAGCTAAACTAAAGCAAGTAAATGCACAGCGTTCATTGTATCATTTAGAAACATTCTATGGATTTATAACAATAAGAAATGTCTTATAAATCCATATAAACACATGTAGGTCATTGCCAGTGTGAATGAGGCCTTAATCTGCATTTAAAGTGGTTGTAAAGCCCTAAGGATTTTCACCTTAACCACTTCAATACCGGGCACTTAAACACCTTCCTGTCCAGACCAATTTTGAGCTTTCAGCGCTGTCGCACTTTGAATGACAATTGCGCGGTCATGCTACACTGTACCCAAATTAAATTTTATAATTTTTTCCCACAAATAGAGCTTTCTTTTGGTGGTATTTGATCACCTCTATGGTTTTTACTTTTTGCTAAACAAATAAAAAAATACCGAAAATTTTGAAAAAAATAATGTTTTTTTTGTTTCAGTTTCAAAACTTTGTAAATAAGTACGTTTTCTCCTTCACTGATAGGCACTGATAAGGCGGCACTGATGGGCACCAATGAGGTGGCACCAATGAAGTGGCACTGATGAGGTGGCATTGATGGACACTGATATGTGGCACTGATAGGCGGCACTGATGGGCACTGATAGGCGGCACTGATGGGTGGCACTGATGGGCGACACAGATGGGCACTGACAGGTGGCACAAATTGGCACTGATAGCTGGCACGGATTGGCATGGATAGGCAGTACAAATGGGCATGGATAGGCGGCACTGATGGGCATGAATAGGCGGCACAGATGGGCATGGGTGGGCACTGATAGGTGGCACAGGTGGGAACTGATAGGCGGCACGGGTGGGCACTGATAGGCGGCATTGTATTATATTATACTGTACTAATGGATGCCAATCAGTGCCAAACAATAATGCATGCCAATCAGTGATGCCCATTGTGGGCACTGATTGGCATCCATTATGGGCACTGATTGGCATCCATTGTGGGCACTGACTGGCATCCCTGGTGGTCTAGGGAGGGTTACCTTGTGCTGGGCATCCCTGGTGTTCTGGTGGCGTCCCTGACGGTCCAGTGTGGGCATCCTCGGGGGGGCTGCGCTGATGATCAGCACAGACCCCCCCTGTCACAGGAGCAGCCGATTGGACACGGCTGATCACGTGGAAAAGAGTCTCCGTCTGAGATTCTTTACTGAGATCGTAGTTGCGGGGTGTCAGACTGACACCCCGCAACAACGATCGGCCTGATCACGTCATATGACATCCGGTCAGGATTTTGAAACCACTTTGCCACCGTGTTTCTGCTATAGGGCGGGCAGCAAGTGGTTAAAGCATTTTATGCATTAAGGTGAAAATCCATCTTTGCTGCAGTCGTATCCCCCCCCCCCCCCCCACCAGACCTCCCCCTTCTTCTTACCTGAGCATGATCCAATCCAGAGATGGGCATGGGCTGCAGTCACTGTCGCTCTCCTCATTGGACAGATTGATAGCAGCAGGAGCCGTTGATTCCTGCTGCTGTCAAACACTTTAACACAGGAGTCGGGGGAGGGGCGAGTCCTGCTGTTTATGTCAATGAACACAGCAGTGGGACTCGGGAGCGAGCACGCAGGCGTGACCCATAGAAAGCAACTTCTGGGAGCATCTGATGAAGAGGAGAGGCCTGGAGCGCCAGCGGGGGACCCTAGAAGAAGAGGATCGGGCTGCTCTGTGCAAAACCGCTGCACAGAGCAGGTAAGTATAGGCATGTTTCTTATTTTTATTTAAAAAAAACAAAGGTTTAGTATCACTTTAAGGCTTGCTTCAAATGCAGATCAGATGCAGAAAAACAAAGCCCATCCACATGAGCCCTAGGCGTGCAGAGATATTCTGTCAGGTCAGAATATCTCTTTGTGTTATCATGATCATTTATGATACTCAGAAGTGCTCATTATTATTGTCTAGTTAAACCTCACACTGTTCAATTGTTGCCTGAGATGACTGGATTGGTCACATCACTTTGCTTAATTAGGCCTTGCAATGCCAATTTAATGACTCTTTCTAGCAGCAAAGAACAAATCTTTTGCATGATATTTTTTTTTTATTAAACTGGAAGCCCATTTTGTAGTCTGATTGACATTTTAATCACACTGAGGATCTGATAGTTTTGCAAAGCAGTTAAATATAGTTAGAACAAGTTAATAAGACTGAAGATATTTTCAGAGTGAATGCTGGATAAAATCATACAGACCACAGAGGACGTAATAAAAAAAAAAAAATCACAAAGCCAATATTACTGAGCTGAGAAGCCAGAGGTTAATGGGAAGAAAATTGTAAGATATTATTGTAGCATCTACTTAAAAGAGAAATATGGCCAAAGCTCTTTTGGCCATAATTCTTTTCTGGGTCACAGTAGTGTACTTATTCGTGCTCTCCTGTGGCCGAGTCAGCCAACAGTGGCTGTCAGCTGATGTCACAGAGCCAATCCAGGCTCTGGAAGGATCAATCCAGATGCCTAACCAGCAGTTGGCTCAGCCTCTCAGCGCACCACTGAAAGCTTGAGCCAGCTGCTTCACATCCTTCACAGCCTGGCGCTTCAGTGAGCCCTGGAGGGGGAGAGCAGACAGTGGTGACTGTAAGACTGCTCTCTGCTCAGAAAAGACCGAGAACCGATTTGATCTCAGTATTAGAGCCGGCAGGAGACAGCTGCAGAATCAGACGGATGTTGCAACGGGGAGGTGAGTATGTATGTTTATTTTTTTATAATGCCACATTCATCCTTTAAAAGTAATTTTTGATATTATTTTATGTTTAAACATACATTCTATTCAATAATTTTAAGCCCATCCCTAACCAAAACAGTCCCTTGTGGTTTTAGAATTGAGAAGCTCAGTCAGGTTTTTCCTTTTTCATCCTCACTGTGCCTACGACCACTAAAAAGTGAGAAGAATCCCACAAAAAAATAAAAAGCTACAATTATTGTTTAAAGAGGTTGTAAACCTCTTGTAAAAAAACAGACCCTGCAAGGCAAAGGCATACTAGCTCATTAGGAATATTTACCTGATGGCCTGGATCGGCGTCGGCCCTCTGAGTACAGCACGGACATCTTCCACCGAAGTTACCTCTGGGTTTGTGGCTCCAGTACTGTGATTGGCCAGAGCCATGATGACGTCACTCCCGCACATGTGCGCGGGAGCCACCGGCCACGGCACGACTCGCCACCAGCTGCCCGTTTCTTCAGTGTACATGCACGAATGACGTCGGCAGCAGCTCATATACTGAATATCTCCTAAACTATGCAAGTTTAGGAGATATTAAAGGTACTTACAGGTAACACATGTTATAGGCTTACCTGTAGGTAAAGGTGGTGTAACAAGATTTATAACCACGTTAACCCTTTCCAATTTCACTAAAAAAGTGAAAGGGTGCCTTTGGCCAATCATGGCTCAGGGGGCTGAGTCATGCGGCAGCCATACATAGTTTTGTGAATGAGAGCAGCAAAATGACAATTGTAAAGGAAAAAATGTCATAATTAAAATTGCTGCTTCTGAAAAAAAGGCTGTTTAAAAACTTTTTTTTGCATTGATACATGTCCCCTGGGGCAGGACCCGTATCCTCAAACATTTTTTATGGCAATAACTTGAATATAAGCCTTTAAAATTAGCACTTTTGATTTTTTGCCTGTTCGCAGGTTCTGGTGCGAACCGAACCAGGGAGTGTTTGGCTTATCCCTAATGGTAAGCCAGTAATGGGATCAGCTGTAGGGAGACCACGGGCAATACTGGTGACTAGTCCTTTGCCCTTTGCCTGCCTTTTTTGCACAGCTACCAGAGATCAGTTCCTCTTTAAAGTGGATGTAAACCCTTTCCTATACTCAGCGAAAGGGATTAGCCCCAGATGATACACAAGGATGAAACAAATCTCCCTACATAAGTTTTACATGTATATCTGCTGTCTTCAGCTTGCTATGTTCTTCAGAATGTGCACATCATTTAGAACTTATTCTTCCTCTTCCAGCTGTGGGAGTCTGGGCATACACTGTGTGATAGCTGATTGGAGGAAAGGCATATGCCCCGCCCTCCACAGCAGAGGAATGAAGATACTTGCAGAGCTGTGCTGTGAATAGACCAGCTCTGGTAATCTATTTATAACACCCTCCCCTAAACAAATTTTCAGCGTCTTTTATCTCCAGTGTCGGAGAACTTGTCAGAAGTTATTATGCTGATAACAGAAGAACGGAGCAGCAGAAGGACACATGACTTAGGGCTTTGGATAGAGATAAGTAAACAGTACAGATATATGTGCTCAGGTCAAATTTCATGAATCGGGTTTACATCCACTTAACTCCAGGATAAACAAATGCTGTCTAAATTCAGGATGCATGTGTATTCTTATTTGCATCTTGTTTTTTTGTATATCTTCCAGATATGTGCTGTAATCTAGGGTGAAACTTTGCTATTGTGCGGGAGTTCCCTATTATAAAGACCAGTCACTGCCACACTCTTTCTGTGCAGTGTGACTAGTCTAGTTTTCTACAGGCAGCATGTAGTAGCGGGTCTGCTGGGTCCCTTCCACAGCTCTTATAAGCACGTGTTATGTAAAGCATAGTGATGATGTCACTGCTTCTTTTACAAGATAATATTTGGGTTTGCAGTGGCATTTGGAGCACACAACGTGGATTTATATCCTTTTCAAATATTGAGGAATATATTTATAATAAAGTTTCTGTGCTTATAGTTCAACTTTAAACCCTAACACTAGGTTCAGTCCAAAAACAAGTTTGGGCCAAGTCTTGGCCGTTTGGGTGTTCAGACAAATGTCCAAACATTTACCTGTACAGTGGGAGTTCAATTTCCCATGTAAAAGTGGTATTACTACTGCTGAGGACCAGTTCGGCACCAGCTGCACACCAATGACATCAACTCTTTAAAATGTTTATTCAGCCACAAATAGCATACTAGATGTTCCCAGGGGCCACCCATCCACTCAGATTGACTTGTTTATAATAAGTAAGCTTATCTGTGTGAAACGGGTCAAGGAGGGGCAGTCCCTAGGTGGGGACACCTTGTATGCTGACTGAATAAAGATTTTATAAAGAGGTGACATCATTGCTGTGCAGCTGGCATTGACATGTTTTCCCTCGGAGCATGGACGGCCCCCTTGGCTGACACCTGGGGTCCCCCTATTTTCAGTGTAGTGGTACTGTTGGGTCTGGATCATTCAATATGGTATTATTACCTCTGTTATACATGACAGCTTCCCCCTGCCAATGGTTATTAAGAATAATAGTAGATGCAGGCACCGACGAGCCCTTAAAGTGGTGTTAAACTCAAACCCAAAAATGTAACATATTGCAGCTTACAAATAATTAGATATGGTGGTTGTATTCATTTACTTTTTTAGGCTATTTGCACTCTGTTTTTATCTGGTTGCACACGTCCTGTATTAGGATGCCTACATGAAGGAGCAATACAGACACCTTTGGACAACAACAGTGTTTTTCTGATTAGATGTACTAGCAGAGTTAGATACACTAACACATTTCCTAACTCCAGCTAACACTTTTTAAGCAGTTACAGCCTCATTTTTTTTCTTTTGGAATAATGGTTTTACATGAACAAATAAAAGCTGATCATTGTAGGCACCTCTGTCAGTGATAAATGGTTTGCCTCAACTTTCCAACTGCTTCATCTGCAGGAAAGCTTGTTGGGAATCCCCAGTCATAGAGCTTGACAAAGGAGCGCAGTTGCTCGTGAAACACGTCGCATACCGGCGATGTCATCCATTCTTGCCTGTGTACCATCTGTGCTCCAAGCCTCATTTGGGTTCTCATCCACCGCGGCCAGCTTTTCACATCATTGGTGGATATTGTGAAGACAGTGCTTCCCTGCAGAGGATTGGATCACCCACCAATAACCTCCCCCCCTTGTTAGGACTACTTTATATGCTCATTACCTACTTCTCAAATGTGATTTGCCACTTTTAAAGTGCTTATTAAAATATTTGTTTTAAATCTACACTCAGAGATGCCTCTCTCCTTGTTTCATTTAACCAGTTGCCGACCGCCGCACGCCGATGTACGTCGGTACAATGGCACGGGCAGGCATAAGGACATACATGTACGTCCCTTGCCTCCCGCGGGTCGGGGGCCCGATCGGGCCCCCGCCCGGTGCCTGCGGCGGTCGGTATTCGTTCGGGAGCGATCCCGGACGAGGGGACGGCCATTCATTCATGGCCACCCCCTCGCGATCGCTCCCGACGAATAGAAATCCACGGTGACATCACTTCCTCTCCTGTAATGTAAACACAGGAGAGGAAGTGATGTATTCTCTCCTCTGTGTCGGTATTTTTCGTTCCGACACGGAGGAGAGCGGATCAGTAAGTTGCACCAACACTCACACACACAGTAGAACATGCCAGGCACACTCACACCCCCCCTTTACCCCCCGATCACCCCCCCAATTACCCCTGCCCCCCAGTCACAGTGACACCAATGTCATTTTTTTTTTTTTTTTTTTTTTTTGCATTGGTGTCATTTGTGACTGTAATAACTGTTAGGGCAGTTAGAGTTAGCCCCCTTTAGTTCTAATGTACCCCCCTAACCCCCCCAATAAAGGTTTAACCCCGTGATCACCCCCCGTCGCCAGTGTCACTAAGGCTGGGTTCACATTGCAGCGGTTTATGAGAACGAATGTGATTCGCACCGCACTGCAGTGCAAATCACATCCGATCTCTGTGCGATTCGAGTTCTGCCATTCGCCGCACCCGCCGCACCCGCCACACCCGCCGCACCCGCCGCAAATTCGCACGGGACCCTTTTTTTGGCCCGCAGCAGAATCGGATCGCATGGGTGTTCACACCATGCGATCCGAGTTTGCAGATCGCACTGCGATATGCGAACTGATCTGGGGGTGTCAGTAACATTTCACTGACACTCCCAGCAGTTCGCATAGGGCAGTGTGAACTGCCGCCGGGAGGCATGCGATGCGGGAACCCGCCGCGGATTCGCGGCGTTTCCGCATCGCTCCAGTGTGAACCCAGCCTAATAAGCGATCATTTTTCTGATCGCCGTATTAGTGTCACAGGTGACGCTAGTTAGGCAGGTAGGTATTTAGGTTCGCCGCAGCTTTTTATAGCGCCAGGGACCCCCATATACTACCGCATAAAGCCCCCTGATTGCCCCCTAGTTAACCCTTTCACCAGTGATCACCATATAACTGTTACAGGTGACGCTGGTTGGTTAGTTATTTTTTTATAGTTTCAGGGCACCCGCCATTTATTACCTAATAAAGGTTTAACCCCCTGATCACCCGGCGGGTGTCATTTGTGACTAATAACTGTTAGGGCAGTTAGGGTTAGCCCCCTTTAGTTCTAAGGTACTCCCCTAACCCCCCCAATAAAGGTTTAACCCCGTGATCATCCCCCGTCGCCAGTGTCACTAAGGCTGGGTTCACATTGCAGCGGTTTATGAGAACGGATGTGATTCGCACCGCACTGCAGTGCAAATCACATCCGATCTCTGTGCGATTCGAGTTCAGCCATTCGCCGCACCCGCCGCAAATTCGCACGGGACCCTTTTTTTGGCCCGCAGCAGAATCGGATCGCATGGGTGTTCACACCATGCGATCCGAGTTTGCAGATCGCACTGCGATATGCGAACTGATCTGGGGGTGTCAGTAACATTTCACTGACACTCCCAGCAGTTCGCACAGGGCAGTGTGAACTGCCGCCGGGAGGCATGCGATGCGGGAACCCGCCGCGCATTCGTGGCGTTCCCGCATCGCTCCAGTGTGAACCCAGCCTAATAAGCGATCGTTTTTCTGATCGCTGTATTAGTGTCACAGGTGACGCTAGTTAGGCAGGTAGGTATTTAGGTTCGCTGCAGCTTTTTATAGCGCCAGGGACCCCCATATACTACCGCATAAAGCCCCCTAATTGCCCCCTAGTTAACCCTTTCACCAGTGATCACCATATAACTGTTACAGGTGACGCTGGTTGGTTAGTTATTTTTTTATAGTTTCAGGGCACCCGCCATTTATTACCTAGTCTCACTAGTGTACCCCTAAATTTAGGGGTGTCTACTTTCCAAAATGGGGTCATTTGGGGGGGGGTTTGTGCCATCTTGGCATTTTATGGCCTTCAAAACTGTAACGCCCTTAGAAAGCCTGAAGGCGGTGCTTGGTTTTCGGGGCCCCGTACGCGGCTAGGCTCCCAAAAAGTCCCACATATGTGGTATCCCCATACTCAGGAGAAGCAGCAGAATTTATTTTGGGGTGTCATTTCACATATGCCCATGGCATGCGTGAGCAATATATCATTTAGTGACAACTTTGTGAAAAAAAAAAAAAAAAGTTTGTAATTTTCCCGCAACTTGTGGCAAAATATAAAATATTCCATGGACTCAACATGCCTCTCAGCAAATAGCTTGGGGTGTCTACTTTCTAAAATGGGGTCATTTGTGGGGGTTTTGTGCCATCTTGGCATTTTATGGCCTTCAAAACTGTAATAGGTAGTGAGGAGTGAAATCAAAAAATTACGCCCTTAGAAAGCCTGAAGGCGGTGCTTGGTTTTCGGGGCCCCGTACGCGGCTAGGCTCCCAAAAAGTCCCACATATGTGGTATCCCCGTACTCAGGAGAAGCAGCAGAATTTATTTTGGGGTGTCATTTCACATATGCCCATGGCATGCATGAGCAATATATCATTTAGTGACAACTTTGTTAAAAAAAAAATAAAAAAAAAAAGTTTGTAATTTTCCCGCAACTTGTGGCAAAATATAAAATATTCCATGAACTCAACATGCCTCTCAGCAAATAGCTTGGGGTGTCTACTTTCTAAAATGGGGTCATTTGTGGGGGTTTTGTGCCATCTTGGCATTTTATGGCCTTCAAAACTGTAATAGGTAGTGAGAAGTGAACTCAAAAATTTACGCCCTTAGAAAGCCTGAAGGCGGTGCTTGGTTTTCGGGGCCCCGTACGCGGCTAGGCTCCCAAAAAGTCCCACATATGTGGTATCCCCATACTCAGGAGAAGCAGCAGAATTTATTTTGGGGTGTCATTTCACATACGCCCATAGCATGTGTGAGCAATATATCATTTAGTGACAACTTTGTGTAAAAAAAAAATAAAATTTTTTTTTTTGTCATTATTCAATCGCTTGAGGCAAAAAAATAAAATATTCAATGGGCTCAACATGCCTCTTATCAATTTCCTTAGGGGGTCTACTTTCCAAAATGGGGTCATTTGGGGGGGTTTTGTACTGCCCTGCCATTTTAGCACCTCAAGAAATGAGATAGGCAGTCGTAAACTAAAAGCTGCGTAAATTCCAGAAAACGTACCTTAGTTTGTAGATGTGACAACTTTTGCGCAAACCAATAAATATACAATTATTGACTTTTTTTTTACCAAAGACATGTGGCTGAATACATTTTGGCCTAAATGTATGACTAAAATTGAGTTTATTGGATTTTTCTAATAACAAAAAGTAGAAAATATCATTTTTTTTCAAAATTTGCGGTCTTTTTACGTTTATATCGCAAAAAATAAAAATCGCAGAGGCAATCAAATACCATCAAAAGAAAGCTCTATTTGTGGGAAGAAAAGGACGCAAATTTTGTTTGGGTACAACATTGCATGACCGCGCAATTACCAGTTAAAGCAGCGCAGTGCCAAAGTGTAAAAAGACCTCTGGTCATTTACCAGCAAAATGGTCCGGTCTGAAAGTGGTTAAAGTTGTTGTAAACCTTTACAGATCACTTTTTACTACAGGTAAGCCTATAATAAGGCTTTCCTGTAGCTACACCGGATATCTCCTAAACCGTGCAGCATGCGCACTGAAGTGATGGCACGTTCGATCTAAGGTGAGTATTTCACAATGGGCTAGTATGCTATGCATACTAGCTCATTATGCCTTTGTCTTGCAGATTTTTTTTTTTTACAACCACTTTAACTGCTTCAGCCCTGAAAGATTTTAGCCCCTTCCTGACCAGAGCCCTTTTTGCGATTCGGGAAACTGCGTCCCTTTAATTGACAATTGAGCGGTCGTGCGACGTTGCACCCAAACAAAATTAATGTCCTTTTTTCCCCACAAATAGAGCTTTCTTTTGGTGGTATTTGATCACCTCTGCGGTTTAAATTTTTTGCACTATAAACAAAAAAAGAGTGACAATTTTGAAAAAAAAAACACAATATTTTTTACTTTTTGCTATAATAAATATCCCCAAAAATCTATAAAAAATATTTTTCCTTAGTTTAGGCTGATATGTATTCCTCTACATATTCTTCTGAAAGATCGGATTTTCCGACAACTTTGTCCGACCGTGTGTATGCAACAGTTTCGGACAAGATCCGTCGGACAAAATCCGACGGATTTGGTTGTCGGAATCTCCGACCGTGTATACAAGGGCTTAGAACCACATCAATATGGTTACAAGTTATTTTGCAGGGGGAGTCCCTTTCCGATGCTAACTGCATGTAGGATCTGGTATGAATTTTTTGAGGGACAACTCACACTTTTTTTTCTTCATTTTTGCATGTGTTTTCCCCTTAAAAATCTACACTAGACCTAAACAGTCTCTCCTTTCCCCTGAATCCAGCGCTGCATGCTGGTCATGTGAATTGACCGAAGTGCCCTTAGAGTAGGTATGTATACACATCTTTTCACTACAGGCTAGTCAGTATAGGACTGTACACAGGGTCGGAAATTCCAACGGAAAAGGTCTGATCGGATTATATTGTCGGAAAATCCAATCGTGTGTGGGCTCTATCGGACCTTTTCCGTCGGAAATTCTGACAGAAAAAATTTGAGAGCAGGATCTAAAATTTTCTGATCTGACTTTTTCTAATCGTTTGTGGAGAATTGTGATGGACAAAGTGCCACGCATGCTCAGATTAAATTACAAGACCAAAGCTATTGGCCACTAGCCTCCACGTAGTCCAGTTGTACGCAACGAACCTCATCTCGTTCCGAACGATCAAATTTTCCAACAGCTTTGTCTGACCGTTTGTATGCAACACCAGTTTCGGCCAAAATCCGTCGGAAAAAATCCGATGGATTTTGTGGTCGGAATGTCCGACCGTGTGTACAAGGCATAAGAATGGGGAGCAGGTTTACAGTGGGGATCGAAAGTTTGGGCACCCCAGGTAAAAAATGTGTATTAATATGCATAACAAAGCCAAGGAAAGATGGAAAAATCTCCAAATAGCATCAAATTACAGATTAGACATTCTTATAATATGTCAAAAAAAGTTAGATTTTATTTCCATCATTTACACTTTCAAAATTACAGAAAACAAAAAAAATGGCGTCTACAAAAGTTTGGGCACCCTGCAGAATTTATAGCATGCACTGCCCCCTTTGCAAAGCTGAGACCTGCCAGTGTCATGGGTTGTTCTCAATCATCATCTGGGAAGACCAGGTGATGTCAATCTCAAAGGTTTTAAATGGCCAGACTCATCTGACCTTGCCTCAACAATCAGCACCATGGGTTCTTCTAAGCAGTTGTCTAGAAAACTGAAACTGAAAATAGTTGACGCTCACAAAGCTGGAGAAGGCTATAGGAAGATAGCAAAGCGTTTTCAGATGTCAATATCCTCTGTTCGGAATGTAATTAAGAAATAGCAGTCATCAGGAACAGTGGAAGTTAAAGCAAGATCTGGGAGACCAAGAAAAATATCAGACAGAACAGCTCGCAGGATTGTGTGAAAAGCAATTCAAAACCCACGTGTGACTGCACGATCCCTCCAGAAAGATCTGGCAGACACTGAAATTGTGGTACACTATTCCACTATAAAGAGATACTTGTACAAATATGGTCTTCATGGAAGAGTCCTCAGAAGAAAACCTCTTCTACGTCCTCACCACAAAACTCAGCGTTTGAACTTTGCAAATGAACATATAGACAAGCTTGAGGCATTTTGGAAACAAGTTCTGTGGACCGATGAGGTTAAAATAGAACTTTTTAGCCGGAATGAGCAAAGGTACGTTTGGAGAAGAAAGGGCACAGAATTCAATGAAAAGAACCTCTGTCCAACTGTTAAGCATGGGGGTGGATCAATCATGCTTTGGGGTTGTATTGCAGCCAGTGGCACAGGGAACATTTCATGAGTATAAGGAAAAATGGATTCAATAAAATTTCAGCAAATTTTGGATGGTAACTTGATGCCATCTGTGAAAAGCTGCCGTTAAAGAGAGGATGGCTTCTACAAATGGATAATGATCCTAAACACACCTCAAAATCCACAGGGGATTACATGAAGAGGCGTAAACTGAAGGTTTTGCCATGGCCTTCACAATCTCCTGACCTCAACATTATTGAAAATCTATGGATAGACCTTAAAAGAGCAGTGCGTGACAGACAGCCCAGGAATCTCAAAGAACTGGAACACTTTTGTAAGGAAGAATGGGCAATGATACCTCAAACAAGAATTGAAAGACTCTTGGCTGGCTGCAAAAAGCGTTTACAAGCTGTGATACTTGCCAAAAGGGGCAGTACAAGATATTAACTCTGCAGGGTGCCCAAACTTTTGCAGATGCCATTTTTTTGTTTTCTGTAATTTTGAAAGTGTAAATGATGGAAATAAAATTGAACTTTTTTTTTGACATATTATAAGAATGTCTAATCTGTAATTTGATGCCATTTGGAGATTTTTCCATCTTTCCTTGGCTTCGTTATGCATATTAATACACATTTTTACCTGGAGTTCCCAAACTTTCGATCCCCACTGTAAGATTAGATTCCACATTAACATTTGGCTCTGACTGACTTCATTGAAGTTTGGATTTTGCAACCAAACTTTAGTTATGTTCACTGAACCCTGCTTTAACAGAGCCTAGGTATGTCCAGCTCTTCACTTACACTAAGCTTCCATAATCTAAGCGTAACCCCTTGCTTGCCAAGATACTCTGCACTAAAGGTCATCTCTTCCTGCAATAAAATATAACAGCATAGGAAGCCCAGGGCTTGAAACGATCATTCTGGCCTAACGAAAATTCCCAAACAAATGTCAAAGACTTCGATTTTCTTGATTTGTTCCCAAGGTAAGTGATTTATCAATGTGGAAACTGCACCCTCTGTTGATTCATAATGATAATTTGCAGCTTAGTTGTTCTTTCTAGTTAGCTATAAATAATTTCTTGTGTCAGAATAGCCTCCTACACTGAAAAAAAAAAAAATCTCAAAATGCTGATACATCCAGTAAGAAGAATAAAATATGAGGAGGAAACTGACACAGACCAGCAAAGATCCTGTTTCAAGTGCCTGCTGTATATAGCAACTGCGACGTTCATAGTGTATTGATTTGCTGGCATGTTATCTACGTGCACAGGAGCCATGACTGTTTGTCTTAGTCACATGGATACTGCAATGCTTTTACTGGCATTTATATTTGTCTGAGTTTCCTGGCTGAAACACTAGATGAAGATACCATACTGACTGCTAGAGGGAAACCTCTTGAGTCGCCGTACAACATATGTTTTTGCCGCTTTGAACCCATGAACATAGGAAATGTCAGACTAAAGAATTTTAACGTAACACGTATATGAAACAGTAAAGCCCCATAAACACTATCATGTTTTCTGCTGATTTTTTCCTTCGGATTTACCAAAACCATATAATATGAGGTTAAACCATAAAGCCCCATATACACTATCAAATTTTTTGATGATTTTTTCCTTCGGATTTACCAAAACCATATCATATGAGGTTAAACCTTAATGCCCCATACACGCTATCAGATTTTCTGCTGATTTTTGTCTTCAGATTTACCAAAACCATATAATATGAGGTCAAACCTTAAAGCCCCATACACACTATCAGATTTTCCGATGATTTTTTCCTTCAGATTTACCAAAACCATATAATATGAGGTCAAACCTTAAAGCCCCATACACACTATCAGATGTTCTGCTGATTTTTGTCTTCAGATTTACCAAAACCATATAGTGTAAGGACCTGCCTGATTGCATACAAATTGAAACTCCTAAGTTTTGACCTCATATTATATGGTTTTGGTAAATCTGATGGAAAAAAGCAGCAGAAACTCTGATAGTGTGTATGGGGTTTTAAGGTTTAACCTCATATTATATGGTTTTGGTAAATCTGAAGACAAAAATCAGCAGAAAATCTGTGTACATGGCTTTACAGTATATATCAACATAATATAGGCTCTCCTATTGGTCAATGTAAATGTAAATGCACTGTAAGCATGTCAACCAAGAAATTGGCTTGATCGCCTTTTTTTTTTTATCAGCAATCAATGATTGAATTTTTGTTTTTGATAAATGATACATTGGTAAATGAAAGGTTACTGTAATAATTCTATAAGTAAAACACTAACTATAATTATAAAATTAAATGTAAAATAAAAATGTAATTCAAAACACTAATTTAAAAAAATGCCCTAATAATGCTAGTACCATAAATGACTAATCTGAAGAACAACTGCCCCTTCTTCCCACAAAATTCAATTTCACATTAGGTAAAAAGCCCCTCTAAGCATCTCTCACCTTTAAATAAATAATGATCTTTAAATTGTAGAGACTGGCGTAAATTGCAGTGGTCTTTAAAGTTCACTTAGAACAACATGCTAACACCCACGTGCAGCCCAGTGCTCCATTGATTTACATGCTTTCGCCCACAGGACTTTTTTTTTTAGCTACAAAGAACAGATGTCACAAAGATTAACAAGCTCTCAAGAAATGGGTCTGAACAATCGAATAGTACAAATGATGAGAAATTTGAATAGGAAAATCTACACTGCCACGGGAACGCTTGTTGAATGTGAGACAAGACGCTCATTAGAGATGGAAAGTAGCGTAACATGGCAAAACTCCATGCAGTGTAGAGGAGAAGGAATAAAATCAGACGAGCTCTGGCGTTAGATTGCTGGGAAGCTGGCAGAGAGAACTCACCAGTGTTGATGCTTTCCACAAGTGCGCTGGATACTTGGCCGTGTACTAGCAGTGCAGCCGGTAGAGCTGGCTTTCTACGACGGAGCCCTGCATCTGTTCCCTGTGTGATTGCTCACTGCAGTTTCTCCCATGACTCCATCACCCAGGAATGGAACAGACAAATCCGCGCCGACTCTTACCAACAAAAGGGAACCACCGTTGCCCGAGTCAGGTGCTGTATCTTTAACAAGGTCACAAGAGACAGCAAAATAAAAAAAAAAGGAGCAGGAAAGTAATTGCAACGTAAAAGTCAGCAGCTCACATAGAGGAGGCAGAGCACAGCTACACTACAGCATCTGCCTGCTTCCAACCACTGATATGCTGTGTGCAATTTAAAGCTCCAGGAAGTGGAGGTTACGAAAGGAACTGGATCTGATCAGCAAAAAAGAACCTTCTCCATCCATAACGCATAGGATAGAAACAACCAGAAGGACTAGCTTTCCACTTGTAGGGTACTTAAATGAGTTCAGAGGTCAAGTGTTGCTGGTTTCATTACAGAAGCATTAGCTAAGATGTGGAAATGACTCCAGGAATTCTCCTTTGATTTTTTTTTTTTTTTTTTTTTTTCAAACGTCACATAGGAGGATGGAGAAAACCGAGCAGTTTACAAGCTGGGCAGGAAATTCCTGAAAAATGTTTGAACAATACCTTCAGCTGCTTCTGTCTTAGAAATAAAGTCTTTAGGCAAAGACAGAGAGCAGCAATCTGCAAACAAAAAGCATTTATCATGCTAATAGGGAGGTTTAATTATGGCTGCCAAGTTATGATTCAATACTGTACGCCATCGCTAGCTGGAGTCCCTGCAGTAGAAAAAAAACTAGGATCTGTCAAGAGTAACTCTTCGTGGCAGGAAGCAGGTTCATAGACTTAAAGCAGACCTTCACCCAGGAATCCGACTTCCTCTCCTGTGATTCCTACCCCCTCCTTATCCCCATTTTATTTAACAATAAAAACTTTTTTTCATTTTCAGTCAACTTGCTTTTTGTATCTTCACAGAGGCAAGGATGACGTTTCCAGGGCATAACCTGCACATATCTTGCGCATGCACAGATATGCCACAGCTCTAAAGGACCCGACAGAGACCTTCTGTGTGTTTGTGCATGCGCAAAATCTGCTCGGACCCCCGCACATGCACAGAATGTGGCAGGTCTATGGGACCTGAGAAGGTGCATGGTGTGTCTGCACATGCGTGGGTTTCCCACATGCGCAGTCAATGTGTGGGTCTCTGACAGGTCCCATACATGTACACGTTTGGGATATCATTCAAGGATGGCAATGCAAGAGAAAAAAAAAAGGAAGGAGACTTTTGAGATGTATAAATTATATTATCGCTGGGCTCCATGGACAAGTATGTATTTTGTATCTCCATAGGAACAATTTATATGCTCACAAAAAAAAATGCTGGGGAGGGTGGAGTTCCTCTTTAACCTCCCTGGCAGTAATTCAGAGCAGTGTTTCTCAACTCCAGTCCTCAAGGCGCCCCAACAGGTCATGTTTTCAGGATTTCCCTCAGATGAAATGGCCATGGTAATTACTATGGCAGTGAAACTGATCAAATCACCTGTGCAAAATAATGGAAATCCTCAAAACATGAACTGTTGGGACGCCTTGAGGACTGGAGTTGAGAAACACTGATCCAGAGTGTGGCTCAGGGTTAATTTTCAGCACCAATAGCAGTAACCCCAAGCCACATTTAGGACTGCATCGCAGTATCCAGGTACAGTTACTTACCTTGTCCCTAGGATCCTGCAATGTCCTCCCACTGTGTCCCCTGCTAGATCCTCTGCCCGATGTATCACTGCTCTGGGTTCCGTTCCCTGCGAGCATCCCGACGCATGGGGGGTCAAGGCCGGCGGCAAATTAAAAAAAAAGTACAAAATTGTCGCTGTCGCCACTTTCAGTGTCTGATGACGAATTTCCCCACAAATCACTATCGCTCAATTCTGCAAGTGATTATAATTCACTATCGCCGTTTTCTAGCTTGTCTGAAACCACTTTTGACGTAGAGGGTTTTCCATTGTGCAGTCCCATGTTTCAAAATTTTTCATACCCGGGATGTTTTTTAAACCAATATGCAGTGTCTAGTATTACAGTGACTAGTAATATTACACCCTTGTTTGGACAGATTTCAGTGTTTTTGATTTGATTACATTATTGAATAAAATGTATTATTATTTTTTATAATTATTTATAGTTATTTATTATATTATAACTTATGATTTTGTGTTTCAAACTTTATTATACCCGGGATGTCTACTAGACTCTGGTTTGGACAGATTTAAGTGAGTTATTTCTAAGAATTACAGGCCTACAATATGAAACAGCAAATTTCCATGCAAAACAATGGGGGTTATTTACGAAAGGCAAATCCACTTTGCACTACAAGTGCAAAGTGCACTTGAAATTGCACTGAAAGTTTATAGCAGAAGCACTTTCACATTTTTGGTTCAATCACACAGACTATTATATGCATTTTTTTTATGCCTAATTAAAAACCTAGTTAAAAACCTCCCAACACTTTCCTTTCTCTGGGTAGCCACACTTGGTGTGTACAACCTGCCATACAAATAACAGCTGTACATGGCCGCACTCATGTAATCATTGTGTATTTTGCGAATGTGAGAAAACATCAAAAGATTTAGGCTAGGCATCAACAATGCTTATTTTAGTCCATGGGCATGCACCTTTTTAGCTGCTCAGTTCACCCGGCCGGCATTCTAATATTCCCAAATGTAAACATGGAGCAGGTAGAGAGGAGAGAGCAGAGTACTTAGAAAATGTGAACTAAGAGAAAATAACTTTCCAGTATGCTGGAGACCTTCATTACTTATACTTTTTTTTTATTTTATTTTTTGTTTTACTCTAGACTTTCTAACATCATTCAGCCCTTCCAGTGGCCCATGTTGTGTAGGACTTTATGATTTTAACTTTATGATATGCCTATTACCATGGTGTCAATATTTATATGCAGTTTTCAGCATACCCTGCGTGTATGCGATTCTGTAAATGCATTTTTGTGTTATTCAGTATGTTATACATGATTTCACATGGTATAATAAAATGCTCTTTTCCAAGACTGCTTTTTGGTATATATCTCTCACTCAAATTCCCCCTTTTTTTGTTGGAACCCATAAAAGCAACACTGTTTTATATCCCATATGTTTACTTTATACAGTGATTGGCCTCATTTAAAGTCCCGCTGACCACTTTCCCTTTTCTTTGTCCATTACTTATAGTGAATAACAGTGGCGGCTGGTGCTCCATCGGTCGGTAGATGGACCTGAAACCCCTCCTTGCTCCAGCCCACACTGCACCCTCACCCCCGTTCCCCTCACCAGCTCACTCACCTTGTGCTTACAGGTGGCGTCTTCCCCCCTCAGTCTCTCCATGTCCCTAAATGCGTCTCCTTCGTGTCCCGGGATATGTCCCCCTCGGCCGTTCGTCCCCTCCTTACAGGTCAATAGGATGGCCTCTCCTTTCGGCTAATCGGGAAACAGGTCTCATGACCTGCTTTTTGATTGGCTGGGAGGAGAATCAGTGTTATAATAGTGAATATTCATTCGCTATTGTCACACAACTGGGTGGGCTGGAGCACAGTGCTCTGCACCCCGAGCCCACTCTTTTCTGAAGCCTATTAGAGCCTCTGGCTCTAATCACGTGCTTAAGAAAAATACACCTCCCCCATTGGAATCCATGGACTGGCACCCTGTATCTAGATCAGGGGGCCAGACTCATGGATGGGGGGGTGGCGCCCGTGTGCCCCTAATGGATGGGCTGCCACTGCTGAATAAGCCTTGTCACTATTGTAGCAGTTATTCAGTACAACACCACATACAGTTTCTCTTTGTATTATAGAACATTTTATTGTTTAAACATTTCTTAAAAAAGGAAACAGGATCAACAGTTTGCTAATGGACAGAGGTTTTATAAACTATACTTTACATCCTTCATAAATTACAATTGTCATCAGCAGCACAGTTTACAATTCCCCAATACAAATTCTTACAATAACTATGTAAACACACTGTAGAAATGGAAGCCAGACCTGCTTGTTTTCTAATAGCCTGAGCAATAGCAATGAATTCATCAACAGCATTCCAAGCTATTTTTTTTAAAATCACAACTGCAGAGCATGTAACTCCTCACAATCGCATACAAAACGGATGCTTAAAGAGGACCTTCACTCTTGGGAGTTACTATAATTCACTGCATTTCCCCTCCCTCTGTAATGTCAAAAAGGCGTTTATTTCCCCCCCAGTCATTCTCACCAAGACCCTGATCCCGCAGCCTCCTGGGATATCACCATCATGTAACCTAGGGACTGCCTACCTCCCAACTTTTTGAGATGGGAACAAGGGACACCTATTATCAAAACTATGTAGGAATAGGGCACACCCCCTGCCATGCCCCCTTAAAGGAGAATTATATAATAAAAAGGTTAGTAGTTAAACCCAAAAATTCAACTTTTACCACTATTATTCCTTTGGATTGGCTTTTGACATTTACAAATGCAGCAATTTAGAAATCGAATGAAAGGTGTAGAACTATGAAACACTTTTTGATAGATAAATAATGCATTTTATATACAACTAGATCAAATGAGGAATAAATGAGGAGAAAAGAGGGACATTGTTCCAAATCAGGGACAGCCCCTCAAAATCATGGACAGTTGGGAGGACTGCAGGAGCAGGGACTCACATTGGTTGGTAAGCGGTCTGGCACCATTATCAGGGGTCAGCTGATATAACCCAGATAAGGCAGCTAGGCTCCCAATGATGTCAGAGGGGAAGACCTGGGCTATGGCACCTTAGCAGTGGATCACAGCAGAGCAACTCTGGTTTTGTTGGCTAGATGAGTATGTGAATCAAGGACAACCCTGGATAACAGGTAAGAGCGGAGAAAAAGGTGGGGGGGGGGGTGGGTTTGAGGTTCCTCTCTAAAAATAAAAATATGTTTCACACAATATGGTTTTATATATAATAAAATATTATATGATATAAGATTTAAAGCTGAGTTCCAGTCCCCCAAGTGATTTTTTTTTAATACTCCGCTATAATTTAGTCCACTTTATATGCAACATTTAGACCAAGGGTCTCAAACTGGTGGCCCTCCAGCTGTTGCGGAACTACAATTACCATGAGGCATTGCAAGGCTGATAGTTACAAGCAAGACTCCCATGGGCAGAGGCATGATGAGACTTGTAGTTCCGCAACAGCTGGAGGGCAGCCACTTTGAGACCCCTGATTTATACAGTATTATTATTATGTACGTAGTCCTTTGTAGTCCTTTTACAGTACTTTAGGTTTACAGGTTAGGTATAACCGGATAGGTTTAACCGGATCTCAGAAGTAGATAGGATCCTTCTCCCCTGTGGGCATCTGAAGCCTTCTTGTATCCATTTCCATGATTCGGTGCAGCTGGCTATCCAGCATGTACCAACCAATCTCCTACCTACGCATGTAATGCCACAGATCGGCGCTCCTTCCTGTCGACAGGTCACCCTAGCAATTCCTCCCATTGGCGACATTTACGGTCGGGAAATAGTGTGAGGTTTCGTTATTAGGGGATCCCCATGGACTCCTAGGATACATGACTCCGATATCCCAGAAGTACATGGAAATCATCTATTTACGTCATCGCCTAGGTGGCCGAAGCCGGAAGTGCTCCAAAAAATAAAGAATTAAAGGTATTTTAAAAAGGAAAAAAAAAAAAAAGTTTGACGTTTAGTAGAGAAATGAGGATGGACATTGGATTTATTGAAAGTGGAAAAAATTAGTGGAACTCTGCTTGAAATATCTAAAAATCCCAGCTTTTAATAGAACAGGTTCAATTAACGTTTATTTCAAAACAGCGTTATCTTTTAAACACACATGAAATGCTGTGTTTTTTATTCTATTATTATATTTGTAGTAGGCTGGCTTCAACTACAGGGGAGATATCACACAAGGTGCATCTGTTTGCGCAGTGGTTAATCTGAAATCAGCCCATGGAGCATCTCTTTGTAACAGCCTGTTGCCTTTGTTTACAGTTAATTTAAGATCTTATTTATGGTGTTGGCAATAACCGTCTAGAGATATCCGATGTAAATTGTCTGAACACATTGAGCAATGGCTGTGGAACAGAATCTTCCTACAGAAATTTGTGCAAACCTCATCTCTTCTCTGTTACACTGTCTGCAAATCTGTAAGAACCACATCACTAAAGATTTTACTGTTCTTTTCTTACTGATACGCGCACTACCGCCGCAGTTACAAAGCAAGTAGAAGTACAAAGATATGATAAATCACTTCTTGATCAGCAAAAAAATGATAGATTTGTGTGATGCTGCTATTAAGTTTCAAGTTGTTAACCCTTAATATATCCCCCCTATACATTGTAAAGCGCTGCGTAAACTGTTGGCGCTATATAAATCGTGAATAATAATAATAATATATACATAGGGCATTTGCATGCATCTTCTTCATCTGCCCTTTCTGCCTATGGCATTGAGAGACATGTATAGGAGGAGGTCGCAGCCAAAAAATGAAATCAGTGATCAAATACCGCTGCAGGTTGTACAAAGTTTTTTTCCCCAAATTTAGCACCACCATCTTGCTTCATGCATAGTATAAAGGTGAGGCTAAACTGTCAACTGACATGACAAAGACATCTCTGCCCATCATGTGACAGTCACGTGTCACTGCTCATGTGTTTATTTTTATTTCTTTTTTTCACCAAAAACCAAAATTAGATCACAATGGTAAATTGTTGCCATCAGCACTAGGTCAAAGCACCAAATAAACACTCCTATTAGGTCCCACAATTGCAACGTCTAGGACAGGGGTCTCCAAACTATGTCCCTCCAGTTGTTCAGGAACTACAGTTCCCATCATGCCTAGCTATGTCTGTCAATGTCAGAGGTTTAATGCCTCATGAGACACGAAGTTCCGCAACAGCTGGAGGGCCATAGTTTGGAGATCCCTGGTCTAGGAGATCCAGAGTTTGCACTCACTAAACCCAGGACCCTGCATTTACTATAACTGGTCTACCACAGTACACAGAACATAGAAATGCAATTATTTTTGTAAATATAAACTGCTAAATACCTTTTCTCATCAGCAGTATATAGCAGTCTTATGACTTCTAGGAGTGTCTGGCCGAGAACTGGTTAAAGCTTGTAGAAGGAGTTTTCATTCTCCTCTCCTATGAGACTGCATGACTGTTGACTTTCTGTCTGATTGGCCCTGCACCAATCACATGTACCATCCCAAGAAAACAAAAATTCTATAGCAATACACACTAAACTGAGCATGTGCAGAGTGCCCCCAAGGCTCAGAGAGGATCAGAGAAGACAAGATCAAACAGCCTTTTCAACACAATGTACAGGATTAACCCATTGGTTTCCACAATGAGTATAAAATGAATAATAAAAAGCATGCTTTATTGCATATACAGATTTATTTTACTGTTGTAGGTTTAGTAACATTTTAAGCGATTCCCGACCAGCGCACGCTGATGTACGTCGGCAGAATGGCACGGGCAGGCAAATGGGCGTACCTGTACGTCCCTCTAAATTTGCCACCCTGCCATCGGGAGGGAGTGCTGGTCGGGACCCCCGTGAGTCCGGTCGCGGGTCCCGCGGACTCGATCAAACCCGCGATCGTCTCACGATGTTGTAAACAGCATCTCCCTGTTCTGCCTAGCAACTAGTGACGCTGATCTCTGCTCCATGTGATTGGAGCAGAGATCAGTGTTCACTAAATTAAAGCCCAGCCCCCAACAGTTAGTAGCACACCCCTAGGAACACTTAACCCCTACACTGCCACCCACTGGTTAACCCCGTCACTGCCAGTGTCATTTACACAGGAATCACTGCATTATATAGCAGTGATTGCTGTATAAATGACAATGGTCCCAAAAATGTGTCAAAAATGTCCCATGTGTCCGCCATAATGTTGCAGTCACAATACAAATCGCTGATCGCCGCCATTACTAGTAAAAAAAAATATATACTAATAAAAATGTCATAAAACTATCCCCTATTTTGTAAACGCTATAACTTTTGGGCAAACCAATCAATAATCGCTTATTGCGATTTTTTTTTACCAAAAATATGTAGAAGAATACGTATCAGTCTAAACTGAGGGAAACAATTTTTTTAATATATATTTTTGGGGGATATTTATTATAACAAAAAGTAAAAAAGAATGCGTTTTTTTCAAAATTGTCGCTCTATTTTTGTTCATAGCGCAAAAAATTAAAACTCGCAGAGGTGATCAAATACCACCAAAAGAAAGCTCTATTTGTGGGAAAAAAAGGACGTCAATTTTGTTTGGGAGCCACGTCGCACGACCGCGCAATTGTCAGTTAAAGCGACGCAGTGCCACAAAAAGCGGTCTAGTCTTTGACCAGCAAAATGGTCCGGGGCTGAAGTGGTTAAGTTATATCCACTTCCTATATGAAATTAACTGGTGTTATTTGCCGGAGAGAGCCTGCCAGCAGCTTAGTTTAAAATATTCTTAATATTTAATCCTCAGTGTGGAAACAGAACAATGCTGGTAAACAATCAGCAATTTCTCCTGGCATGCTCCATAAGCACCTACCCACAAGTCCAACTGTCCACACAGCAGATGTTTTGAGAAAGATTTGTATATTATATCAATAATACAGAATGTAAACTGTTCATCAGGACCTACCAAAAGTTCAGCATAAAATCTTAGCACAATGTTTCTCAACTCCAGTCCTCAAGGCGCCCCAACAGGTCATGTTTTCAGGATTTCAATTATTTTGCACAGGAGATTTGATCAGTTTCACTGCCTTAGTAATTACCAAAGCCGTTTCATCTGAGGGAAATCCTGAAAAAAAGACCGGCTGGGTCGCCTTGAGGACTGTAGTTGAGAAACACTGCTTTAGCACATAAACTAGCACAATACACCACCACAGGATGAAGCTGTGGGTGTATAGATAGATAGTGGAAAAAAGTACCATGTCCTATTAACTAGATTCATATTATTTGGGAGAAATCGTGGACTTTACAGGCACCAATGTATTAAAAAACTATTTTTATTTTAAACAAATGTACAACAATGAATTAAAAACATATAAGGTACAGACTTAAATAGGCGGTAATCCGCACATCCAGCTCTAGCTGCTGGGCCTGGGCCAATAGGTTTAAAGACCACTGGGACTACCCTGAAGTGAGTGGGAGCAGAATACCAGTTTAGAGGTACAAGCTTGACATGTTTCGCGATATGACACTCCTTCGGGAGCTTATCAATATTTTTCACTAAATAGATGGAGAAAACATCAGTAAATATACATAAAATAAAAAGTAAAATAAATCATCAAATATATTATATGTAGATATAAAAAATATATTTCCAAGATTTCATAGCCAAGAGCAGACATACAAAAGCGGGCATGGAGAGATGTGGGGATACACCCGGTATCACAGAGCGAACATGTGACCTGATACCTCAAAGAAAGGTAGGGCATAGGTAACAGTAGTGGAGGACAAGCACCAGCACCACACCCAAAAACAGGGGTATATCCTATATATGGGACCGTCAAGCTTACCAGAGAGTAAATGTATGTATATAAAAAGGCCATGAGGTTTAATTCCTCTACATAGATAGTCCAGAACCTAAGGGCAGTGAAAGGGCTTGTAGCCAGCTCAAAAATTTAGAATGTCATCTAGAGATATAAAAAAGTTGATAAAAAAAAAAAATAGTTTTTTGTGCCTGTAAAGTCCACAAATAAAATTATTCTCAGCATAGAACCTTATCTTACTTAGTGAAGATAGATGGGCAAATTTATATTAAGCCAGATAACACACTGTAGATAAGGACGCATATGCTTTGAACATATATCTCTCAACCCGGCTAAACCCCAAACCCACTGAAAAGTTTGTGATGCAAAGCAGCGAATGTGTGTTTTAGAAAGCCTAAGTACCAAATAGCGTCATTTGTCCTATACACCATATAGTGATCAAAAATAATGCAGCGCCACTTTAAAACCTTCCTTTGATAAGTGTTAGCCCTTGTACACAGGGTCGGACATTCCGATAACCAAATCCGTTGGATTTACCAAATAGCGTCATTTGTCCTATACACCATATAGTGATCAAAAATAATGCAGCGCCACTTTAAAACCTTCCTTTGATAAGTTTTAGCCCTTGTACACAGGGTCAGACATTCCGATAACCAAATCCGTTGGATTTTGTCCGATGGATTTTGTCCGAAACTGGTGTTGCATACACATGGTCAGATAAAGTTGTTGGAAAATCCGATCGTTCAGAACGTGATGACGTTATTTCGTTACAACGGGACTACGTTCAGGCTAGTAGCCAATAGCTTAGGTCTAGGAATTTGATCTGAGCATGCGTGGCACTTTGTCCGATCGGAAATTCTCTACACGCAATCGGACAAAGTCCGATCGGAGCATGTTGTCGGAAAATTTTATAGCCCAGCTCTCAAACTTGGTCCGTCGGATATTCCGACAGAAACAGTCCGATGGAGCCCACACACTGTCGGATTATCCGACAACACGGTCCGATTGGACATTTACCATCGGAATGTCCGACCGTGTGTACAAGGGCTTACACTGTGTAGATAGTACAGCGGCTTTTATTTACAGTATTTTATTTATTTAACTATCTACTTTTTCTCTTCACCTTAGAACTACCAAATAAATACATTATGCACACATAATACGTCTTGCATGAGGTCTTTTAAACGATTCCCAAATGTTTGTACAAAACTGCATCGTTCTAGCCTCGTGAAAACAGTTTGGCCCATACAGTGTAAAAAATTGGTGTTTTGGGTGCCCGAGTGGCACAGGTGCAGCATATAACCCACTGCCAGCATCCTGTTAATTTCAATGATAGGCTGAAATATGCGGTGGCTGTACTCACCTAGGCCTTGTGCTGCTTGGTACTTACATACAGAGCTGTATGCATACAAGAATGTTTGCCCTGAACGCACACTTTGCATGCAGGTGCCGTATATTTCAGTCTGTCATTGATTTTCACAGGCTACTGGTGGCCGGCTGTACACTTCATCTGTTCCTCCTGGGCACCCTAACCCATGGTGCATGAGGCCTTAAATATGCACAAGACAGTATCCTTGTTGACACTATATTAAATCTTACATGAGAAGACATCAACGTATAGTCCTTGTCTTTACAGACCTCAATCATACAATGCATGGGAACAGCATGACAACTTTCCAACCAGCTCATTAATAATTTTTATGTCAAGGCTAAAAAAAATGCCACATGTTTGAGGTTCTTGTTCTTTTTGCTTTTCCTAATAACCAGCAAGTACAAAACAGCTGAATCATGTTTACATGGGAAAAAAGCAATATTATATATCAGAACATTTTGTACCATTTGCTTTTATTAATGATGCCCATTGCAAAAACATTTTTTCAATTAGTCTTGAGCCAAGCTTACATCTGGCTTAGTATACATACAGTATATGTCAGACTGCATTCACTTGCTAACACGTTTAAAGTGTATTAAAACCAAAAAAAAATAAGTTTAACATATTTCAGTTTACCAATTCTTAGATGTGGTGGCTTTTTTTTTCAGGTTTTTTTCTTCTCTTTATTCTAACCTGTTGATTGGACCATTAAGTCTGTTATTCTCCAACTTCCTTTAACAGACCAAGCTGTCCATCAAAAATGGCAGTTAGAGGGTTGGGAGCAACCAACTATATGCATCACAAGCAGTTCCAGAGTGGTTGTGGTGCAGCCCCATTCACTTGAAATTAGCACATTCGGTGAAGGTAATACCCACCAAACATGACAGCATTGTGGCCACATTATGTGTACACCCTCATCTGGCTGTCTTGGCAGCTTAGGGGGGGGGGGGGGGCAAATGGATGGGCAGTAAAAACTAAGGGCCATCTGTCTATTTTTACCCTCCCACTGGCTGGATATCACCAGGTGAAAATAAAGGAAAAAAAAGGAAAAAAGTCCAAAACAAGAAAATGAGTGCAGCCACCACAGGTTGGGTAAGCTGCAATATACGTTGTATTACATTTTTTGGGGGTATAATACCACTTTAAATTGATTGGAAAATCCAATTTTTTTTCTTCTAAAAATAACAAACATTTTATACTTATCTGCTCTGCTGCAGTGGATTTACACAGAGCAGCCCAGATCCTCCTCTTCTTTGGTCCCTCTTCGGCTCTCCTGGCCCCTCTTTCTAAATAGAGTCCTCTGCTTGCACAGGTTCACTGATGACTAGGGTTGCCACCTGTCCGGTTTTGACCCGGACAGTACGGGTTTAGGAGGCTGTGCCCGGGTTTCCCTCTGCCTCACACCCAGACACCATTTCCAGCTGACAGAGGTACCATGGGGTCTCCTTTTACGAGCCCCAGCACACAGGGGGACCTGGACAGCAGGGGTATCGGAGCGGCAGGCGGGGGGAGCAATTACAGAGCAATCAAAAAATATGGGAGAGAGCGGGTGACAGACAGCTGCTGGTGTGGAAGGTTTTAATAAAATAAATGCTTAAAAACAAACAATCCACTCACTCTCCATGTCAGAGTTGTATATGTCAGTCTGTGAAGTTGGCTGTCCCATTCTCCCCTCCGATCCACACTGCTCTTATCACTGAATCTCTGGAGGAAGCCAAGGATACAGAGCTGTGGGGAGACTGCAGTGAGCTGTCAGCCTGGGATGCTGTGACCAATCAGAGCATTCCAGAGGCTTAACCAAGCCTCCATCATCAGAGGCTGACAGTTCACATGAGTTTCCCGCGGCTCTCTGTTTCCTCCAGGGATTCAGTGATAAGAGCAGCGTGGATCGGAGGGGAGAATGGGACAGCCAACTTCACAGATTGACATATACAGCTCTGACATGGAGAGTGAGTGGATTGCTTTTAAGCATTTATTTTATTAAAAACTTCTGCACCAGCAGCTGCCTGTCGCCTCTCTCTCCCTTATGTTTTGACCCTTCTGTGTTTGCCACCTCCTCCTGTGTATTTGCACCCCCCTCCTCTGTAATTGCCCCCTCTCTGTAATTTCCCCTCTCCTCTGTATTTGCACCCCCTTCCTCTGTAATTGTCCCTCCCTTCTCTGTAATTGCCCCCCTCCTCTGTATTTGCACCCCTCCTCTGTATTTGCCCCCCCCTCCTCTGTATTTGCACCCCCTCCTCTGTAATTTCCCCCCTTCTTGCACCCCTCTCCTCTGTAATTGCCCCCCTCCTCTAATTGCTCCCCAATCTCTGTAATTGTCCCCCCTCCTCTGTAATTGCTCCTCACACCCATGCATGGACTTTGATTTATGTTCACGAAGCAATTGCATGGACTTGAATTAAGGAACACTACTTTTTGTTTATTGCATTGTTTGCACATTCCATTTCAGTCACTTTTTTTGCTATTTTTGATTGTGTTATATACATTTTTGCATTATTGTTTATTTATGCACATTTATTAGATACTACAGTGTATTGCCCTATATTGCACATTTGATCACTTTGTGAGGTGGATTCACTTTTGTTTCACCTTATATGTTTAGAGATATTATTTTTTTCATTTTCAGTTTATTTTGCTGGCAGCGCCGCAATTTATTTATCACTTGCTCCTCACACCCGCCGCTCCGAACCGCCTGCTGTCCGGGTCTCCCTGTGTGCTGGGGCCCCGTGATACCCCCTGTCGGCTGCCATGGGGGTATTGGAGGGAGGAGGCTGTGTGTAGCACTGACCCCCGAACGAGCGGCTGGATTTTCTAGGCTTACCGTTACCTTCTCCGCCTCGTATACGTCTAGGGGTTTCCCAAGGTAGATGGCCCAATAAACTGTAGAGACCAACACTTGAATCCCTTTAGGGATTTTTATTTGCAAAACGTTTAACAGAACACAGTCTCTCACAGTAGGGAATAGAGGGGATGGATAATAAAGCTCAGGTACTCTTGGAACTGCTGACACTTGAAATGTCTTTCTAGATGATCCAGGGAATAGCCATTCGCAACTGGATATTACAGCAATCGGATAAATCCTTTTTTTGTGAATTTAGCAACCAACAGGTGATTCGGGTGAAGCAAAGTCTCTGCAACAGACTTGGTTGTAGAACGTTAGAATGAGAGAGAGTCTCACAAACTTAGTTGTAACTGAAGGATGAAATTAGAAACTCTCATACGGTACCAGTATCTTGTAGCCGGTCTGGCGATACCGTAAGGCCGCGTACACACGGGCGGACTGTTCGCCCAACTTTGTTCGTCAAACAATCCGACAAACAGTCCGCTCAAAATTTGCATGAACGGACTTGACCACACACGATGAACGAACAGTCCGCTGAAAGCGTGCGCGATGACGTGAACGGCACGTACGACGGGACGAGAAATTCGACGTCCAATACACTGCAATGCAACCTTCGCCGTGTAAATCCTTTCTGAGCATGCGTGAAACTTAGTTTGTCGAACAAGCCTACACACGAGCGGACTGTCTGCTGAAACCAAGTTTCAGCGGACTGTCTTACGGAAATTCCGAAAAACTTTGTTCATCAGGCTGTCCGCTGAAACTGTCCGCTGAAGCCCACACACGAGCGGACTGTCCGCTGAAACACTGTTCAGCGGACAAAGTTGGGCGAACAGTCCGCCCGTGTGTACGCGGCCTAAGAGTGTGGATTCACTTGGTGTCCTTTCCAGCTTAGCTTACAGGCTCCTACCGAGCAGCCAGCCTTGTGCATTGCCCTCTTCTGAAGAGTCCTCCCCTGGTTGCGTTTTCAGTTGCTGGGCCTCTCCAAACCTGAGACGGCACCAGACCACCTTGGAACCCTCTTTCCAGTTACTGTGACTCGGGCTAGCCAGCCCTGAGACTTGGAAACGGATGGATCCACACCCCAGGCCATGAGGGCCTCTGGGGGCTGGTCAGGAGGACCGGTCCAGAACAGACTTCTGGACCGGAACCTTGAATCACGTGACCTCAGAACCTTAAGTACCCTCTCCCTGTATACACAGCGAGACAACGCACCCACTGAGAGAGAGATTAGTACCCAATGAGTCCAACCAGACTGCGTTCCAATGCCTGCCAAAGGTGACACCCACACCCATAGCCAGGCAGAACATAGTACAGTCCAGCCAAACTGATACTGAGACCACAATTTACTGCAATTAACCCTAAAACCCAACTATGGTCTTAGGAACATTTTAAATTTACAAAAACATAGCGCGTGCTCTTCAGGAGCCCGGCGCTACATTTGTAATAGAAGGGAATGGGGATAATGTCACCTCAATCACAAAGCAACACTTCTTTTGGGTGACAGGCATCCCACAATTCTGTTTACGTGATTTTGCTGTGATGTGTCGGGTGAAAATCTCTGCAAAATCTCACACCGAGGTTGGGGTGCCATGCCTTGCGCCGCTAAACTGTTTGGGTTTGGCTTGAAGAAAAGGTGGCAACCCTATTGATGACCTGTTCATAATTTTGACAGAAACGGAGGCACTCCTAAATGAATTCATTGATCTACTGAATGTAAATCGATTTAATCTACTTTTCACCTTCAGTTATGATTACAGTAGTATTCCATTTCTTGATTTAAAAATTATCAAAGGCCCCAATGATCAGATTGGAACAGATCTATACTGCAAGCCCTCAGCGAGCAATACTTTGCTTCACACATCCCTGTCCTCTGGTTCACAGTATTCCATATGCCCAATACCTCAGGCTGCATCAAAACTGCACAGAGGATGAGGACTTCCACACTCAGGCATTTGTCTTGTGCGAGCGGCTGCTGGCAAGGGGCTATACCTGGACCAACCTCAGAAAGGCCTATAATAAGGCCTTTGCACATACTAGATCTTCACTTTTATATGCCCCCCCCCCCCCCCCGTACATTGCACCGTGAGTTCCTATGGATGTATGTTTAGCTTCAGGTGTTTTTCTTCCCCCAGTGGCAGGCACGCACCTCTCCAGGGAGGGGAGTAGCTCCGTTTAGATGGAGAGCTCTGTCCACTCCTACCTGGATGACAGGTAACACATTGGCCACATCCCCATATGGTCACACGCAGGCGCATACTCTGCGTGTGTGCAGTGTGGAGAGACAGACCCGTTGGTGTCACACGCCTGTGCCAGCCGGCCGGAGGGCGTGGGAGCCGGGTTTGAGACATATAAGGATGCACAGAGAGGCTTCCAGCTAGTTGGCTGCTCCAGGGGGGTATACAGCGTTTGAGCCAACACATGGTGTGTCATCTCTGCCCTAGCAATACTCTTGCAAATGCAGTAAATTATATATTAACTCTGAAGGCCCGATACCTCTTATGAGGTGCATTGGACATAGTACCTTAATTAGGCGCTCTGTTGTCATTATAGGTTTAGACTCTTTATATCTGCATATATAACTTTGGACAGGTGAATATGTTTGTGTATGGTCCCCTTTATTTAAATACATACATATCTTTTTAGGGGCTCTGATCCCATTGAGATAGGTTCCCTTTGGGAATGTCTACAACATAATCCTTGACAGCAAACAATACCTCGAAAATCTCTCAAACTATTTCTTAACACCAGTGAGATGAATTTGCTTTCAGCCTCCTGCCTCTGATCCCCCAGGTTTTTATACTGGATACCCAGATATATTAGGTTGGTTCTTGATACATGCATAATTAATTAATTTCACCTATTCTCAATTTTACCCTTTTTCTTTCTCCCCTTTCTTTCCCTTCCCTTCCCCTTCTCTTTTCTCCTTCAACCTCCCCCCCTAATTCCTCCCTCTCTTACCCTTTTTCCCCTCCCCCCTTTCTATACCCCCCCTCTCTTTTTTTCTTGACTGTTTATTTTTTCTTTGGTTATCCTTTTCTGGTAATAGATTACCTACCTTAATATGTATGAATTTTGGAATTGTAGAACCCAGTGTCCCTTAGTGTCTCCCATGTCCACCGTGGGGGGACTACCTTAGGGTGCCTCTGTTGTGCTGTCTCACTATCCACTGGTCTCTCTCTGGGTAAGCAATGTATGGATTTATGGATTCTCAAATTATATGTTACATATCAAGCATATTTGTTCTTTTCTTCTTTTCCATTTTTTGCTATCTTATGTATTCTATGTTATGGCTGTACACACGGTCGGAGATTCCGACGGAATGTGTCCGATCGGAGCGTTTTGTCGGATATTCCGACTGTGTGTGGTCTGCATCGGACTGTTTCCGTCGGAATATCCGTCGGACCAAATTTTCCAACTTGCCGGAAATATTTTCCGACAAAATGCTCCGATCGGACATACTCCGATCATGTGTAGAGAATTCCGATCGGACAAAGTGCCACGCATGCTCAGATCAAATTCCTACATCAAAGCTATTGGCTACTAGCCTGAACGTAGTCCCATCGTAACGAAATTACGTCATCACGTTATGTACAATCGGATTTTCCGACAACTTTGTCCAACCGTGTGTATGCAACAGTTTCGGACAAGATCCGTCGGACAAAATCCGACGGATTTGGTTGTCGGAATCTCCGACCGTGTGTACAAGGGCTTAGATCATGATTATGACTTATTTTGTAGATAACAATGGTTGACTCCTCCTGAGGAAGTGGTTCACGCTGCGAAACATGTAGAGGACTATGTTAAGATCTACTACATCCGATACCCTTTGTAATCTTTGGGGTTCATCAACCTTTTGAATCTTTTTAAGAATCATGCACGGCTGTAACCATTGTATATAACTTTTTTGTATAATTATCCTCTCCCTCCCCCTGTTTTAATCATGTTCTTATACTAATAAATTGTTATATTTTAATCATATTTTTGTTCAATCCTTGTGTACCGAGATAGTCCAACTTTCTCTATTCTTGCCAGGGACATATTTGGAGCAGCCCCAGGTTTTCCTTTTCAATACTCTAATATGTTCATATATGTGGAGGATGATAATGGTTATCGTCTTGCCTGTGTAAACAATCCAACCCTCATGGGGCCAATTAGTGCATTTTTTTCCAGCTCACACACCAAAGTGTCTAAATATGATGACATGTCAAATAGCAAACCTGATTAGTCCCTAATACTGCTCCCTCCCTCTTTCAGTCTAAGTTACATTTAAACATAAATTAGATTTTTTAGTGAATACAGCATTATATTAAAGTGTTACTAAACTCACAACAGTAAAATCAGTCTGTATATGTAGTTAAACTTGCTTGTTATATTCACTGTGGAACCTAAGGGGTTAATCCTCTGCATTATGTAAAAAGGTTGTTTGATCCTGTCTTCTCTGATCCCCCCCCCCCCCCCCTTGTCTCCCCCAGTGTCTCCTATCTTCTTATAAGAGAGAGCCTTTGGCGTCACTCTGCACATGTTCAGTTCGGTGTGTGTTGCTAGAGAGTTTTTTTTTTTTTTTGGGGGAGGGTGCATGTGATCAGCACAGGGCCAATCAGCACTGTCAAGACAGAGGATCAGGAGTCGTGCAGCCTCTTAGGACAACCAGTGTAGAATGAAAACTCCTCCTAAACGTTTTAACCAGACACTGATAGAAGTCACAAGGCTGCTGCTGATGAGAAAATGTATTTAGCAGTTTATACTTACTAAAATAATTGCATTTCCATGTTCTGTGTACTGTGGGAGATCAGACATAGTAAATGTAGTTCTGGATTTAGTGACGTTCAGCTTTAAAGCAAAACTCCAGGTGGATATATATAAGACACAAAAAAAATGCAATTCTGTAATCATTAAAGTGGTATTAAATGCAAAAGCAAATGTATTATATTGCAGCATACCATTTTTTAGATGCATTCGTCTCCTGTTTAGGCATTTTTTCATCTATTTTCATCTGGCGATCCAGCCAGTAAGTCTGTGTTTTTTCAAAAGAACAAGTTCTCCTGCAGATGCATTAGTTACAGAGATGAGTCAAACCATTTAACACTGTGTGTAAAAACTGCTGTAATTGCTTATAAAGTGTGAGCCGGAGTTTGGCTCCAATTTGTTAGTGTATTTGAATCTGCTAGTACATCTAACACTCCCCCCGCCCCCCAAACTGACAGTGCTGCTGTCATGGTGTCCCCTGTGCTTTTTGTGGGGGCACTCTAATACAGGAGGTGGGTTACTGACCAGATCACCAGGTGAAAACAGAGAGAAAAGTGCCTAAGAAGAGAAAACAAATGCAGACAGTACAGCTAATAATTAGTAAGCTGCAATATATTAAATTTTTGGTTTTGGGTTTAATACCGCTTTATAACATCATTAAAAGTATTTCTTAAATGTATGCAGTATAATTATCTGAATTTGACCTGATATTAGCCCCTTGCAGTTCTGGAGTAGGGGAGGAAGAAGCAGTACAAGGGGTCAATCCGTTTATGTGCTAATAGAACAGAGAGATGAGCTAATCACTGTGCTGCCTCTTCTTTCACTGTCCAGTCACTGGCTGGGGCAGAACCAAGGGTTATTCGTAACTGCAGTTTGAACTGCTATTAGACTAAAACTGAGATTTACTACAGTCTTTACAATTTCTGCATTTGTTGATCACTACAACTCTGTTAATAGCACAGGATGTACTGGAGCTGGAGATAATCCATAGAAGGGCAATAAAATTAATAAGCAGACTGGAGGGCCTGAGTTACGTGGTACAACTACAAGCACTAAACTTGAGAGGAGATAGGATAGCAATCAGCGGTGGCCTGTCTATACAGGGCACAGGGGCGCTGCCTCCCTAATTTATATACAGGGCGCCGGACGCATGAAGTCCAATGGGAGTTTTTTTCTTTTTTAGAAGCACCTGAGGCTCTAATTGGCTTAAAAAAAGGGTGGGCTCTGGGGCGCAGAGCACTGCACCCCGAGCCCACCCACTTGCATCAAGATGTATAAGCTCTGTGACAGGGCAACAGGCTATGCATATCATTTTATGGTTTACGAGGGAAGAGATAGTTACGGGGAGCCTGGGAACTGCCCAGATTACATAGGGAACGCTGGTAATATTGTGTGGGACGTGGTGTCACCCTTATTCAGAAAGGGCTACCACTTGTATGTGGACAATTATTACACAAGCGTGAAACTTTTTAGTAATTTGTTTGATTGTGGAATTGGCGCATGTGGCACCGTGCGATATAATCGACAGGGCTTACCCCAGCGGTTTTTAGAGTCCCGACTTAGACTGGGGGAGAGAGCCTGCTTGAGAAGTAACAATTTGCTCACTGTGAAGTGGAGGGATAATCCAAATGTTTTCATTCTGTCCTCCCTTCACGCAGATACAACAGTCCAAATTCCAACAGCGACTGGTGTTGTGGAGAATCCCTTCTGTGTCCACGAATACAACCTTAATATGGGAGGGGTGGACCTCAACGACCAGCTGATGGTGCTGTACTTAATTGCCCATAAGGCCAGACGCTGGTACAAAAAAGTGTCTGTATATTTATTCCAATTGGCTCTGCTGAATGCCTATGTGCTATACAAAGCTTCAGGATGAACTGGATCCTTCCCTAAATTCCAGGAAGAGATCATCACAGCCCTTCTGTTTCCAGACGGTGCTGTGGTCCAACTTTCCAATGCAAATGCAGTGAGCCGGCTAGCTGCATGAGAGGCATTTTCCGTATGTCCTCGCTGGCACCCCTACCTAAAGAGCACCCCAAAGAAGATGTCCTGTCTGTAGAAAACATGGATATAGGCATAACACCCACTATTATTGTCCCCCCTCCTGTCCTAACCAACCTGGTCTTTGACTCTGTGAATGTTTTAAATGGTATCAGACACTAGTGGAGTATTAACGTAGGGAACAGCACTGCACAGTCATAGGACAAACTTTCACAGGGTCCCCAAAGATGCCATCGCATTTTGAAAGACCCGAACCTGGAACAATAAGTGTAAAAAAAAAAATACAAAATACAAAAAAAATATAAAATAAAAGTTGACGTTTTATTGTTCTTCTTTCTCTATTCTCTCTCTATTGTTATGCTCTGCTTTACTGTATTTTATAAATGCAATTGTTACTATTTTTGTATCATGTTTGCTTTTCAGGTATATAATTCTTGTATACTTTACTGTTTACTGTGTTTTATTGTGAATCATTTTCTTTTCAGGTACGCCATTCAGCTGCAGCACTGATTCATCTATCTTGACAGCAACACCGTTTGCTCCCACGATACGTGAATCAACGACTCCGGCTCTGTAGGAGGTGATTTCACCACCACAGTTGAAAAAAAAATGGTGCATGTGTGCCCATCATTAGAAGTGGGTGGATGCATAGACCTGATAGAAGACCAGAATGGCTCCAATCATCTCTATGGCCTAAGAAACCGGAAGCTACCAGCTTTTTGGCCTAAATGTATGACTAAAATTTTGTATTTTTATATAGCAAAAAGTAAAAAATATATATTTTTTTCAAAATATTTGTTTTTTTCACTTATATTGCAAAACCTAGAGGTGATCAAATACCACCAAAAGAAAGCTCTATTTGTGGGAAAAAAAGGACGCAAATTTTGTTTGGGTACAGCATTGCATGACTACATAATTACCAGCGCAGTGCCAAATTGTAAAAAAGTGCTCTGGTCACGAAGGGGGTACAAACTTCTGGGGCTGAAGCCCATTCTGCCTTCCAAATGCAGTTTCAGGACACCTGGTATGAACAACCCCAGGCTTTAAATGAGAACTGTACTTTTAGAACAGATTAGCTGTTTAATATATCTAGGGATACCAAATAGGTCAGCAAATATAACCTTTTACCAATGGCTTTTATTTCCTCGTAGTTTGACAGCTGTCATCAGTAAGCCAGGGTAAACGACCCATTGTTCTCAGCTTATCTGCACTGTAGTCAGACCAAGACAGAGAGCAAGGATGGTCTGCTTTTATGTTTGATTTAATTTTGATTTTATGCCAGGAACCAAAAAGTATATATATATTTTTTATGATGAATTACACTCATTTAATGAGTAGAACAACATACAAGCAGCATAAATTAACTAAAGCTTGTCTACTCTTCATCACTTGTGGTTCCAATCAGCCAATCGCATACCTCCCAACTTTTAGAGATGGGAATAAGGGACCAGGGGCGTACCTAGAGAATTTGGCACCCGGGGCGCGTCCTATATCTGGCAACCCTCCCGTAAAATTTGCAGTGCAGGCTTGTCATTTAAAATGGAGCCGGAGCAGTGCTGCGCGTTGCGATTTGCCTGCCTGATTGGATGACAGGGGAGACAGGCAGGCGCTCGCACCGTGGTCGTCGCCAGCCACATATTGTATACAAATCTGGGAAAGTCATAGGTGCCCACTCATTAAGACAGTCCTGCTGTGATCTCCTTTCTGGATCATTCCACACTCCACACCCCCCGGCTGACACCCCCCCAATGTGTGGCACCAGGGCAGATCTCCCCCCCGCCTTGGTATGCTTGGTACGTAGGCATAGGACACCCCCCCAACCATGCCCCTTTAAAGCGGTAGTAAACTCTCCATTTTTATCTTTACCTATAGGTAAGCTTTATTATAAGCTTACCTGTAGGTTAAAATAGAAAAGGAGAGTTTACTACCTCTTTAAGGGGGCATGGCTGGGGGGTGTCCTATGCCTACATACTTTTGCAAAAAATGTAAAATCAATATCTCCTATATGTGCACCATTAAGAAGATATTCTAGCGAGCAGCTGCCGGAGATGTCACCAGCGCATGCGCTCTGAAGGAGCGGCATACGCCGGGCCGTTACCTCAGAGCTGTGTGCTGTGGCCAAAACTCCCACCACATCATCACGGCTTGGCCATTTATGCAGCTGCAGCCTGGAAGACCAGATGAAGATAGAAACCTCTGCAGCAGTAACATGCATACTAGCACATTATGACATTGCCTTGCAGGAGAATTATACAAAAAAAAATTATACAAAAAAAAAATGATTAGTTAACCACTTCCCACTGGTTAACCCCTTCACTGCCAGTGTCATTTACACAGGAATCACTGCATTTATATAGCAGTGATTACTGTATAAATGACAATGGTCCCAAAAATGTGTCAAAAATGTCCGATGGGTCCCCCACAATGTCGCAGTCACAATAAAAATCGCAGATCGCCGCCATTACTAGTAAAAAAAATAATAATAAAAAATTATTAATAAAAATGCTATAAAACTATCCCTATTTTGTAAACGCTATAACTTTTGCGCAAACCAATCAATAATCGCTTATTGCGATTTTTTTTTACCAAAAATATGTAGAAGAATACGTATCGGCCGAAACTGAGGGAAAAAAATTTTTTTTATATATTTTTGGGGGATATTTATTATAACAAAAAGTAAAAAATAATGCGTTTTTTTCAAAATGGTCGCTCTATTTTTGTTTATAGCGCAAAAAATAAAAACCGCAGGGGTGATCAAATACCACCAAAAGAAAGCTCTATTTGTGGGAAAAAAAGGACGTCAATTTTGTTTGGGAGCCACGTCGCACGACCGAGCAATTGTCAGTTAAAGCGACGCAGTGCCGAATCGCAAAAAGTGGTCTGGTCTTTGACCAGCAAAATGGTCCGGTCTGCAAGTGGTTAAATTCATAAGTGCTTTTTTTTTTTACCAATGCTATTCCTTTATACTGGCTTTTGAAAGTTACAGTTTAGAAATTGAATGAAATGTTTAGCACTGAGAAACACTTTTTGAAAGAAAAATAGTGCATTTTATATTAAAGCGAATGTGACCGGCCTGCATATGTGATATGTTCAAAGTTTAAATATAAAAATCAACATAAGAAAAAAATAGGTACTGAATGAAAAGTATCCATATATGAATACAAGTGAATAGTGCTCAATGAAAAATGCCCATACATCAATATGAGTGACAATTCTTCTGCTAAAAAGCAAGTATAATGAAATACAAGAAAAAAATGCTGTTTCCTTGTGCTTCACTGCTCTACCAACAACAGTGCTCCCACCACCGCAATGTGCAATGCTCGCTCACCTCACTGCAAGGGGTCAAACACACTTTTGCACACAGTGAGGAATGCTCCACAGTCAGAGCTGTCTTTAAAAATGTATTGGACCATGGGCAAAACTTTTATTGCCCCCCCCCCCCCCCATGCAGCTCTGAGACATACAATAAATAGCAGCTAGACTCAAAATCAGTTTACCGAATCAGATCAGGCAGCAATTGCGATTGGTTACCAGAGGTTACAGTGTATCATTACCGCTCACTGACTGGTTGCTAGAGGTTACACCACACATTTACGGCTCGCTGATTAGTTGCTAGAAGTTACAGCACATGATTTCTGCTTGTTGATTGGTTGCTAGAGATTACTGTGGATATGACCTCAGGGGGCCATGACATACATATGAATGCCGCGGCTATTTACATATGAATGCCGGTAATTTACATGTAAACACAGGGTCTGCAGGTGAGTCATCTGTACACAACAATAGGGCAGAGCTGGGCAGCATTAGTAGCAGCACTTCACACTGAGATATTGGGACACAGCACTGGACTAAAACCTCAAGGAACAAGGGAATTTAAACCAGGATAGATGGCAAGTATGAGGCAGCTGCGTTGGGCCCCACAACCATGACAGGGCCCAGGGCAGCTGCCCCTTTTGCCCTTCCTTAAAAACTGCCCTGTCCACAGTGGTCCTGGGTGGTTCCTTATGGTCCCTCTAGATCAGGGATATGCAATTAGCGGACCTCCAGCTGTTGCAAAACTACAAGTCCCATCATGCCTCTGCCTCTGGGTGTCATGCTTGTGGCTGTCAGAGTCTTGCTATACCTCATGGGACTTGTAGTTGTGCAACAGCTGGAGGTCCACTAATTGCATATCCCTGCTTTAGATAGATAAAGCTTCACAGAAAATATAATGACCTCCCAGTGAAATGGTTCAACTTAGGCACCTCAGTCTTTGCCGGTAGTTCCACAACGACATATAAAAACAGAAATGCTTCCCTTGGGTGTGTGGTTTAGTGGAGACATGTAGGCTGAGGCCACATTTATTAGCCTTCTGGATTGTTATCAAGACAAGCCTGCACCCCCATGTTCCGTGACACAGGTATATGCTTTTACCTTTACTTTGAGCCGCGCCATAATGTCTACATTCATACCAAAATCGATTGTTAAAAGTAAACACAATTTTGAAGTACTGTCAAACAACATTGATCTAGTCACGAAATGCACAAAGAATTTCCATACAAATGTTCTCAGGGATAGCTTATGGCTAGCTTACGTGATATGAAAGGTTTGCTTTATGCACTGGAATATAGCAGGGGGTAATACAAATGATTGTTTAATTATGCAAAAAAAAAAATCACGAAATAATAGTAAATGCCATAGAACTGGAATGTAAGGAAATCAGTGCTATGATCACAAGTGACCACAAATTTGGCACACAGTTCTTTGAGATATTTCCTCTTTGTTAATTCTTTGATATATCTGGAAACCATAAAAAACTTTTCAAAGAGAGGATATGACTCTTTCATGCTGTATCCTCTGAATGCAGGTAAAAAGTGACAATGCAAGATTTGAAAGACAGGATATTATGATCATATTGAATGACGGGAAATGTTTTATTGTAAACTTGATTTTCTTTTATTGCTATTATTCTGAATTATTTCTGCAGATGTTTTATGTATATATTTGTAGTGCTATAATTTGCTGTTTATTACAGTTCTAAAGGAATACTCAGAACTACAAAAAAGCATAAACGCATTGTATAGGCCCCATAGTGATCCACCCCAGGAGCAACATACAAGGAGTTGAGGTGATGGCAGAACCATGCACATGGCTAACTCCATCCTAAGCAATAAAGTCTATGCAAGCTTCTACTGTAGCAGCAGGTCCAGTACTGTTAGGACCATATAATATGTAATTAAAGCGGGATTCCACCCTAAAGTGGAACCTCCGCTGATCGGATCCCTCCCCCCCCTCCGGTGTCACAATTGACACCTTTCAGGGGGGTGGAGATACCTGTCAAAAACAGGTATTTTCACCCACTTCCGGGCATAGACTCCCGTGGGAGTCTACGCCATTTCCTGCCCTGCCGCGCTGTCTGCTGGGACACACACGGGTCCCAGTGACAGCGCGGAGATTCCCTATTGCGCGGCGTGGCTCGCGCATGCGCAGTAGGGAACCGGGAAGTGAAGCCGATTCGCTTCACTTCCTGATTCCCTCACCTAGAATGGTGACTACAGCAGCCGAGAGCCGAGCGATCGATCGGCCTCGGCTGCCGGCATCGCTGGAACCCGGAACAGGTGAGTGTCCATTTATTAAAAGTCAGCAGCTGTAGTATTTATAGCTGCTGGCTTTTAATATATTTTTTTTTGGTGAAATCCCTCTTTAATGTGCAGAGCTTAGAAAAAATAATAGTATGTGATCATACACCTGACATAAATCAGCATACGATAATTACATTACAAGTGCATAAATGAAACAACACAATATGCAAAGCTGAGGTGCATATTTATATGAAACAATTATACAAAAATTCAAATGCGCACTAGTGCAAGCCTATTTAAAATCCACAGTGTATCTTTGTGACAGTCCACAGCCCATTCAGGGAACTTACAATGTCAATGAATGCTCCTTATCAAAATAGTGAAATTGGAAAACCTCTCACAGCACTTCTGCAAACTGAGTGCACCTGGACAAAGATGTCTTAATTATAGATGACCAAAGCCAGCCTGATGGAGAACGCAAGCTAAAGCCTCGTACACACGGTACAATTGTTGGCCAACTGAGCTTCTTATTTTTGTCTTAAGGATGTGCGCCGGGATCTTGTCTTGCATACTAATGGTACACAATTGCCGTGCAACAAACACGAACGCAGCTCTTTAGCACCACCCTTTGGTGAGCATTGATTCCGTGCATGTGTGTTTGTATTTTCAACTTGTGTGACGGACTTGTGTACTGACCATGCGAAAATCTGACGTCAAACCGTTGTCCGCCGAAAAATTACTAGCCAGCCATCCAAAATTTTTTGGCCAAAAGTTGGACAATTGTCAAAAGGAGCATGCTAGTGGTAAGATTTTAGGACAACAGTCTGTCAACAATCACATCGTGTGTACGAGGCTTTAGTCCTCAGGATCTGCCCCAACTAGCAGGACTAAAGTAACACAGTAGGCTTCCATCTGTTTCACAGTGTTTCGCTTTTAGAAGCCCCTCAGTAAAAAAAATCAGAGAGACATCTAGAGCTCTCTGCCACGTAGATTTTATAAAAAAAAAGAAGCAGCAAGTATGCTCACACAAAGCAGATAAATATTCTGCATTAAGACAGCATCATAGTCATCAGTGCAATCAGCATGACAGATACCTTTCCTATTCTGGCTCACAATGATCAGCCCAGAGTGGCCCTGTGTGATGTGACAATGTCACGAGGTAAGCTCCATCTTACGAGTTACGTCCTGGAACAGGACTTCATCAGAGATAATGCTCATGATTTTTTGTAGAATTGTTTCACAAACCACTTATATGGATATACAGTACAGACCAAAAGTTTAGACACACCTTCTCATTCAAAGAGTTTTCTTTATTTTCATGACTATGAAAATTGTAGATTCACACTGAAGGCATCAAAACTATGAATTAACACATGTGGAATTATATACTGAACAAAAAAGTGTGAAACAACTGAAAATATGTCTTATATTCTAGGGTCTTCAAAGTAGCCACCTTTTGCTTTGATTACTGCTCCGCACACTCTTGGCATTCTGTTGATGAGCTTCAAGAGGTAGTCGCCTGAAATGGCTTTCCAACAGTCTTGAAGGAGTTCCCAGAGATGCTTAGCACTTGTTGGCACTTTTGCCTTCACTCTGCAGTCCAACTCACCCCAAACCATCTCGGTTGGGTTCAGGTCCGGTGACTGGAGGCCAGATGATCTGGCGCAGCACCCCATCACTCTCCTTCTTGGTCAAATAGCCCTTACACAGCCTGGAGGTGTGTTTGGGGTCATTGTCCTGTTGAAAAATAAATGATGGTCCAACTAAACGCAAACTGGATGGAATAGCATGCCGCTGCAAGATGCTGTGGTAGCCATGCTGGTTCAGTATGCCTTCAATTTTGAATAAATCCCCAACAGTGTCACCAGTAAAGCACCCCCACACCATCACACCTCCTCCTCCATGCTTCACGTGGGAACCAGGCATGTAGAGTCCATCCATTCACCTCTTCTGCATCACACAGACATGGTGGTTGGAACCAAAGATCTCAAACCTGGACTCATCAGAGCAAAGCACAGATTTCCACTGGTCTAATGTCCATTCCTTGTGTTCTTCAGCCCAAACAAGTCTCTTCTGCTTGTTGCCTGTCCTCAGCAGTGGTTTCCTAGCAGCTATTTTACCATGAAGGCCTGATTCACACAGTCTCCTCTTAACAGTTGTTCTAGAGATGTGTCTGCTGCTAGAACTCTGTGTGGCATTGACCTGTTCTCTAATCTGAGCTGCTGTTAACCTGCGATTTCTGAGGCTGGTGACTCGGATGAACTTATCGTCCGCAGCAGAGGTGACTCTTGGTCTTCCTTTCCTGGGGCGGTCCTCATGTGAGTCAGTTTCTTTGTAGTGCTTGATGGTTTTTGCCACTGCATTGGGGACACTTTCAAAGTTTTCCCAATTGTTCAGACTGACTGACCTTCATTTCTTAGTAATGATGGCCACTCGTTTTTCTTTACTTAGAATTTGTATTATGGCAAGAAAAAAAGCAGCTAACAGTCTATTCAGTAGGACCATCAGCTGTGTACTGTATCCACCTTCTGCACAACATAACTGATGGTCCCAACCCCATCCCCATTTATAAGGCTTGAAATCCCACTTATTAAACCTGACAGGGCACACCTGTGAAGTGAAAACCATTTCCGGTGACTACCTCTTGAAGCTCATCAACAGAATGCCAAGAGTGTGCGGAGCAGTAATCAAAGCAAAAGGTGGCTACTTTGAAGAACCTAGAATATAAGACATATCTTCAGTTGTTTCACACTTTTTTGTTCAGTATATAATTCCACATGTGTTAATTCATAGTTTTGATGCCTTCAGTGTGAATCTACAATTTTCATAGTCATGAAAATAAAGAAAACTCTTTGAATGAGAAGGTGTGTCCAAACTTTTGGTCTGTACTGTATGCACATGAGCTTTGTATATTGTGTTGTTCTATTTATGAACTTGTGTGATTATCATTTGTTGATCTATGTACTGTAGGGTGTATGATCAGATATTGTTATTTATTATAAGTACTGCACATATGTTTAATAATATTTAAGTGCTTTTGTGTGTACATCACAATTATTATAGTATTATTATTATAATACTTCAGACTTCAGCCAGCTGTCTGCTGAAAACGGCTCACAGGAGTGCAGAAAAAACTGCACTCCTGTAATCCACAGGAGAAGTACAGCCAAACAAGCTTTGGCTGTACTTCTCCTTTAAGGTAAAAAAAACCTTAAGCATTTAGAACCACATTAGGCACAGAAAGTGCTTAAAACTGAAAAGTGCAAAAGTGTGCTGGGGAACATTTCTATTGCCCTGCCCTCGAGCACCTTCCACTTTTCTGCTAATTTTAAATGGTTCGGAGCAGTTGCCCTTATTTCTTAAATCAAAATACTGTATATTTATGTTGTATTATTTTATTTTACCGTATACAAGTTTTAAAACTAGCACAAAAAATAGATTTCTGCTTGCATACACAGACTTTTGGCTCTATCAAATTTTTTTTAGTGCTTTTTACATTCACATTTTACAATTATACTACAAAACTCGAAAGCACTAATAAGTGCATGCTTCATTTAGTGAAATAAACAAATATAAATGTGGGTAAAATTCCACAAATTGTTTTTGAATCCATCAATGTAAACCATATTATAATTTATTTTTTGCTTTATCTTTTTTTTTTATTATTATTAAAATTTTAGAGTTTGACTTCCGGACACTGCCATCTAGTGGTTCTTGTGTTCAGTTAAAGTAAAAAAAAAAAAAAAAAAACACTGTGGTTTTATCTGCCAAAATTTTATTAGTATTCTTAAAACCATAAGATACCACTTTTATATAATTCAGCAGCAAAAACAACATAGCTGCATTAAAATGTATTCATGTCATAATGACATTTTCCTAGTCATGAAAGCAATTCCATGATGTTCATGAACTGATTGCAAATACAAAAATATGCAAGTTTTTTTTTTTTTTTCCTACTATGTAATTCCATGTACTGTAAAGCTCACCTTTCCCCCTGTGTTTTTCTTTTTCAACTTGTCTAGACTGAGATATAGTTCAATGTTTTATCTCAGCTCACCACTGCTATCTGTGATCCTGTCCCACCACTCCAAGCACAGAAATATAGCAGACAGGCCCTTGCTGTCAGTTGCACATCACAGTTCCCTCTTTGGTAGATACATTTTGCTGACAATAAGAAAAACTCGGAGGTGCTACTTTGAGTGCAGGTCCAGTTTAAGACAGCACTGTCATGTTAACCCCTTGCCAACCAGCGTACAACGATATGCGTCGGCACAATGGCACGGCTGGGCAAATGGACATACAGGTATGTCCCCTTTAAGATGCGGCATGGTGGGCCACCCGCTGCGTGCTCCGTGACCGCATGTACCATGGACTCGATGTCCGCCGGTGGCCAGCGATCGTGTCACGGAGCGGGAAGAACGGGGAGATGCCTATGTAAACAAAGAATTTCCCTGTTCTGACTTGTGACATGACAGAGATCTACTGCTCCCTGTCATCAAGAGCAGTGATCGCTGTCATGTGAGTGGTAGCCCCCAACAGTTAGAATCTCTCACTAGGACACACTTAACCACTTGATCACCCGCCAGAAGTTAACCCCTTCCCTGTCAGTGTCATTTACACAGTAATCAGTGCATTTTTATAGCACTGATAGCTGTATAAATGACAACGGTCCCAAAATAGTGGCAAAAGTGTAGAATGTGTCCGCCATAATGTCACAGTCACGATAAAAAAAATTAAATAATTTTAAAATAATAATTATTTTAAAATAAAACAATAATAAAACGATCCCCTATTTTGTAGACACTATAACTTTTGCGCAAACCAATCCATATAAGTTTATTGTGATTTTTCTTTACCAAAAATATGTAGAAGAATACATATCGGCTTAAACTGAGGAAAAAACATTTTTTTTAATATATGTATTTTTGGGGGATTTTTATCATAGCAAAAAGTAGAAAATATTGTTTTTTTTCAAAATTGCCGCTCTTTTTTTTTGTTTATAGCACAAAAAATTAAAAACCACAGAGGTAATCAAATATCACCAAAAGAAAGCTCTATTTGTGGGAACAAAAGGATTTCAATTTTGTTTGGCTGCAATGTCGCATGATGGCGCAATTGTCAGTTAAAGCGACGCAGTGCCGAATCGCAAAAAGTGCTCTGGTCAGGAAGGGGGTAAATCCTTCCGGGGCTGAAGTGGTTAAAAAAGATTTTTGCAGCATAATTTAAAAATAAAAAAGAATAAATAACGTGTAGAACAAATAAAACTGGAAAAAATGTTTAACCCACTAATGTAATTTTTAACATCAGAAAGTAAAGGAATATTTTTAACGGAAAAAAAATAAAAGAAAATCCATCATTTTAACTTTTTTTTCGCCATTTTTTGTTATTGCCTAGGAGGAAATGAAGCTAAAAGAAATTGAACTTCATCTGAAATCAAGCTGTTCAATTTTTTCCTCCTCTGTCTTCAAAAGTAATAAAATGCCATATAAATATTAAACAGAGGCAGTCAGCCAGGGGAGGGCGAGCAGGGAGTACGTTGTGCAGAAGAGTAGGCAAAGGCACACAGAGAGGGAAGGTACTGAAGGCAAGATCTAGCTTGTTATTACAATTCCACATTAGAAATGTATTACAAGTTCCCATAATTTCATTTCATGAGAATCACTAATCTCCTAGTTATAATCATTACATCAGTAAGCTTGACTGTATGGCTTTCTCACTTTTGAAGTTAATGCATTTAGCTTTATAATATTGGGAGCGCCATAACATTCAGACTTTGCTGATTAATTTAAATGCCTGGCTTTTGCTAAATGCGTGATTCGCTGCTTAATTTCCTTCTCCATTCAGGTCAGACTGTCATTTTTCCACCCACAAAGGTCCAACTGTCATTTTTCCACCCACAAAGGTCCAACTGTCATTATTCCACCCACAAAGGTCCAACTGTCATTTTTCCACCCACAAACTGGCTTATGTAACATAAACCTGCTTATTCAATATGGCAGGTCAAAGGGTAGTAGTAGTCTGTGACATGCACTTGCGCACAGTAACCAGATTACAATCAGGTTACTATAGCCAGATCAGTGGAAGATGATTCCTGATTGGCTGTCATTGTTAAGAAAAAAAAAATTATCAATGCTTGCCCATTTTTCAAATAATGCCTGTCCAGATGACGAAAAACACTGTTGAATATGGCCGGCGTGTGGTTAAATATAAGAATAAGGCCTCATAATGAAAATAAGCAGAATTTTTTTTCTGCCAGAATTCACCTTAAAAAAAACCTGTAATGTTTATAAAGTTATAAAGAGTTTATCTCCAAATACGGAAAGGTTTCTTCACAGTAAGAGCTGTGAAAATGTGGAATAGACTCCCTCCAGAGGTGGTTTGGCAAGCTCAGATGATTTAAAAAAAAAGGCCTGGATTCTTTCCTAAATGTACATAATATAACTGGATACTAACATTTATAGGTAAAGTTTATCCAGGGAAAATCTGATTGCCTCTCTGGGATCAGGAAGGAATTTGTTCCCCTGCTGTAGCAAATTGGATCCTGCTTTTCTGGGGGTTTTCACCTTCCTCTGAATCAACTGTGGACGAAGGATTGTGTATATGGGATTGTATTTTTTTTATTTTTGGTTAAACTGGATGGACTTGTGTCTTTTTTCAACATGGCTAACTATGTAACTATGTTTAATGGATGGATAAAAAACTGGATAAAAAATTAATTCAGAGAGTAGTGTTTGATGATTCTTACTCTGAATGGTCTAAGGTTATCAGTGGTGTACCCCAAGGTTCAGTGTTAGAACCCTTACTTTTTAATATCTTTATAAATATATAGGGTCTGGGATTAAAAGTAGCATTTCCATCTTTGCAGATGACACCAAGCTATGCAGTGGACTAACGTCCTTACAGGATGTCTCCAATTTACAAGCCGACCTCAATGCTCTGTCTAATTGGGCGACTATGTGGCAGATGATGTTTAATGTTGAGAAATGTAAAGTTATGCACTTGGGGGCTAAGAATATGCATGCATCATACATGCTAGGTGGGGTACAACTGGGGGAATCCATAGTGGAGAAGGATCTGCAGGTTTTGGTAGATCATAAGCTCAATAATAGCATGCAATGCCAAGCTGCGGTTTCCAAAGCGAGCAAAGTCCTTTCTTGTATTAAGAGAGGTATGGACTCCAGAGAGAGAGATATCATTTTCCCCCTGTTCAAATCATTAGTAAGACCTCATCTGGAATATGCAGTTCTGTTTTGGGCACCAGTTCTCAAAAAGGATATCGGGGAACTGGAGAAAGTGCAGAGAAGGGCAACCAAAATGATAAGAGGCATGGAGGAGCTCAGCTATGAGGAAAGATTAGAGGAACTGAATTTATTCTCTCTTAAGAAGAGGAGATTAAGGGGGATATAATCAACATAAGTGGTATATACAGTATAGTGAACTTGGTGTTGAGTTATTCCCTTTAAGATAATCACAGAGGACAAGGGGGCACTCTTTACGTCTAGAGGAAAAAAGATTTAATCTCCAAAGTTGAAAAGGTTTCTTCACAGTAAGAGCTGTGAAAATGTGGAATAGACTCCCTCCAGAGGTGGTTCTGGCCAGCTCAGTAGTTTGCTTTAAAAAATAACTGGTTACTTTCTTTACCCTAGGTTCACACTAGTGTGATGCGGGAACCGGAGCGATTCCAGCGCCGGTTCCTGCATCGCTCCTCTCCTGCAAGCAGTTCACACTACCTTGTGTGAACCGCTGCAGTATAGTTCACAGATCGCAGTGCGAACTCTGAGCTCGCACAGGAATCGGATTGCATAGATGAGAACTCCCATGCGATCCAATTCTAGTACAGGGAAAAACAAGTCCCTGCACTATTTTCTGTGTGAATCCAATGCGAGTTCAGCCATTCAACTGTATAGCTGAACTCGCATTGCTCAGAGATCGCATTTGATTGGCACCTGTAATGCGGGAGCGAATTACATGCGATCTCTGAGATCGCGCTAATGTGAATCTTGGCTTAAAGCGAAACGTCTGTCATTTTTTCAACTTTCCATCTATTAAATCCTCTGCCCTTGTTATTTTACCTTTAGATAGTAAAACATTTTTTTCTGACGGTAAATATCTTATACAGCCCACTTACTGTTTCTTATCTGGTCATTAGCCTAGGCTTATAACATCATGCACAGCTCTCTCTGACTCTTGTGAGAGTTTGCTAGGAAGGGAGGGGGGATGAGTCATAAGAGGGCCAATAATAGCTTCAGGGCTGCAGAGCTGGAGGTGTGCCTCTGTGTCTGTGTAAATCCAGGAAGTGAACAGACAGCAGCTTCAGCTGCCCACAGTTAAAATGGCTGCAACCAGACTGGAGGGAGATTTCTGCAGCATATTTGTCAAGTACAGAATCAGAGTATATATAAAATAATATGCAAAGTGGCTGGAGGGAAGCTTCAGAATGGCAAAGATGTTTTTATTACAAATTATGTTAGCAGACTTCAGTTCCTCTTTAGTGTACATAATATAACTGGGTACTAACATTTAGAGATACATTTGATCCAGGGAAAATCTGATTGCCTCTCGGGGATCAGGAAGGAATTTTATTCCCCTGCTGTAGCAAATTGGATCCTGCTTTTCTGGGATTTTTTGCCTTCCTCTAAATCAACTGTGGGTGAAGGATTGTGTATAGGGGATTGTATGTTTTGTTTTTTTGTTTTTTATTGGTTGAACTAGATGGACTTGTGTTTTTTTTTTCAACCTGACTAACTATGTAACTATGGGGGAGATTTACTAAAACTGTAGCACACAGAATCTGGTGTAGCTGTGCATGGGAGCCAATCAGCTTCTAACTTCAGCTTGCTCAATTCATCTTTGACAATAAAACCTGGAAGTTAATTGGCTCCTATGCACCAGATTCTGTGTGCTCCAGTTTTAGTAAATCTTCCCCAATGTAACTATGTTATAATATGTATGCTCGTTCATTCGCGTATTTATGCTTTTCTTTTGTGTATATAGAATTTGAGCATAAATGCATTCTACTAGCCATAATAATCATTTATGCTGGCCACTGGAATACACTTATATGCATATATGGGTGTTTAGACTACTTTTGTGCCTTTGGTGTGTTTTTTTTTACTGCCTGTAAACACTCCTCTCAAAATATGTCTGTAAAAGCCTATGAGGTGGATTTACTAAAGGCAAATAGATTGCACTTTGCATAGTGCAGTTGCTCCAGAGTTTAGTAAATGAGGTAAAGCTTCACTTTGCAAAGAATACCCAATCACATGCAAGGAAAATTTAAAAAACAGCATTTTTGCTTGCAAATGATTGGATGATGGAAGGCAGCAAAGCTTCTGCTCATTTACTAAGCTCTGGAGTAACTGCAGTTTGGAAAGTGCTCAGTCTATTTGCCCCTAATCAACCCCAATGTGTGCATGGTCACATAGGCTAACATAGAGGTGCTTTTACAGGCATAAAAACAAAAAATAAAAACACTGGACACCAGTACAAGCAGCATTTTTAAACTCTGGGTGCATGAGGCCTAAAGCATAAAGAAAGCATAAAGAAGCAAATCAACCAGTAACATACCCAAAGATGTTAAAGAAGAAACAGATAAAACTCCGGATACTGAAAGCAGCATTCACTGCAATGTGTCTCATCATTTAAAGTCTGTGGTAATGAATGAATAATTTAGCAAATTATAAATAACTGGCGCTCAATTTGGCTAGTTATCAATAACTGATTCACCTTGATCAAAGCAAGACTCCATAAATTCTCACAGTTGAAGTGATTGTAAACGATCACCTTGGAAAACAACCCATTCAGTTTAAAATAGAAATGAAAGGCAAAACATTTGTGTATAGATATAAAAAAAAAACATTATAAATACCTTTTTTCCTTTTTTTTATAAGTGATCACATACCCTCTGTTCTCAGCTGCATGCAGGCTGGGGGAGGTGAAACAGCAGTACAGGCATACCCCGCTTTTATGTACACAATGGGGTTTATTTACTAAAGCTGGAAAGGGCAAAATTGGGCTCACTTCTGCATAGAAACCAATGAGCTTCCAGGTTGTATTACCAAAGCTTAATTGAACAAGCTGGGGTTAGAAGCTCATTGGTTTCTATGAAGAAGTGAGTCTGATTTTGCACTTTCCAGCTTTAGTAAATAAACAAATAAACCCCATTGTGTACTTAGAAGTGGGGTATGCCTGTATACTAATCTTCCCAGTGAAAGGCTGCGCGGGGGGGGGGGGGGGGGGGCGGTGCCACGACGTGCCTGATCTTCGGAGAGCTGGCTGAGCTCATAGCTCCCAACTGTGTCAGTTTTTAATAGGAAAGCACCGGGAACTTCGCACAAAGGAAGCAATACAAAGAGAACAGGATACTTTTTTCATACAAATACATGGTACAGCAGGCACATACAGTATCAGGAAAATTAAGTGTTGTGTTTACGTATTCTCGAATGCTGAACTCCAGGCAAACAGCTAAAAAATTTGCAGAGATGAAATACATACGTGGGCTCTATTTTACCTGCCCTAGGATTTGTATTTCTGTCAATCAGGTCCTTTAAAATGACTTAGCTTTGTCCTGTCTGTCAGAGCAGAGGACCTGATTTATTTCTGCTGCAGTTAAGTAGCACTTCAGGTCTTGTTCCCTCCCCCTGGCTCTGATTGGACAAATAAGTGTAGCGGCGGGCTCCTGAAGAGCACGCGCTATGTTTTCAAAATGAAAAGCTTTACCCAAGCTACAGTTTGGTTTGGGCCTATTTGACTAAATTTGGCTCTGTGTCAGTCTGACTGGACTGTGGGATGTTCAGCCTGCCCACAGGGGGCACTGTCTCTGGTGGCAGGCGTGGAACTATGGTCTGGTTAGGTGCTTGAATTATTCACTCTCGGAGTCAGGTCAGTGGGAGTGGCCCTCCCACTGTGCCCTCTGGGAGAGGGTATTTAGGACACAGACGTCACGTGGTTCTGGGTTCCGGTCCAGTATGCTGTGCTGAGTATATGGTCCTGGTTGTCCTGACCAGCCCCCAGGAAGGCTATGGCCTGGGGTGCGATTCCACCCGACTTTGATGCCTCGGGGCTGGCTAGCCCGAGGCAGGGGGAACTGAGGAAGGATTCTGAGGTGGATGGGTGATGTCTCCGGTCCAGGAGAGACCCAGTATACTTCGAGCATTCCAGGGGAGGACTCTTTAGAAGAATATCACGCGTGAGGTTGGTTTCTTAAGAAGAGCCTGGAAGGGATGAAGTAACCGAGAGAATCCGGTCTTGGGGATATCGCCAAGTGGGCTGAAAGATCCAGGTATCCTACAAGTGTTCTACAGCTTAGTTTCCCTACGTGTTCTGCTACAACGTCTGTGACAAAGACTTTGTTCCTGAGTGAGCACCTCGTTGGCTGCTAGGCCTTGTGAGGCCGCGTACACACGCGGGGACTGTTCGCTCAACTTTGTTCGTCAAACAGTTTCAGCGGACAGTCCACTCAAAATTAGCATGGACGGACTTGGCCACACACGACGAACGAACAGTCCGCTGAAACCGTGCGCGATGACGTGAACGGCACGTACGACGGGACTAGAAAACGACGTCCTATACACTGCAATGCAACCTTCGGCGTATAAATTCTTTCTGAGCATGCGCGGAACTTAGTTTGACGAACAAGCCTACACACGCGGGGACTGTCCGCTCAAACCAAGTTTCAGCGGACAGTTTTTCGGAAATTCTGAAAAACTTTGTTCAGCAGACTGTTCGCTGAAACTGTCCGCTGAAAGCCCACACACGAGCGGACTGTCCGCTGAAACACTGTTCAGCGGACAAAGTTGAGCGAACAGTCCCCGCGTGTGTACGCGGCCTGAAAGAGGGACTGTCCAACCTGAGTGATCATCCAGCTGCGAATGGCTATTCTCTGGATGCAGTCAAAGTAAGCAAGTTATTTAACGTTTATAGACTTTGTCACTGAGAGTACCTGAACTTTCCTTTCCAACCCTCTGATCCCAAGTTAAAGACTGTTCAATGGTTGACGTTTGCAAATAAAATCCATTCAACTGGATCTATTATCAGTCTCAAGTTACTGGGCCATCTACCACGGGACATCCCCTAGACGTGTCACAAGGAGAACGAAAGGTAACGGTAAGCCCAAAAATAACCAGCAGCTCCTTCGGGGGTTAGTGCTACAAAGCATATACAGCAGAATAATGTGTTAATCTCTGTCACTTTGCTTTCTTCTCTTATCAGCATGCTACTTGTTATCAAATGAGACCACAGACTGATTCTGTTGGGGTTATTTACGAAAGGCAAATCCACTTTGCACTGCAAATGCACTTGGATGTGCAGTCGCTGTAAATCTAAGGGGTAGATCCGAAATGAGGGGAAGCTCTGCTGATTATGGCTGGATTATTAGTAGCAGGTTATCATTAAAGAGGAAGTAAACCCCTTCAAACCACTTTGACCTACAGGTAAGCCTAGATTAAGGCTTACCTGTAGGTCCAAGCAATATCTCCTAAACCTATATGGTTTAGGAGATATTTTCCCGAAAATGGGCACCGCTGTCTACGGCGCATGCGTCGTAGACAGCGGCGCGCAGGCGCACTAAATGCGGCAAGTCCAAGAATGGATTTGCCTAATTTGTCGACTCCCGTGCACATGCGCGGGAGTGACGTCATCGCGTTTTCGCCGAATGGCAGCGGCGGAGCTGCGAGATGCGACTCCCGTGCGCATGCGCGGGAGTGACGTCATCGCGGCTTCGCCGCTGTCATTGGTCGGAGCTGCGAGACGCCACCAGCAAGATGGATGCGGCGGACTACAGGGATCAGCGGCGACTTCGCTGGCTCCTGTGTCAGGTAAGTGACACATAATGGACTACTATGCGATGCATAGTAGTCCATTATGCTTTACCTTTGCAGGGAAAAAAAGAGGAAGTAAACTCATCAGGGTTTACTTCCTCTTTAATGATCTGCTTTTCAAACCATCACCAGATAGATGCCAACAAATATACAGTATACATACACACACTTAAAAGTAACCTATTGACAATGAAAAAACAGAGGATAACAAAAGTCAGCCACAAACTTGCAAACAACAGAACCACTCATTTATTCCATCAGCTGAACTGAAATGGAATGGTTAACACTACCAAATAGAAAAACTATTTTAATGTACGCCCAACTGGCACTGTTGTCTTGGGCACAGGAATCCAGGAACAATAAAGAAGTTAGCTCATGATCAGTATATCAGTGGTATAAAAATCGATCCTTGCAGTCAAATGATGAAATGTACTATCTGCAAATAATAAAAAAAATGATGAAGGAGGCTTCTTATGAAAGTATGGCAGCAGCAGAGCACAAAAAACTTGGATGAGATCCAGTTGATATTTGAAGAAAACTAAAACTACGGGAAGGAAACGGAGGGCACAGACAGCAATAAAAAATAAACAGAGGGTCTAACCCTTTACCATCTAATCTAAAACTTTAAGAAAAGGCTGGCATTCCTCAATGGATGTATCTGTCACCCCATGGTGATGATCATTAATTAAAAACATATATAATTAAGGAATTACAAAATGAAACAATAATTTTACTTTTAGTACAGTTATCCTTAAATAAAGGTTCCGCATCCCCCAACAACCCTCCCAAGTGTTTAACTTACCTGTCTACAATTCATAAAGATCTTCGCTGCAAAGGCTGCTGGATCCCATACCGTCACTACATATAGTATGCCGAACAGCATAATCCTTATGGGAAGGCTGTCAGTTGTTGGTCTCAATGATTGATAAGATTCCAATAGGATAGAATGCAAAATCTACTGTCCATGCGCACCATTTGGGATACTTTCTGTAAAACTGTGCGGCACCCAGTGGCTCCACAGCAAAGAATTCTTTGATGTACTTTTTATGTCTCCAGTACAGGAAGTGAATCTTTAGTTACATTACAGTCCAAAATTGTCATCATAAACTACATACAAGCACCCTCAGTAGCTTGCAATGCTTTAGCTGCTTAGGGAGCCATGAAACCGTGGATATTTTAATACGCAGCTATAACATAGTAAATGACCTTAAAGCAGTTCTCCAGTATCCAAAAACTGTAGCTGCTGACTTTTAATAAACAGTCACTCACCTGTCCAGAGATCCAGCACCATCCTCACCCGAGGCGATTTCTTCACCAGCCTTTGGCACCCAATGCCAGTATCTTGACCGCTTGCCGCCCGCCATCATTTGACGGTGGCAGAATGGCTACCCTGCACGAATCACCGTAGCTGTACGCCAACCGCGGTACTGAGGAGCCGATGCACGTGCCCGGTGGCCACGATGTCCGTCGGGCACACGTAATCACTGCTGACTGAGCCAGAATGTAAGAAAGGCCAGCCGTGCTGGAGACACTTCAGAGCGCAGTTGGTAGCAGGCGTGGTTGGATGATGTCACTGGCTAGCTTTTCAAGTGAAATCATCCATCCGTGCCTGCTGCCAACTGCCCTCCAAGCCTTGCTCTGAAGTGTCTCCACCGTGGCTGGCCTTTCTTACGAACTGCATTACCGCAACAAGCCCAACGCTTCTCCTCCTGCCAGATTGGACCGTCAACTGATGCCACCTCCCCTTATTGGGATTTTACATGCCTGCATTAGACTTCACAAATGTGAGTTGCTTGTATTAAATTTATATTACAAATGTGTAATACATCTGCACCTAGAGGGGCCTCTCTCCTTGTCAGTAAATAATCTGTTGCCTGGCCAGGTTAGCCCAGTACTGACACACTTATTATGGTAAAGCAATACAGCTAGGCCAAAAGCAAATATCTGTAGCATTATCTCCTACAGAAGCTCAATGCAGGCATACTCCATTTTTAAGTACACAATGGGGTTTATTTACTAAAGCTGGAAAGTGCCAAATCGGGCTCACTTTTGCATAGAAACCTGGCTGATCCTGCCTGGTTCTGCCCTCCCCTCTGCAAAATGACCACGGTTTATCATGACTGCTGAGCCCTGACACGTGGTCAGTTCCTCTGCCATCCACAGCTCTCCTCTCTGCTCTCCCCCATCCTGTTATCCCCCCCCCCCCGCCTGTCAGCTCAGGAGTCTGGGTAAGCTGTCTCCCCCTCCCTGCTGCTAGTAGAAAGCAAAAGTTTTAAAAATTTGCTGCAGACCCCGTATTTTAATCTGGCATCCTGCACAGTTTAATTGTTTATTAAAAATGAAGCCTCTAAATACCTTTTTGTAATGTATCTTCAGGCTGGTCACATGACTCCCGACCGCTCTCCTACAGCAGGGGGAGTTGAGTGGCCAGTACGTCAGACACGTGACCCCCAGGCTGAAGTTAGGTGGAGATCTCGGCCTCTTCAGCTGTATCCCTAAAAATGAGTATTAGAGCGGCCGGGAGTCATGTGACTGGCCTGAAGATACATTACAAAAAGGTATTTAGAGAGGCATCGAGTGAATGAGAGCCGTCTTAATGCACACTACTGAAGTCGCTCCGACTTCAGAAAAGGTTCCTATACTACTTGTATCCAACTTGTAGGCGACTGGTACCCATTGATTTCAATGGGAGTCGCCTCCTAGTCGGATCTCCGTCTATATGGAGGCGACTCTCACAGAATTATCAGCTCTCGAGAGGAAACTCCACGCTAAATTTATTAAAAAAATTTGGTGTGGTTTCCCCCTCCGGGAGCATACCAGGCCCTTAGGTCTGGTATGGATTTTAAGGGGAACCCCCTATGCTGAAAAAAAAAAAATTGGTGTGGTTCCCCCCCAGATCCATATCAGACCCTTATCTGAGCACGAAGCCTGGCCGGTCAGGAAGGGGGTGGGGACGAGCGAGCGCCCCCCCCTCCTGGACCGTACCAGGCCACGTGCCCTCAACATGGGGGGGGTTGGTGCTTTGGGGAAGGGTGGTCGCCCTGCGGCCCCCCCACCCCAGAGCACCTTGTCCCCAAGTTGATGAGGACAAGGGCCTCTTCCCGACAACCCTGACCGCTTATCGGAATCTGGGAGCCCCCTTTAATAAGGGGGCCCCAGATCCTGGCCCCCCACCCTATGTGAATGAGTAAGGGGTACATCATACCCCTACCCATTCACCTGGGGAAAAAATTTCAATAAAAAAACACAACACAAGTTTTAAAAGTCCTTTATTAAGCCGCTCTGGGGGTCTTCTTCTGACGTCGGTGGTCTTCTGACGACTTCTCCGCTCTGTTTGGCCTCTTCCCAGAGGGGGAAACCACGCCGTTAAAAAAAAAAATTGCCGTGGAGTTCCACCTTGAGAGCTCATTATCTGATTGGCCACGGCAAAAGACGCCCGGCCTGGGGCGACTTAAAGTTGTGTTATAAGTCGCCCCAAGTCGCGTTGACAAGTCGTATCCAAGTTGCCTCCAAAAGTCGCGTTGGAAGTCGTGTTGCCCCTGTGTGAACCAGCTATTAGAAGCTAATTGGCTACTATGCACAGCTGCACCAGATTTTGCACTCTCCAGTTTTAGTAAATCAACCCAACACCGTCTTTTCTTCAAACCACGGATATCTGCACTAATGACCAAACTAATAGCCAAATGGCTAAACATTTGTGGCATTTTTCCATTTAAAAGTCAGGAGCCTGTAGGCCTACCAAGGTTAACCGGGTAGCATTATGGCTAAATCAAAAGACAGGCATTAATCAGGGCAGATAAGTTCTGGTTTCTGGTAGGTTTACATAGACGGTAGATTAAAAAAACACGCGCCAGAAGATGTAGTGGTCGTGACCAAAGCAACAATCAGGATTTGCAGGGCTCACAAAACCATCAGGACCACTTTATGAGCAGAGTTTTTACTGCATCCATATGGGCTAGCAGATGGCATAATAACAGCTTAATTGTTTCCAGGATAAAGATACAATGTACTAATGATACTTGAATTACAATAATACTATATATCTGAAAGCTTATAATGCATTTTTAATTTATAAAAAAAAAAACATAACTCAATTTCTAAAATGATAACTTTCCTTATGTGAGCTCTTCACAATCATAAAGCCTGCCCCAAACACTGGATCACCAGAGATACAAGTGATGAAGACACCGCCATCACTAGACATGCTCCCACCTCCAATCAATTGACTTGTTTAAATGAAAGAACCCTTGTGAATGTCTCCTGCAGAACAGCTCAGCCAACTCCTATTGGCATGTTCCTTGTTAGCACATGAGCTCTGCAGCACAATTGATTGGCTCCTTGTGCTGCTTCTCGCTCTCCTAGTCTGAGTAATGCTGTATAGTAGACTACAAGAAGTTGATACCAAGTAACAATCAAATACTTAAGCATGTATTAAAAAAAATACTTTAAAAAGTCCATCCTTGGGCCCAAATAAAAAATACCCTTGCAGTGCCCTCTCTCCCACATTGCAAGGGTTACATTTTTATTAAGTCTACAGGTTTGCAGAAGAGGCTGTATTGCTTACTATCTCTTTATTCCAGCACGCTCCCTCAATCTGTGTGACTGACCTCCTCTGTGAAATGCTCCCAGCCATGATTACACTGCTTTCTCCATCACGCACAATGTAGGATTAATAGCCCAGCATTGTACATGACGATACCGATCTCCTTGATAGCTTGGAGCTTTCAAGGAGAAGAGCTTAGCATCATAACCTGCTGCAGTGGGAAGTCAGGTAAGTAATGCAGAATATTGATTTACCACCTAGGCTTACAGTATATGTAAACCCTCACCTTGTAAAACAACCCATTCAGTTTGAAATAGAAAAAAAAAGCAAAACATTTGTGTATAACGGAGCATAAAAAGCTTAGAGAGCTAAGGGTGGAGAAACAGTAGGACACTGATTTTCCCAGTAAACGGCTGTGCAGGGGGGAGTGTCAGCATAAGTTTGACTATTGGTGGACAGGCAGGCTGTTCTCCCAGCAACTCCAGAAAACTGACCCTGCTGGGATGGATGTGCTATAATGCCTAGTGCGGTCAGTTCGAAATAGGCAAGTAGGGGGGCAGGCAGGATCACCAGGTATTTCATACAAAAGAAGCAATACAAAGAGAACAGGATACTATTTAACACAAGTACATGGTGCAACAGACACATATCAGGAATATGAAATGTTGGGGTAAAATACTTTAACCACTGCAAGGGATTTTTTGCTGTGCCATGAGTTGAGGTTTAATAAGGCGTTACATTAAATAAATTTTTTTTTTAAAATAATTAAAAATGAATATGCATTTGTGTTTTTAATACCTGACAGTTCAGCTTTAAAGCTTTAAAGCTCTACTCCAGTATAAAAGTATCCTGAAAGGATGAGTTAGATCACAGGTGTCGAACTTGTGGCCCTCCAGCTGTTGTGAAACTACAAGTCCCATAAGGCATTGCAAGGCTGACAGTTACAAGCATGACTCCCACAGACAGAGGCATGATGGGACTTTTGGTTCTGCAACAGCTGGAGGGCCACCAGTTTGACACCCCTGAGTTAGATGGAGATGGGAGGGAGGGATAGGAAAAAAAGATTTTCCTGGAAGTTGGATGTTAAAGCGGAGTTCCAGTAATTTGCGTGTTTATTAACCACTTGCCAACCAGCCGCTGCAGATTTACCACGGCAGAATGGCACGGCCGGGGCGTTATGTTACGTCGCTTCGCCCTGTGGCCACTAGGGGTGCATGTGCCCACTCCGAGCACCCCGAGCCGATGCGAGTGCCCCGGCGGTCACGATCACCACCAGGCTCCCGCGATCGCCACCGAGACACGGAATACCGGGATGTGTATGTGTGTAAATGCACACTTTTTTTCCGGTTCTCTGAGGGGTGGAGGGCCAAATCATCTGTTCATATAGAGTATGAATAGCGATCTATCTCTTCCCCTACACAGTTCCCTCCCCACTTCAGTTAGAAACACAAACAGGGAACACAATTAACCCCTTGATTGCCCCCTAGTGTTAACCCCTTCACTGCCAGTGAGTGACATTTTTACAGTAATCAGTGCATTTTATATAGCACTGATCGCTGTATTAATGGCAATGGTCCCAAAAATGTGACAAAATTGTCCAATGTGTCCGCCATAATGTCGCAGTCTCAATAAAAACACACAGATCGCCGTCATTACTAGTAAAACTAAAATTAATAAAAAAATGCCATAAAACTATCCCCTATTTTGTAGACGCTATAACTTTTGCGCAAACCATTCAATATACGCTTATTGTGATTTTTTTTACCAAAAATATGTGAAGAATACACATCATCCTAAACTGAGGAAAAAAATTGTTTTTTAATGTATTTTTGGGGGATATTAATTATAGAAAAAAGTTAACAAAATTGTGTTTTTTTCAAAATGGTCTCTCCTTTTTTGTTTATAGCACAAAAAATAAAACCGCAGAGGTGATAAAATACCACCAAAAGAAAGCTCTATTTGTGGGAAAAAAAGGACGTCAATTTTGTTTGGGAGCAACGACCGCGCAATTGTCAGTTAAAGCGACGCAGTGCCGAATCGCAAAAAGTCATCTGGTCAGAAGGGGGGTAAAATCTTCCAGGGCTGAAGCTGTTAAAAGTCAGCAGCTACAAAAATTGTAGCTGCTGATTTTTAATAAACACACACTTACCTGTCCCATAGTCCAGAGGTGCACTAACCCCAGCAGTTTTCTTCCTCTCTCCTCCCATTGCGGCGCGGGCATCTCTACTATGGGCACCCAGCTGTGGCAGCTTGCGGCTTCACAGCTGGTTGCCCACTGTGCATGCACAAGCGGCACTGCGTTTGGTCCCGAAGTCTTCTAGGAACTGTCCTGTGTCCAAGAAGACTTCGGGAGGGAGAGGGAAGGAGAACTTTCACTCTCGACCGCCTAAGGCGACCAGAACGGAAGTGGATGCAGGTACTTGTCAAAATCGGGTACCCGCTCAACCCCCCCCCCCTCCCCAAATGCTCCATAAAGAGCTAGGGAGGATGCTTTAAAGCGGAAGTTCCACTTTTGGAATTGGATGGAACTCCACTTTAAATATAAATACTTTTTACTAAAAGGAGGTATGCATAATTATCCTGTAGGTGTATATCTTGTCAGAACAAGAGTCAGTCCAGCCAGAGTCACAGATATCTATACAGTGATTCTTAAGACTGAGGTAACTCCAATAAAAAACAAAAACAAAACATATGTCAGATGAAAAGAGCACAGTGTACACAGTGCTAATACTATTACATGTCTGGCTCCAGTCAAAAGGATGTATGAGCCTTTAAGAGAGCCAAGAAAACATCTGCCATAAATAATGTATGTTGCAATTTCCCATTAACCAGTCAAATGTCTCTTAAATATAAAGAATTTTTAAATCATTAAAAGGTAGGATTACGACCTTCTGTTACAAAGTCAAGGGTCATGCTATAATAACAGTAATAATAATAAAAATAGGAATAGCAAAAAGGTGTGGGAAATCTACTCCCATGAAAACGGTTTGCATTCCACATCATCACTTTGTCAGAGTTTTTGACTTTCCCCCCTGCTTTATACATTTTTGGCTGTGAGTGTTCAAACCTCTGCACTATTATTCTATTAAAAGGATGTGTTCACTTTGAAGAAACATTTCATATCACAAAAGGTTTTTTTTTTTTTTCTCAATATTTCAATTAAGCGACTGATGAAATACAAGCAGCTGAACATTATAGAACCCAAAGTGAACCTTTAACCATGGAAATCTAAAAACGCCTGCCTAATTGCATATAGTTCTGTATTTTCTCAAAGTGTGTCCTGTATGTACCAAAACCCTTGAATTTGGGCTTCCGTCGTGCGCAAACATTAAATTGATACTAAACTCTGGTTCAATTCTGACATTTCTCTCCTACATGTAAAATTCCTAATTTTTTTGCTAGAAAATTACATAGAACCCCCAAAAATTATATATGTTTTTTTAGCAAAGACCCTAGAGAATACAATGGCGGTCATTGCAACTTTTTATCTCGCACGGTATTTGCGCAGCAATTTTTCGAACGCGTTTTTTTCAGAAAAAAAAACAGTTTCATGCTAAAAAAAAAACAAATCAGTAAAGTTAGCCCAATTTTTTGAAATGTGAAAGAGGAGGATACGCCGAGTAAATAGATACCCAACATGTCACGCTTCAAAATTGCACGCGCTCGTGGAATGGCGCCAAACTTTGGTATTTAAAAATCCCCATAGGCGACGCTTTCAAATTTTTTACTGGTTACATGTTTTGGGTTACAGAGGAGGTCTAGGGCTAGAATTATTGCTCTCGCTCCAACGTTCGCGGCGATACCTCACATGTGTGGTTTGAACACCGTTTTCATATGTGGGCGGGACTTACGTATGCGTTCGCTTCTGTGTGCGAGCTCACGGGGACAGGGGCGCTTAAAAAAAATTTTTTTTCTTTTTTATTGTTAATTTTATTTTTATTTTTTTAGTTTTACACTTAAAAAAAAAAAAAAAAAAATTGATGACTTTTATTCCTATTACAAGGAATGTAAACATCCCTTGTAATAGGAATATGGCACGATCGGACCTATTTACAGTGAAATATGGGGTCAATAAGACCCCATATCTCACCTCTAGGCTGGGCAGAATAAAAACAAAAAAAAAAAAAAAACGATCCTGGCTTCCTAGCCAGATTGGCGCCGTTAATTTGAATAACGAGGCCGGGCGTGACGTCATAACATCGCGCCCGGCCTCCGAACGATCATAGAGACTCCGGGGACAATCTAGTCCACCGGAAATCTCTATGATCACATCCTGGGGCCGGCGGATCCTGTGACCGACTCACCGATGGAAACGGTGAGTCGGTAGAAGCACCGGAGGGCGGCGGGAGGGGGGGGCGTCCCCTCCCGCCGCCCGTAAGAACGATCAAGCGGCGGAACAGCCGCTATGATCGTTCTTATGGTGTAGGGAATCGCCGGCTGAAAACGGCAATATCTAAATGATGTCTGTGGACTCAGGCATCATTTAGATATAACCACCAAAACCCCAGGCCGTCAATAGACGTACTGCGGTTTTGAAGTGGTTAAAAAAAAAACACTATATTGAAGTATGTATCCTTAAGAGAGAAGTGTAGGATTGGAAAAAAAAGAAACAGTAAGGCGGCGTACACACGCGGGGACTGTTTGCCGAAACTAAGTTCGTCAAACAGTCCGCTCAAACTTTTGAATGAACGAACACGCCCACACACGGCACTTTTTGAGCGGACAAATACGGCAAACTTTGTTCGTCGTACTAAGTCCGCGCAACTTTTGAAATGAGCGGACTCGCCCACACACGAGGCAACAGTCCGCTCATTTCGAGCGCGTGTGCAGGTAGGCGGGGCCCGCGACGGAGACGTCGCGGGCTCCGCCGCCTGGAATGGACTTAAAGGGGACCCCAACGCCGAAAAAAATCGGCGTGGGGGTCCCCCAAAGTCCACAACAGACCCTTGTCCGAGCACGCTACCCGGCCGGCCAGGAAAGGGGGGCGAGCGAGCGCGCCCCCCCTCCCGAGCCGTACCAGGCCGCGTGCCCTCAACATGGGGGGTGCCTTGGGGAAGGGGGGGCCGCGCGGCCCCCCCACCCCAAAGCACCTTGTCCCCATGTTGATGAGGACAAGGGCCTCTTCCCGACAACCCTGGCCGTTGGTTGTCGGGGTCTGCGGGCGGGGGGCTTATCGGAATCCGGGAGCCCCCTTTAATAAGGGGGCCCCCGGATACCGGCCCCCCACCCTATGTGAATGAGTATGGGGTACAATGTACCCCTACCCATTCACCTGTAAAATAAAAGTACCCAAAAAAAAAACACAACACACGAGATAAAATATTTTATTGCACAGCTCCGGGGGTCTTCCGTCTTCGGGGGTCTTGTCCCCCTCTTCGGTTCTTCTGCCGGGCCACCGCGCCTTCTTATAGCTCTTTTGCAGGCGGTGGCCCGGTCTTCTGTCGCTGCCTTCCGTTCTTCTGTCGCCGCCTTCGGTTCTTCTGCCGGGCCACCGCGCCTTCTTATAGCTCTTTTGCAGGCGGTGGCCCGGTCTTCTGTCGCCACCGCCTTCCGTTCTTGTTCTTCTTCTTGTTCTTCTTCTTCTTCTCTAGGAGATGTTGACACGTCGCTCTCTCCGGCCGGAATGCCAGAGCCGCGCTGTGCGACCACTTATATAGTGACAATGGGGCGGTGTCACATGGTATATGTCACATGGGTTGGTCACATGGGTTGATGTCACATGGGGACTATGACATCATAAGGGGGCGGGGTCACCATGTGACCAACCCATGTGACATATACCATGTGACACCGCCCCATTGTCACTATATAAGTGGCCGCACAGCGCGGCTCTGGCATTCCGGCCGGAGAGAGCGACGTGTCAACATCTCCTGGAGAAGAAGAAGAACAACAAGAAGAAGAACAAGAACAGAAGGCGACGGCGACAGCGGCGACAGAAGACCGGGCCACCGCCTGCAAAAGAGCTATAAGAAGGCGCGGTGGCCCGGCAGAAGAACCGAAGAGGGGGACAAGACCCCCGAAGTCGGGAGAAGAGGCCGGTGGCGGGGAGGAAGAAAGCCGGACTCCTCCGCTAGCAAAAGAGCTACACGAAGATAGCGGAGGAGTCCGGCGAGAAGACCCCCGAAGACGGAAGACCCCGGAGCTGTGCAATAAAATATTTTATCTCGTGTGTTGTGTTTTTTTTTTTTGGTACTTTTATTTTACAGGTGAATGGGTAGGGGTACATTGTACCCCATACTCATTCACATAGGGTGGGGGGCCGGTATCCGGGGGCCCCTTTATTAAAGGGGGCTCCCGGATTCCGATAAGCCCCCCGCCCGCAGACCCCGACAACCAACGGCCAGGGTTGTCGGGAAGAGGCCCTTGTCCTCATCAACATGGGGACAAGGTGCTTTGGGGTGGGGGGGCCGCGCGGCCCCCCCTTCCCCAAGGCACCCCCCATGTTGAGGGCACGCGGCCTGGTACGGCTCGGGAGGGGGGGCGCGCTCGCTCGCCCCCCTTTCCTGGCCGGCCGGGTAGCGTGCTCGGACAAGGGTCTGTTGTGCACTTTGGGGGGACCCCCACGCCGATTTTTTTTCGCCGTTGGGGTTCCCCTTTAAGTCCATTCCAGGCGGCGGGGCCCGCGACGTCTCCTTCGCGGGCCCCGCCTACCTGGAGACGCGCTCGTAATGAGCAGACTTTCCTCCGAGCGGGAACAGTTTGCTCATTTCGAAAGTGGCCTACACACGGGCGGACTGTTCGCTCAAACAAAGTTTCAGCGGACAGTTTTTCGGAATTTCCGAAAAACTTTGTTCGTCAAACTGTCCGCTGAAACTGTCCGCTGAAGCCCCACACACGGGCGGACTGTCCGCTGAAACACTGTTCAGCGGACAAAGTTGAGCCAACAGTCCGCCCGTGTGTACGCGGCCTAATACCCATCCATGTAGGTGAATAGGTATTTGTCCCCCATTGCCTCTAACTGAGAACTGAACAATCAAAGACCACCGACTGCTCAGTTCCCGGGTCCACTGTGAGTAAAGAGCGGTGACTGTCAGTCACCACTCTTCCCCTCCAGCGCTCACTGGAGTGCCAGACTGTGGAGGGGTGGAGGCAGTAGAGTGTTGAGAGGCTGAGCTGCTGGGCCAGAATCTGGACAGATCCGACATTATTGTTGGGGTCCCTGCAGAGCTTTGCCAGCTCTGTGATGTCAGTGGGCTTTAGCATGCTGTAGCCTGAATCGGGCTCACAGCAGCTCCTGTGACCAACTGCAGAAGTATGGCCAGCCAAAAGAGCTTTGGCCATATGTCTCCTTTAACTCACAAAGTCCCTTCTATTGCTCCCAACCTCCTCCAAATCTCCAAATTCCTTTTTTTTGCTGGTGCGATCTAACTTCCTGTTGGAGGGTGGCTATATCTGTCCATGGTCCCATTGTATGTAGGAAACCCCCTTCTGTTGCTTTCTCCAGAGATGAACTAGGACTATGGACTGTGGGATTTGCAGTGTGCATAGAGCAGTGCAACTGACCAAAAGACCACCTCTAATGTACACTGTTGGTTCCAAACAAATGGTGGTGAGGAGGGAAAAAGAACTGATTACAAGGAGGCAGAAAAACATAGTAAGAAAAGAATTCATGAAAAATAGATTACAGGACCATTAAGTAGTAGATTATTTTGGAGAATAAGGATATAATTTAGCGCCACTTAAGCTCTGGTCTGAATCTCCCCATTCCATGCTGCCATTTTCTTGCTTAAAGCGGAAGTAAACCCATCAATCTAACAGTTTGAAAAAACAGTTACACTCCCGGCATGCCGGAAATGTTAACTGTCAGATTGGTTGTGCTCTCAACCAAACTGTCAAACCATCCAATGGCTGGTGTCATAACCGATCACATGTGCAACATTATGGCAGTTAAAGATTAAAGGGAGGTCAAGATGGCAGCTTCCTTGGCTGAAAACAATAGGAGTGTTTACTTCCACTTTAAGGTCCTATTGAACTGTGTGATTGTATAAACAGATGATAACAATTTGAATGTGTTTTTTATTCTAACAATGAATATGAGAAACATTTCAGAAGGGAATAGTGGTACGATGGCAAAAATTTATTTTTTATGGAGTTTCCATATGAGAAAAAACAGCATATTATTAAAAAAAAGCCCCACAAAAAGCAAACACAGTATGAACAGGCTGCCTATAATCTGATATCGTATGAGCTAAAGCCTCATACACACAATCGGATTTTCAGCAAGGAATTGTGTGATGACAGATTGTTGGCTTAAAATCCGACCATTAGTACGCTCCATCAGATAATTGTTGGCCAACTTTCCGCCTACAGATGTTGGATGGCAGGCTAGTAAATTTTTGGTGGGCAACGGTCTGTTGACAGATCTTCCTATCATGTGTACACAGAAACTCAGAATCAGAAACAATGCTTACCACAACATTAGTAGAAGGTGCCCAAAGGGTGGCGCTCAAGAGCTGAAATTCCTCGTAGTATGTCATTACGTTTGTGTTTCTTGGCCGACAATTGTGTACTGTTTGTATGCAAGATAAGTTTCTGGCACACGCCCTTCGGAGAAAAGTCTGATGCTTTGTTGGCCAACAATCTGATCGTGTGTACGAGGCTTTAGTCTCCACATAGACTGCAATGTTTTTCTACAGTTTTCACCCCTCTCCGTAGACTCCGGTGTCTCCCCTCTTCTATTCCCAATAACTGTGTTACCATTACAATGGAATCTTCTGTACTCACTATACAGAACAGAACTAACTTTAATTCTTGCTGCATCAGATCAGTTAAATATTTTATGGCTCAGAGTGAATAATGTAACTCTTGGCCTTTTAAAATGACTTGCCGTACATCCTGTGAACTTTTCTGAAATTCTGTAAGTAATAAATGCATTACTAGGAGACCAAATGTTTGGGTATACGTAAGTAGATTTTCATAAGAAATATTTATTTTAAGAACATTCATTCAATTTTCTAAATGGTATTGGTCTTGAATTGGTGTTCCTTTTCGACCACAATGACGGGAAAATTTGAAGGACAAGACTGGAATTCTATTCTATTCTATCTACTCTATAGAGTCTATTCACTCCAAAGTTAAACATTACAAGGAAACAAAATCTTGAACTACTTTGGAATGACATTCATCAAGCCTATGAATGTACTGAGAATTTTTTTAATGAAAATTTTACAGCAGCTAGTGTCATTAGAAAAGGAAAGTTGAGAGTTTTTATTACTATTTGGCAGATTTCCCACTACCTTTCGGTGACACAAGAGAAAGTAAAAATATCTGCTCTACAGAAGGATATACACAGAAGCAAAGACAAATCCTTCATATTGACAAATTGACAGACATCAATATAAACCTGACATCCTATTATTAAAAGTAAAAGGGGGGGGGGGGGGGCAGACAGCAATACAGGCCTGGCAGAGATTCTAGTACTTTCTCTACTCTATTGACAACTAAAACAGGTTTTTGACAGAGTTATACTTTAAATAAACAAACGGGTAGAATTTCAGGAGGCCAGGATCACACCTTTGTGGTACCTCACCATGTGCATAGCTCCCAACTCTCCCCGATTTCGAGGGGTTGCCCCTGATTTGGAAGTCCCTCTGTCCCTCTTTCCTCCTCATTTGTCCCTCATTTTGGTCTGATCTATACAGTTGCACAAACAATGCACTTTTTATTTTTCAAAAACTGTTTCACAGTGCTGAACCATTCATCCAAACTCGAAATTTTTGCATTTGCAAATTTCAAAAGCCAGTATGAAGGAATAACAGTGGTAAAAAAACACTTGTGGGATTAACTAATATTTTGTATAATTCTCCTTTAAGGTGGCATGGAAGGGGTATGTCCTATGTTTACATACTTTTGTTAATAGGTATCCCTTGTTCCCATCTCAAAAGTTGGGAGGTATGTAGGTGTAGCATTCATTTTGAAGGGACTGGCCACACACCCCAGTGTAGGACTTTCAGGGACACAACATAGAGTAGTGCGTTCTGTGTATTCCAGCACACTGCAGTGCAGGTGTTGTCTTAGCACAGTCTTTCTCAACCTTTTTGTCTAAGAGGAACACTTGAAATAAATTCAGGTATTGGGGAACCTCTTCAATTCATCGGGGTCAGAGTGGAAAAATAGCACTTGGGTGCTATTGTTAGTGACCACATTGGTGATTAGAATGTCGCTCTTACAAACATAAAAAGATCATCGATGGAAAGCTGCTGGCACCGCCAGGTCGGATTAGCTCCAGAACTATGTAGGCACCATAAAAAGGTAGGACAATCAGCAACAGCATAAGGAACCCTTACCAACCTCTGGAGGAACCCTAGATTCCACATGACCCTGCTTGAGAATGGCTACCTTAGTGTGTTAAGGTGCCATTCAAAATAAATGGCACTGCAAAGCACTTAGTGCATAGTGTAGCACCAAGTTATGCAATAATGCAAACTTTGTCACAATGCAAAAGTGTGATCTGGGCCTAAGTGTCTGTGGAGAAGGATAGTGAAGAGCATACAGACAATAGAAAAGAATGAAAGATAATACATTAAAGCGGAACTTCATCCTAAAAGGGAAGTTTTACTTTCATACCTCCTCCCTCCCTTCCTCCTCTCCCTCTTTTGGAGTTTATTTTTCTTTACTGAGTAGGAGCAGGTAACTAGTTTTAGCAGGTACCCTCTCCCATCTTCACTTCAACCCCCTAGGCCAGGGGTAGGCAACCTCGGCCCTCCAGCTGTTATGAAACTACAAATCCCATCATGTCTCTGCCTCTTGGAGTCAAGCCTGTGATTGTCAGGGTCTTGCAATGTCTCATGGAACTTGTCGTTTCAAAACAGCTGCAGGGTCGAGGATGCCTACCCCTGCCCTAGGCAGTTGGAGCGGAAGACATTGCCACCACCTTCCCCCTGCCCTCAGCCTTCTGGGACATGTCACAAGTCCCAGTAAGCTGTGGGATCATTCACAAAGCGCAGCTGACGCATGTGCAGTGGGAAACTGGCTGTGAAACCACAAATTACAGCCGGAATCCCTTAGTAAACCTACCAGCGCCAGAGGACCCTGAGACTGGCGAAGAACGGCCTGGGTGAGGTCGGAGCTGGGTCCTTGGAAATATCCTTTTTTTAAAGTCAGTATTAGATAGTTTCATTAAGACTGAACATCCTCTTTAATTACAATAAGCTTTCAGTGATCATGAAAGTCAGTGTGAGGTGACTTTTCTGCATACTTCTTTCATGTCAGTGATTTAGAAATTATGGAGGTCAATGCATCAGTATGACAGCTAGGGGACTATTTTCAGAAGAGAAGGTGAACAATGGTATCCATTATGCTCACCAAACGTTTTCATTTTAAATATGAATTATTTGCTAACCAGATATACAATATATTGCTGAAGTTATAAAAATGCAAAATAAGATGAGTTATTTTATCTGCTGCAAGCTACATCTAACTTTACAACAAAGCCATGAAAATAATTTTTATTTACGTATCTAACAGCAGTAATAATGAAAAACAAACACATGTCTACTGGCAATGCTGTGCTATTATACGTCCATTTTAAAATATGTTTTGCCAGAATTCAAACCAAGTTTCTTATCATTTATGTTTACATTATGAAAAAGAGTTCAGTCAACATTGCAGTGTTGATTTAGGTTTTGTGTGACTTATTGTATGATTCTTGTATACTGATAAAAAACGTATTTGAAGAAAATACATGCAGTTACTGAGAAAGAATAAAAATACTTTAAGAAGCAGGAAGGACATCAAGCCAAAAACTTGCTTTTTAGTTTGGATTTTATACCCTATCAATTTTTTCATTTGGTGTCTGTGTCCCATTGGGAAGATTTCCCTGAATACACAACAGGAAGTAATGGGAAATGTCTCCAAAGTAAGCAAAATTTCCATTACCTGACTAAAACGGAATTCACAAAGGTACTGCATCGAAGAACAGTAAAAGATTGCTTTGCAACTGACCCCCTTTTCAATGATAAGTTATGGGACCACATGGCCATAGGGTGCATGTTATACAATAAGGGCTTCACTAGTGCCTCTGAAAGACAATCTGCGTTTGCAAAGACCTTATCAACAGAGAGTCCAACCGAGAATCACTATTTTAGGAAAACAGTTTACAAAACAGCTATTTGTGATTATCCTCATAGACAGCATCCCTCTCAGATAAGTTCAGGAACATTCTGGTAACACAGGTGTGCAGCTGGAGGGATCCAAGGACAAAGGGCCATCCCACTGGAACTGGAGTACTGTGGTAGCAAACCCGGGACGAACACAGTAGCTGTGTCTTTTGGAGAAGCTGTCTCGACCTGACAGTCCGCACACTTGTTTTAACAGAAAATGGCATCTCACCTGGCTGCAGATTACTTGCCCAGGTACCTCTGCCTTATCAGGTATTGCTTCTTTTCAGCTGAGGGAGGGAAACTGAGGAATTTTTGTACCCTATGGGCATGTCTAAGAATCCAGAGAGTTGTGGGAAATGGAGATTAGGGGGCCTGAACCAGCATCTGAGTAAGGCGATTAAATGGAACTCCACTACAATACATCATGTAACATAGCATTCACAAAAAGTGTTACTTTTGTTACATGGTACTTCTACATTCTGGCCTCTTTGATCACCCAGCCCTTGTGTGTAATTGTAATATATCACATTACTACATTACTGGCACACCAGAAGCAGTGTCATAAACATGTTAAAGTGGAGCTCGATCCAGAAGCTTGTCTGCATCTTTCCCCTTCCGATGCCACATTTGGAACCTTTCTGGGGGACGGGGGGGGGGGGAGTGGGTTACCTGATTTTGACAGATACCAACTCCCATTTCCAGCTGAGTTTGATGTAGTAAAGTAAGCCGGAACTTCGGTCCCCTCCTCCTTCCCCCCTCCACAGCCGGCCCATCCACAGAGCACAGCGTGATTCCTGCATGCGCCCCAAGAAACCAGATGTGAAGCCGAAAGGTATTCCCTTAGCCAAGATGCCAGTGCCAGCACTCTAGAGCCAATTTAAGAATCGGCTCGTGTGAGGACACCACTGGATGCCTGCACAGGTAAGTGTCCTTATAGTAAAAGTCAGCAGCTACTATTTTCTAGCAGCTGACTTTTAATTTTTAGAGGGGGAGGCCTGAACTCTGCTTTAATCATAGAAATACAACACTTTTATGATCAATTTTAATCATCAATACTACAGTGTCCAGCTAAAACTTTTTTTTAGTTTTGGATAGAATGGGGAAGGATTAGAACACCTATTGGGTTTTTAATGCCCCGTACACACGATGAGATTTTCGGACGAATCATCGTCCGGTTTATTTGCATGCTAATCTCATATAGAATCTGATGAATTTACTAAAGTCACTAAAATTCTCGTACGACAAAATAAAAATTCGGAAGTGATGTAATGTGTTGTAATGCATTTGTATTGCATTTTTGAACGACAGCTGTACTGATTAAAAGAAAATTGTACGATCTGGCATCGTACAAAAAAATTTCCGTGCATGTCCGATAAAATAATATCGGATAAACTGTCCTGATTGGCTCTTGAAAGCTCTGTACTAACGATCCGATTATCGTACAATCGATTAGAATGCGGCATTTTTACATACGATTTTCGGATCGTGTGTACGGGGCATAAGCCTATTCGGGGATCCATTAGATACATTTTCTCTCACTTTCCATCCTGGTGACAACAGTTTTTTTTACCAACATTTAATTGAACAAGCAGGGATTAGAAGCTCATTGGTTTCTATGTAGAAGTGAGCCTGATTTTGTACTTTCTAGCTTTAATAAATAAACCCCATAGTGTACTTAAAAGTACTGTAAGTATTTAGTTAACGTTCCCATTCACACTGTAATGTTATTAATCATCAATTAGTGTGTGTTATTTTTTTATTCCATGTATAAGTGTATTTTCATATACACTGCTATTATAAAAAAAAATCTATATATATGAAATGAATGATTAATATTTATAGTAACATTAAAATAAATATGTATACTATTGCTGCATGGTGGTGAATGGTGTGTGTTTAAATGATCTGCCATATGCTTTTCTGTGCATATTATACACAGTCAATTACAGTGCACATGCTGTGATAATCATCCTATCATTCTGTCTGTACCTAATAGAATAAACATGATATCTATTTCGAAAGTGAGCAGCAATCCATAGAGACTTGACCACGAGTGCATTGGTGTACTCATGGAAAAATAAAGGTCATTATTAATGATTACATAAAGAACAGTCAAGGTTTGCCATTTTTAAGTGAAGAATTAATCTGTACCCTATCACCATTTAAAGCAGTCCTCCTCAAGCGTTTTAGCATAAAGGGATCCTTGAAATAATTTTCATGTCTCAAGGAACACTTGTTAAATTATTACATCTACCGTAAGGTGACCAGATTTTTAAAACGAAATCCGGGGACTATTTTTTATTTTTTTAGTTGGCAAATGGTAAACTATTTTATACGCATATTTTCCCTTTAAATTATATATGCAGTCAGAAGTGTAGCGTGGGTTGTCAGCGTCCGGGACAAGGCAAGAAATGTGAACCCCGCCAGACTTTTAGCACTCCCTGAGTCCCTTCCACTAGTACAGTAGTACTGATCAACTTGATTCCTACACTGACCTACCTGCCCACTGAACTAACCTACCTGGTTTCCTACCCTGACCACTACACTGACCTACCTGACTACTACATTGACCTACCTTATCCCTACACTGGCCTACCTTATCCCTACATTGACCTACCTGATTCCTACACTGACCACTACACTAACCTACCTGAGTCCTACACTATCCTCTACACTAACCTACCTGATTCCTACACTGACCTACCCAATTCCTATAATGACTACTACACTGACCTACCCGAGTTCTATACTGACCACTACACTGACCTACCTGATTCCTGCACTGCTCACACCCCCCCCCCCCCCCACATGAACAGCATAGATTGGTTGATTTTGCTCACTTCTCCATGGCCTCCATGATAATCTATCAAAGCAGGGCTCTTCCCAGCACCAGGTACTGTTCTCAACACCCAGCTGCTCCTCAGTATCCCCTGCCAAGAGCTTCTCTAATAGCTGCCGTATGCTCTGCACTGCCCCTCCCCATCCGCTGTTCTCACACACACATGGGCCGCCCTCACCAGAAGGATCATGGGGGACAGGCTAGACTACAGGAGTCCCTGGGCAGGGGGGGGACACAGCACACTTGGGGGGGGCACAGTAATGATTGTGCATCCCCCCCAAATGATTTATCCAGGGTTAGAATAACAGATGCCCCCCCTCCATATCACTGCAATCCGGGGACAAATCCAGGGACAGACTGGCTCTGGGGACAGTGTCCTCAGTCTGGGGACTGTCCCCGGGAAACCGGGGATGTCTGGTCACCCTAATCTACAGCTTAAACAGTATTTTGTAAATATGATAAATAAAAGAATAAATAATGTGGCAACCTAGAATATTTGACATCCATGAGCATATCATTTTTAACACCTCTCCCCAACTCCCAATTTTTAAGACAAAATCCCAAAGGAGTCCTTGGGGTGCTGAAGTTTGTTGGCTGATAATACTGTTGCCTGTGAAGCCACTATCAGTGCATGTTTTTTTTTTTTTTTTTTTGGTTTATATTAAAAATAATTTACAGAAAAGAAACACAGCAAGTAAGGCCGCGTACACACGGGCGGACTGTTCGCTCAACTTTGTCCGCTGAACAGTGTTTCAGCGGACAGTCCGCCCGTGTGTGGGCTTTCAGCGGACAGTTTCAGCGGACAGTTTGACGGACAAAGTCTTTCGGAAATTCCGAAAAACTGTCCGCTGAAACTTTGTTTGAGCGAACAGTCCGCCCGTGTGTAGGCTACTTTCGAAATGAGCAAACTGTTCCCGCTCGGAGGGAAGTCCGCTCATTTCGAGCGCGTGTCAAGGTAGGCGGGGCGCGGCTCCGGCATTCCGGCCGGAGAGAGCGTCGTGTCAACATCTCCTGGAGAAGAAGAAGAAGAACAAGAAGAAGAAGAAGAACGGAAGGCGGCGACGGCGACGGCGACAGCGGCGACAGAAGACCGGGCCACCGCCTGCAAAAGAGCTACAAGAAGGCGCGGTGGCCCGGCAGAAGAACCGAAGAGGGGGACAAGACCCCCGAAGTCGGGAGAAGAGGCCGGCGGCGGGGAGGAAGAAAGCCGGACTCCTCCGCTAGCAAAAGAGCTACACGAAGATAGCGGAGGAGTCCGGCGAGAAGACCCCCGAAGACGGAAGACCCCCGGAGCTGTGCAATAAAATATTTTTTCTCGTGTGTTGTGTTTTTTTTGGGTACTTTTATTTTACAGGTGAATGGGTAGGGGTACATTGTACCCCATACTCATTCACATAGGGTGGGGGGCCGGTATCTGGGGGCCCCCTTATTAAAGGGGGCTCCCGGATTCCGATAAGCCCCCCGCCCTCAGACCCCGACAACCAACGGCCAGGCTTGTCGGGAAGAGGCCCTTGTCCTCATCAACATGGGGACAAGGTGCTCTGGGGTGGGGGGGCCGCGCGGCCCCCCCTTCCCCAAGGCACCCCCCATGTTGAGGGCACGCGGCCTGGTACGGCTCAGGGGGGGGGCGCGCTCGCTCGCCCCCCCTTTCCTGGCCGGCCGGGTAGCGTGCTCGGACAAGGGTCTGTTGTGGACTTTGGGGGAACCCCCACGCCGATTTTTTTCGGCGTTGGGTGTCCCTTTAAGTCCATTCCAGGCGGCGGGGCCAGCGACGTCTCCTTCGCGGGCCCCGCCTACCTGTACACGCGCTCGAAATGGGCGGACTTGCCTCCGCCTTACGTGGGCGAGTCCGTTCATTTCAAAAGTTGAGCGAACTGTTTGGCAAACAGTTCGCTGAAACAGTCCGCTCGTGTGTGGGCAAGTCCGCTCATGCAAATTTTGAGCGGACTGTTGCGGCAACTGTTTGACGAACAAAGTTTCAGCGAACAGTCCCCGCGTGTGTACGCGGCCTAACAACTGTTGTACCCCTAGACTGGTGTCTAGTGGAGATAGCCCCCTGGCATTGGTGATTAGGGAAAAAGTGCCTTTGTGTGTTGGTGGCCAGCAAAAGAAAGACTCCCTTATATATTTCACCTTCACCTAAGCACAGGATTTTCGCAGATGTTCAATAAATAAGTGGTTAGTTGAATGCTGTGAAAGTATTATGGCCCATTTCTAGGACTAGATTGGCTAATAAGCTTATTTCTTAACAATTGTAGCACGACAGTTGAAAAGCTAAGATTCTTTCAATTGTTGAAATCTGTTGCGAAGGTATTAATTGCAAAAAAAAAACAAAAAAAACAGGCACAACCCTGATGAATGAAGATGACAATGATATGCCTCAAAAAAAAAAAAAAAAATATATATATATATATATTTACTGATAGGTTTTGCATCTTGAATTGTATAACAGCATTACACAAATTTTACAATATATATATATATATATATATATATATATATATATATATATATATATATATATATATATATATATATATATATAAGTTTACTGATAGGTTTTACATCTTGAATTGTATAACAGTATTACAAGCATAATCATGAACATGCTTGAATGCATAATCATGAACATGCTTGAATGCATATTCAAAACAATTTTTAGATCAGTTTATATTATAAATTTGGGACTTTGATTGCAATTGCTGGTAAGTTGTTTGTTAAAGAACAATCAGTTATTAACCAGCAATCATTATGTGGGAGTACTGCACTAAAATAATACATTATAAGAAAATAACTGAAAACCATGTGAAAATGCCTTTGCTTGTTTTTTTTGGCAATTTAGCTAACAACACACTTTCAATGAGGCGTCATTCATATTAAGGGTAATAGCAGCTTTCTAGAACATATGTGCACATGGCTGATTAAATAAGAACTGCAAAATAACGCAGCATGCCCCTTGCTAAATATTCTCACAGAAAACTCACTGCATCAATTTGAAATGCAAGCAACAGAGGATGGGCTGTGTGGGCACGCATAATGTCATTATAGGGAACGTCAGTGCATACATTTTAGAGACTGAAATATTCATAAAAGACTGTTATCCTAAATATTAAAGCAGAACTCCAGGCAGATATAAAAAACACAAATGAATGCAGCTCTGTAATCATGAATACATCAATGCATTTATATTATAAATGTAAATGGTATAGGTAACAGAATAGGAATAGATAGCCCAGGTGAAACATGCTGGGGTTGTGGTCTGGATAAATTGAGCTGAGGCTGCTTTTACATGCTAACCAGGTTAGGTGTGTAGCGACCGGGCTATCTCTTCCTATTTCTGCAGTATTCTTTAGCCTGCACCCTTACTAGTCAGCGGCATCCAACTCTTTGGGCCTTGACAGCCTGAGCAAGAACCCTTAAGCATTTATCGTGGGTCACATTATAGCTAACAGAGTTTGACCAGGTCTCAGCTTCTTGCAGTCCCTGTATAGCAGAGCGGGAGTGTGAGAGGAGGAAGTAGCACAAGGCACTCCTCCTAGTAATTGATGGGGTCCAGGATGACCAGGACCAGGAAGTAGGTTAAAAAATGGTGGTACATCAGCCTAAGGACATCTAGCAGGAGAAAAAAGTACTAGGAAAGGGAATATCTGAATTGTAGCTGAATATTTCAGCAAAAGACAGTTTTATTATTTCTCTTTTGATAAGCCATTTATTTTTATTTTTGACTGAAGTTCTGCTTTAGATATTAGCTTGGGAATGCAAATACACAGCTGTAAATACATACTGCAGGGGAGCTGTTTAACCACCAAAAAGATCGGTATCTCTGTCCATCCAGTCTAGAGATTTACATAATCCTACTGAACAGTACAGCCAGCCAGAAGACCTAACTTGTATTATTACTTATTCGACTAATGCGGGTAAGCAATACAACTGGGTCATGTCCCTGCCCCAGTCTGTAAGGAGAAGCAGCAAACTGATCAGCTAATCTCTATGATACTCTGATCTATTCTTCTTTCAGCATGTTCCTTGTTGCAGCATGGACACTGCAGCACTAACAATGAGCTCTTTGTGCTGCTTCTTCTTCTCCTAATTTGAGTCCTGCTGTACAGTGAATAGCAAAAGGCTAATTCTAACTCAGATTCACTTAATGGCAGATTTTTACAAACAGTACATATTTAGGACAGCAATAGCCAGCAGTGATAAGGCAGAGAGCCTGCACACAAGGGTTCCATATAAAAAAAAAAGCATAGGTGACTAGTAAATGCCCCAGAAGTCCCCATAATAGTATGCAAAAGAGAAGATTACTTACCAAGGTTCTCTTTGATCTATGTGGTGGCCCAATATGGGCTTGCAGTACTAGCCTGTCCTGCTGCATGCTTCATGTCAAAGTGTGCCTTGAGTGCAGTGGAGGGGGGGGGGTGTATTTATTACTCAGAAATTTACTTTTAATAAAAGGAATCAGACCTGGATCACAGAGAACTATCAAACACCCACTGCAGATGATAAAGTCAATACATCCTTCCTTTAAAATATAAGCTCTACGAGGAGGGCCCTCCAGTCCCTTCTGTATTGAACTGTACTGTAATTGTGCTGTTCCCCTCTACATTGTAAAGCGCTGCATAAACTGTTGGCGCTATATAAATTGTGTATAATAATAATATACACTTAGAAACTAAGATCTAACTGTTTATAGCCATATGTAAAAAAATAAAAGAAGAACAAAGTCCTTGTTGGCAATTTGTGTTATGGGGTTACCCTGCCCCCCCCACAACCACTTTATTGTAAATCAAACCAACGTGTTGTGCCCCTTCCCAGGCAAAACATGTTGGAGTCGTGGTCTGGATGAATTAAGCTGACGCTGCTTTTACCTGCTCAGGCCGAGAGAGGTGAGTGGCAGCCGGGCTATCTCTTCCTATTTCTGCAGTATTCTTTGGGTCTGGACAGACCTTTCCTAAGCCTGCACCCTCATTAGCCAGTGGCATCCAACTCATCAGACCTTGACAGCTTGAGCAGGGACCGTTAAGCATTTATTGTGGGTCATAGTATAGGTAACAGAGTAGATCAGGTGTCAGCTTTTTGCAGTCCCTGTCCCTCACAACCACTTGCCTATAAATCACTGTGACATGCTCTCCAAAATAAAACTTCTACACTGATGCACATTGCCCAAGCATATTTTACTGTCATCACCAGTTAAAATGGACCTTCCATGAAAATAGAAGGTTCACTCTACTGAAAACCCCTCCACCCTCCAAAGTCTTGTTGCCTGCAGAGGCAATTTAAAAATGAAGCTGTTACTAAAAAAAGAAACTTGGCCCTACCTCCCATGATTCTTGAGATGTCAGTGACAGTACTGTGTTTTCTGGGATAGCTGGGTGTTTGAAATCCCATGAAACTATGCCCCGTAATGGGCTTGAGTAGAATCTCATGGGATTGCAAGTCCTCAGCAATTCCAGGAGGCAACAGAGAGGCAAGGTGGAGTTCCCCACGCCTCCTGGAAGCATCAGAGGCCAAGGCTGAGATAGGTACTTTATTTTTTTATGTAGGAGATTTAACTTTGTGGGGTGGGAGCTTTCAATAGAGCAGCAACAATTAGGGAACATAACCTGTAAAAAATGACAAGACTGTTACCACTGTCTAGCACAGGGATTCTCAACTAGGGTTCCTCCAGAGGTTGCTAGGGGTTCCTTCAGCATTGAACAATTTCTACCTCTCAGATAAGTTCCCACTGATACCATTGACCTTTTTAACTATCTGTAAGGAGGTAATTCTCCTAATGACCACAAGTGTAATGACCATTCTTCCCACTGACCATCACACTAATGTATCATAAGTTGTAGATTTCAAATTTTTAGCAGGGGTTCCCTGAGACCGGAGAACTATTTCAAGGGTTCCTCTGTGTTGAAAAGGTTGAGAAAGGCTGGTCTAGCATGTTACCAAAAAAAGCTGCAGGACATTAGGGTGTAACAAAGGATAAAAAGGGTAAAAACTCTTCCCCCCTCCCATAAAGTCTCCAAAATAAGATTCAGCAAGGGTGTACATCTCCTTTAACAGACCTATCAGTGCTCATAAACCCTACAAAAATCTCTTCCTATGAACTTTATCTGCAGCACTTCCAATGTTTTCCCTATTACAGCTAAAGCACACTTATAGGAACCTAGTGTTTCAAATCCTTGCTATTTGATATTATAGTGAACAACCAAAATATATCACTTTGACAATACATTTTTCTTGTGTAACTTCCTTAACAATGTTTCAAACTAATCTGACAAGTCATAAAGAAAGAAAATGTGATATGCTTCAGCTTGTCATTTTCCAGAAACTAGTTGTATATTACTTATGTGAAAAAGACTCAGAATGTCTTTTTCTGTGCAATGATCCAAACCCAACAGTTCCTTTGGACCTACAGAACGATTCATTTGTAAATTTTAATAAACTCCTGTGATCTTGGGAAATATGTTTCAAAATGGTACCATGCAACATTTGCTGCCAAATGATACCTAAGTAGTAAGGTAAATAGTGCCATGTAGGCTGCTTTATCTTTCAAACACAGGGGACTAAATGGAAAGAGTGTCCTTTTATATGTCAAATGGATGGAATATGTTTTTGGTTGCTGCTTGCTCACCAGCATCAGGACATACATACCATGGAAGAATGCAATTACAGGCATACCCCACTTTTTAGTACACAATGGGATTTATTTACTAAAGCTGGAAAGTGGAAAATCAGGCTCACTTCTACATAGAAACAAATGAGCTTCCAGGTTTTATTACCAAAGCTTAAGTGACCAAACTGGGGTTAGAAGCTCATTGGTTTCTATGCAAAAGTGAGCCTGGTTTTCCACTTTCCAGCTTTAGTAAATAAACCCCATTGTGTACTTAAAAGTGAGGTATGCCTGTACTGTGTTAGGGTAAACTTCACTGACCATTTTGAGGAAAAAAAGTCAGAAAAAAATGCCTACCGGTATTTCTTAGTTAAAAGGGCTGTCCCATATTTTTAGTATGGCTAATGCAGACTGTAGATTTTGTTTCCCTTGAATAGTCCAGCATAGGTATATTGGTTAAAGTATCACATTGTATTGTGCCATTTTAACCACTTGCCTACTGGGCACTTTCACCCCCTTCCTGACCGGGCCAATTTTCAGCTTTCAGCGCTGTCACACTTTGAATGATAATTGCATGATCATGCAACACTGTACATACATGATATTTTTATAATTTTTTGAGACAGAGCTTTTTTTTGGTGTTATTTAATCACCACTTATGCACTGATAAGGCTGCACTGATGGGCCCTGGTGAGGCTGCACTGACAGGCATTGATGAGGCTGCACTGATGAGGCTGCACTAATGCAACAGTACTGATGGGAACTGATAAGCTGCAATGATGGGTAATATTAGGCTGAACTGATGGGCATGGATGATGATGCAGCACTGATTAGGTGGCAGTGATAGGCACTGATATGCGGCACTGATGGGCACTGATAGGGCTGCACTGATCATAAGGGCACTGAAGATCAGTGCCCTGATTATCAGTGTAAATGTGCCTTGTCACAGGAAAGCTGGTTATCAGATTTCCCTTCTTCAGATGGTGACAGAGCTAAGCAAAGGAAATGTCCATTTGTTTACATGTGATGAGCTGTGGACACAGCTGGTCACGTGGTAAAGGGGCACTGTGTTCGGCCCTTTACCCCTATCTGTGATCAGCTGTGTCTGAAGGACACAGCAATCACAGAGCGTGCCTCATACATGCCCTGGGGGTTTGGTCCAGCATTTGCCGTTTACCACTTTTAAAGCTGCTGACTTCACTGAACTTCCATTCTTTACAGGAAAGAGTTAACAATGGACAGTGCAGTCTCCAGCCAGTCTGTTATGTTGGAGAAGAGAAGGGGAGGAGGAGGGAGTAGCAGGGGAGTTACCTGCCATCCTAGGTCATGGGGCTGTATGTTTCTATTGATGCACACAGTGTAGGAAGACACAACTCGGGTCTAACCATGAAAAAGTGGCTCCATAGCAGACTGCAAAAAAGGAGGTGCCCTAATACAGGAAATCTTGGGCAGCAGTCATAGAACACAGGGAAAGATTACCGTATATACTCGAGTATAAGCCGAGATTTTCAGCCTCTTTTTTGAGGCTGAAAGTGCCCCCCTCGGCTTATACTCGAGTCATCGCCGTCTGACTGCTCGATCAGCGTATCGAGCAGACAGACGGCGGACATACTACAATTTGAAAGCCGCGCCTCCGCCTCCGCCTGTGATAGGCGGAACACTGAATTTCCCAGCAGCCTGTGTTCCGCCTATCACGGACATCGTCTCATCCTCGTCCGTAGTACGAGGATGAGACGATGTCCGTGATAGGCGGAACACAGGCTGCTGGGAAATTCAGTGTTCCGCCTATCACAGGCGGAGGCGGAGGCGCGGCTTTCGAATTGTAGTATGGCCGCCGAGGCGCTGACGAAGAGCGGCGATCCTGGCAAGGCACGGGACGGGACGGAGGCAAGGCACGGCACGGCACGGGACGGGACGGAGGCAAGGCACGACACGGGACGGAGGCAAGGAGGCAAGGCACGGCACGGGACGGAGGCAAGGAGGCAAGGCACGGGACGGAGGCTCGGGACACAGGTAGGCTGGACACACACACACACACACACACACACACACACACACACAGGGATGGATGGATGGAGACACACACACACAGGGATGGATGGAGACACACACACACAGGGATGGATGGATGGATGGAGACACACACACACAGGGATGGATGGATGGATGGACACACACACACACAGGGATGGATGGATGGATGGACACACACACACACAGGGATGGACGGACACACAGGGATGGACGGACACACAGGGACGGACACACACACAGGGATGGACGGACACACAGGGACGGACACACACACAGGGATGGACAGGCATGTCTCACCCTCGGCTTATACACGAGTCAATAAGTTTGCCAGTTTTTTTGGGGGTAAATTGGGGGCCTCGGCTTATATTCGGGTCGGCCTATACTCGAGTATATACGGTAACAAAAATAAAGACGCTGCATACTCAGTAAGTGATTAAATCAGCTGCTTAAATTGCTTAAAAATGAATCATTTACTATCACTTTAAAGATGGATCAATGTCATTGTACTTATGTATACCTTTTAAAGTATACATACTGTATTTCACCAGTTCTAGTGGGGATATCTCAATTTTTTTCCTCTATTTTTCTATTTGCTATATAATTATGTGGTTTTAGATGAGGAAACAGCTGCCCGAATCTCACATGAGTCTAGTTTATAAGTATAATATTTTCCAGTGTGACTATGGCAGTTTTTCATATGTGACAGCACAAGTACCTGTCAGTAATCTCCCATGTGTCTGGTAATGAGTGTGGGGGGGTTCTGTAAAAGTAATCAGTGAAGTTTAGCTGCATTGCAGTACATTTTTTTAACATCCTTGATTAAAGCAGTTTTGTCTTTATTTTTGTATTCTCATACATTTTATTTGTCTTCTGAACAAGATTTACAAAAGAGTAAATAATGTACTTGTAAGCCAAAGCCTATTTTACGCTATTAAACTAGAGCTTTTAGACCTATCAAACTATAGGTGTCCAGATCAGTGAATTATGGGGTTGATTAACCTCCCTGGCAGTATGATTATTTCAGATTTTAGGTGCTGAAAGCAGTACAATTATTTTGCATGGAAATTTGGTGTTTTATATGGTAGTCCTGTAATTCTTAGCCCTTGTACACATGGTCGGAGATTCCGACGGAATGTTTCCTATCGGACCGTTTTGTCGGATATTCCGACTGTGTGTGGTCTGCATCGGACTGTTTCCACTGGAATATCCGACGGACCAAGTTTTCCAAGTTGCCGCTAAAATTTTCTGACAAAATGCTCCGATCGGACATACTCCGATCATGTGTAGCCTACTCCGACGGACAAAGTGCCACGCATGCTCAGATCAAATTCCTAGACCAAAGCTATTGGCTACTAGCCTGAACGTAGTCCCGTCGTAACAAAATAACATCATCACGTTATAAACAATCGGATTTTCTGACAATTTAGTCCGACCGTGTGTATGCAACATCACTTCCGGACCTCTTCCAGAATTAATCCGTCGGAATTACTCCGACGGATTTGGTTGTCGGAATTACTCTGACGGATTTGGTTGTCGGAATCTCCGACCGCGTGTACAAGGGCTTAGGAATAACTCACTTAATAACTACACAAATCTGTCCAAACCAGAGTCTAATAGACATCCCGGGTATGATAAAGTTTGAATAATGAAATCATAAATTATAATATAATAAATAATTATACCAAATAATAATATAATAATAATAAAAGTGATTTAATAATGTAATCAAATCAAAAACACAGAAATTTGCTCAGTTGCAGAATTGTCACTGTCATTACTTTTCAGTATTTGATGACAAATTTTTCCCACAAATCACTATCCCTCAATTCTGCGAGTGATTCTAATTTATTATCGCTGTTTTCTAGCTGGTCTAAAACCATTTTTGATGTAAAGGGACAGTTTTGGTTGCTATGGACAATCTCAAGTTTCCAGGCATAAAGAACAGTTTTTATTATATAAAACTGCATGCAGGACACTGGACAGAACACTAGGGACAAAGGGGATGTGAAATTATTACATAGAGCAATGTAATCTGTAAGATTACATTATACTGTATGTAATGTGTGTGTTTTATCGAGTGTTAATGTGTTAATCGAGTGGAGGACAAGCCGCTCACAGTGCAGGGAGACATCGCTGGATCCAGGGGACAAGGTAAGTAAACTCATCCTGGATCCAGCGATGCGATCCCGAGTCTGGCTTGGGGTTACCGCTTTTGGTTCTGAATTTTCACCCCGAGCCAGACTCGGGAATACCGCCAGGGTGGTTAAGGGTACTTTCACACCGGGGCAGTGCCGGCGTTAGTGGTAAAGTGCTAAAACCAGCGGCGCTTTACTGCTGTTGTAGCATTGCTTTTCGGCCACTAGCGGGGCACTATTACCCCCCGCTAGCGGCTGAAGAAAGGGTTAAAAGCACACGTGTTGTGTTCCCATCCTGCAAGTGCACCGCCCCAGTGTGAAAGCCAATTTTCAGGTGCTATTTTTAGTGCTAAGATGCCTGAAAAGTACCGAAGTGTGAAAGGGGTCTTACTAAAACTGGAGCTCGCAAAATCTGATGCAGCTCTGCATAGAAAATAAACAGCTTCCAGGTTTTATTGTCAAGGCTTAATTGAACACGCTGAAGTTAGAAGCTGATTGGCTACCATGCAGAGCTGCACCAGATTCTGAATCCTCCAATTTTAGTAAATCCCCCCCCCCCATGTGTCTTTATTTGTGGTATATACTGTATATCTCATATAGACACTTGTAATAAAGCTCTCCAACAGGTGTTATACATATGACCAAACTCCCTTCAACTGTGAACAGGCAGTGTTTAAAAGACTATACTTCCTACAGCAGATGCCATCAGGTGGTTACAGTCCAACTGGCATATCTAGGCAAACAGGCATATTTTTTATTTCAGTGATAGGTGCATGTTTGATGCTTCCCATAAGATTATATGTGCATTTAACATATTTTATGCACATTACTTTTTTCAGTGGGAATGTGGGGGAATGCAGTTCCGTCACCACCGACATTGAATGAATATATGTAATGGCAAGTGGTTTTGGGGGTCTATTGTTGCTGGCTGCTGGGGGATCTCTTGTTGCAGGGGTGGAGCTATTGTTGTGGGTAGGGATCTATTTTAGTGCTTGTGTTGTTATCATTAACAAATTACAACAATTATCACAAATGATACTTGGTTCTATATTCTCTAGAAGAGGAACCAGGGGGGCGGGACCAAGGGATGGTGCTCGGAGGTGGGTAGGGGGTGGAGACAAGTAGTGACTTGAAACGAGGGAGTACCTGCACCTTCTCCTGAAAAATAAAGCGCTGATTATGCAAGTTATATACCCATAAAAGCATATGTAGACATCCAAAAGTCCAAGACTGCTGCTGACGTTTAAAATGTGATGTCAGCAGCTCCAGAAGACTCAGAGCGGTCTCTCAAGTACACTTTATAGCTCTGGTAGCCAACAAATGGCCCACGAGTATTTTGTTTGCAGTCTACTATGCTGAACGAAGGAACTCTTTCTGTGTTTTCTGTGTTTCTGTAGCAGCACAGAAGCAGATGATTAAGTAAGTGAGCACTGACCACCAATTAAGAGTGAGAAAGCGGGTAAAAGCACTACCACTGACCAGCAATGCAAAGTGGAGGGAAGTTAACAGTACTTCTACTGACCAGTAATGCAAGAGAAAGGGGTTTAACAGCATTGCCACTGACAACCAGTAATGGATGAGGTTAATAGTACAGCCACTGACACCGATACTAGGGGTATTATTCCTGCTATTGACACACATGTTGGGGGTTATTATTGCGAACACTGCCAACAATGATGGGTGTTATTATTGAAGCCACTGACACCAGTGCTGGGGTTTATTATTGCAACTACTAACCCCAATGCTGGGTGGTATTGATGTCAGTGCTGGGGGTTATTACTCCGACTATTGACACCAGTGCTGGGGGTTATTATTGCGACTACTGGCGCCAGCGTTGGGAGTTAATATTGCAGCCAATGACACCAGTGCTGGGAGGTTCTATTGCCGTCATTGACATCAATGATAGAGCTAACTGTTAACAAATGTTAAAAAATGCAGCAGAAACAAAACTAAGGCCGCGTACACACGGGCGGACTGTATGGCGTACTTAGTCCGTCGAAACACATTTCAGCGGACAGTCCGCTCGTGTGTGGGCTTCAGCGGACTTTTTCAGCGTGCAGTCTGGCGTACTAAGTATTTCGGATTTTTCGAAATTCTGTCCGTCGTACTTTGGTTTCAGCGGACAATCCGCTCGTCAGTAGGCTAGTTCGACGGACTAAGAATGGCGCATGCTCAGAAAGGATTTACACGGCGGAAGGGTGCTTTGCTGTGTATTGGACTTCCTATTTCTAGTCCCGTCGTACGTGCTGTACACGTCATCGCGCAAGCTTTCGACGGACTGTTTGTGCATCCGTGTGTGGTCAAGTCCGTTCAGTCGAAAGTATGACGGACTGTCCGTCGGATTGTATGACGGACTAAGTACGCCATACAGTCCGGCCAGGTGCATTACAGCCTATTATTTTGAGTGAGCACAGCAATCTGAAAACTGATTGGTTGGATAGTAGTAGTCAGTATTGCATTGTATATCCCTGTATGTTGTGGTCGTCCAGGTGCTTATCTAATAGTTTTTTGAAATTATTGATGCTCCCCACTGAAACCACCACCAGTGGAAAGGAATTCCACACCCTTAACGCTCTTACAGTAAAGAACCCTCTACGCAGTTTAAGGTTAAACCACTTTTCTTCTAATTTTAGTGAATTGCTGCATGTCTTATTAAATTCCCTTATGCTGAAAAGTTGTATCCCTTTTGTGGGATCACCAGTATGGTATTTGTACATTGAAATCATATCCCCTTTCAAGCGTCTCTTCTCTAAAGAGAACAAATTCAGTGCTTGTAACCTTTCCTCATAATGAATGTCCCCCAGTCCCTTTATTAGTTTTGTTGCCCTTCTCTGGACTCTCTCCAGTTCCAGCACATCCTTCCTGAGGACTGGTGTCCAGAACTGGACAGCATACTCCAGGTGCGGCCTGACCAGAATCTTGTGGAGTGGGAGAATCATTGTTTTATATCTGGAGTGTATCCCCTTTTTAATGCGTGCCAATATTCTGTTTGCTTTGTTAGCAGCAGCTTGGCATTGCATTCCATTGCTGAGCCTATCATCTACTAGGACCCTCAGGTCCTTTTCCTTCCCAGATTCCCCCAGAGGTTCTCCCCTCAGTGAGTAGATTGCATTTTTGCCACCCAAATGCATTATTTTTTGTTTTTCCACATTAAACCTCATTTGCCATGTAGTTGCCCACCCAATTAATTTGTTCAGATCTTCTTGCAAGGTTTCCACACCCTCTGGAGAAGTTATTGCCCTGCTTAGCTTAGTATTGTCTGCAAATACAGAGATTGAACTGTTTATCCCATCCTCCAGGTCGTTTATGAATAAATTAATTAGGATTGGTCCCAGGACAGAACTGTGGGGGACTCCACTTTCCACCCCTGCCCATTGCAAGTACTCCCCATTTATTACTACCCTCTGAACTCGCCCCTGTATCCAGTTTTCAATCCATGTACTCACCCTATGGTCCATGCCAACTAACTTTACTTTGTACAGTAAATGTTTATGGGGAACTGTATCAAATGCTTTTGCAAAATCCAGATACACCACATCTATGGGCCTTCCTTTATACAGATGGCAGCTCACCTCCTCATAGAAGGTTAATAGATTGGTTTGGCAAGAATGATTCTTCATGAATCCATGCTGATTACTGCTAATGATACCGTTGTCATTACTAAAATCGTGTATATGGTCCCTTGTCATCCCCTCCAAGAGCTTACATACAATTGATGTTAGGCTAAGTGGTCTGTAATTCCCAGTGTCTTGTATCTTGGCCCTTTTTTAAATTTTGGTGCTACATTGGCTTTTCTCCAATCAGCTGGTACCATTCCAGTCAGTAGACTGTTCATAAAAATTAGGAATAATGGTCTTGCAATTACTTGACTGAGTTCCTTAAGGACCCTCGGGTGCAAGTCATCTGGTCCCAATGACTTATTAATGTTACGTTTTTCAAGTCTATTTCTAATTCTGTCCTCTGTTAGCCATGAGGGTGCTTCCTGTGACGTGTCATGAGGATAAAAGCAGCTTTGGTTATTGATGCCCCCTGATTCCCTTGTGAAAACTGAGGAGAAGAATAAATGCAATACCTTTGCCATCTCTCCATCCTTAGTAACCAGATACCTTCATCATTCTTTATGGGACTGATCTGATCTGACCTCCCTTTCTTACTATTTATGTTCTTAAATAATTTCTTGGGATTTCTTACTCTCCTCCGCTATGTGCCTTTCGTGTTCTATCTGCCCTGATTGCACCCTTACATTTCTTGTTGCATTCTTTGTAAAGTTGGAATGCTGATCCTTCAGCCTTCTATTTTTTGAAGGCCTTCTCCTTTGCTTTTATATGCATTTTTACATTGGAGTTAAGATGCCCAGGACTTATATTAGCTTTTTTACATTTATTTCCCATTGGGATGCACTGGCTAATGCCCTTATCTAATATGCTCTTAAAGCATACCCATTTCATCTCTGTTTTGTTTGTTCCTAAGCTTTTATCCCAATTAGTATCTTCTAGCAACGCTTGTCGTTTAGGAAAGTTGGCTCTTTTGAAATCCAGTGTCTTTGTATTCCCCTTATATGATTTATACTGAAACTAATTTACCTGTGATTGCTGTTTCCCAAATTGCCCCGTATTTCCACATCCGTAATCAGGTCTGTATTGTTGGTAATCAGTAGGTCTAGCAACACATCGTTTCTAGTTTGTTTACCATCTGACCCATGAAATTGTCCTGCAAGACATTTTGGAACTGGTGCACCTTAGATGAATGCGCTGTTCCTTCCACCAAGTCTATGTCTGGACAATTAAAAACCCCATTATGATGACACTTGCCATCCTTGCCACAAATCAAAATTGTGATAGGAGTTTCACCTCCGCCTCCTCCCTCTGGTTAGGGGGCCTATAGCATACTCACAGTATTACTTTCCCCTTAGTGTCATCCCTTTGCAGCTCTACCCATATGGATTCTACCTCCTCCCTTGCTCCCTTAGTGATGTAATCTTTCAAATTCACTTGTACATAATTTTTTACATACAGGCATACCCCTCCCCCTTTCTTACCCTCTCTATGCCTGCAATATAGGGAATATCCTTGAATGGTTGCCAGCCAGTCATGAGAACTGTTGAACCAAATCTCTGAAAATCCTACAAAATCGAAATCCTCCTCGTACAACAGTAGCTCCAGTTCTCCCATCTTGGCATTGGTGAACATTCCACGTAGTTTAGACCAATTACATACTGTCTCCTTATTGGGTGTTCTGAGGTTGAAAATAGGACTTGTTACTATACTTACCTCAGGTTTAGGTGCTTTAGTCAACCACCACTAATGCCCCCAATACTACCTTCTAGAATATGTACCGCTCTGGCTATCTCTACCTCTGGATCCTCCCCCTTATCGAATAGTTTAAAAACCCCTATAACTTTTTGCCCATCTCAGCAGATCTGTACCCTCCTCATTTAGGTACAGTCCGTCCCTTAAATAGAACTGGTGACTGTCTGAGAAGTCTGACCAGTTCTCCAGTATCCCAAAGCCCCCCTTTCTACACCAGCTCCTCAGACACTTGTTTACTTCCCTAATCTCCCTCTGCCTTTCTGGTGTGGCTCGAGGTGACGGTAGTATTTCTGAGAATACTATCTTGGAGGTCCTTTTCCTCACAATAAAGCCATTTTTTAGGACACTCCATCTTTCATTGATTTTGTCATTGGTGCCAACATGCACCATGACAGCTGGATCTTCCCCAGCCCTTCCCAGTAATCTGTCCACCAGATATGTGATGTGCCATATCCGAGCACCCGGTAGACAACATACAGTTTGGTGATTCAAGTCTTTATGACAGATTGCCTTCTCTGTCCTTCTAAGAATTAAATCCCCTACCACCAGAATCTGTCTTTCCTTTCCCTTGGTTTTTCTCCACTCTCCACTTTTAGTAAATCAACCCCACAGTTTCTCGAATGGTATGAATCCTAGGGGAGTCCTTCCTTAAATGAACACCTGCAAGACCTGTAGACTAGATCAGGTAGTAAGCAGCCCCTGTTACAACAGTTGGCACTCAGTAAGAATGCTTCATCATATTTGAAACACAGCTTTCACTCATATTTGTTCATGAAGACAACATGTGCAATGCAAAGGATTTTGGTGAAATTGAACCTCACCCTTGAATCCCTAAACAATTTTTGAGGTGAAGCATTACCAGATACTCTTGTACTGCAACACATGTTTATGATATCCCTAGCCTTGACTAGCTGGCTGCTAGGATCGATCATGTTGGTCAGGCCTCAGGGCTCCTTTCCCTTCTATATTGCCATTCATATCAATGTAAGGTGGCACTAGAGTAGAAGTGATTCTCCTTCCATATCTATGACTATGCTGTTCTAATTTATTCCAATAGTTTAGGTCAGGTCTAGTTTAACTAATTCTATATGCAGATACATTCAAGATTCTAATAAAAATAAATTGAAATTAACATCTCTCTCTTTTTCTCTATACA